>NC_058089.1:77052204-77359476 GCF_014858855.1 Bufo gargarizans
CTGCTCCTCCTCCTCCTCTTCATTGTCCAATTCGCACTGAGAAGACGAACTGAGGGTGGTCTGGCTACCACCCTGTGTAATGTCTTAACCCATTTCCACGTCTTCCACGTGCAAAGCGTCGTCCTTAATTGTGAGCAGCGAGCGTTTGAGTAGACACAGAAGTGGGATGGTTACACTGATAATAGTGTTATCGCAGCTCACCATCTCTGTTGATTCTTCACAGGTTCTTAAAACCTCACAGAGGTCAGACATCCATGCCCACTCCTCTCTTGTGAATAGTGGAAGCTGACTGGAAAGGCGATGACCATGTTGCAGCTGGTATTCCACTACTGCCCTCTGCTGCTCACAAATCCTGGCCAACATGTGGAATGTCGAGTTCCAGCACGTGCTAACGTTGCACAACAGCCGGTGAGCTGGCAATTTCAATTGCTGCTGCAGCGTTGACAGACTGGCTGCAGCTGTCGATGACTTGTGGAAATGTGCACACACGCGGCGCACCTTAACCAGTAGATCAGGCAAATTGTGAGGTTTAGAGAAACTGCTGAACCACTAAATTTAAGATGCGGGCTAGGTATGGGATGTGTCTGAGCTTGCCGAGCTCCAAAGCCGCCACCAAGTTACGGCCATTATCAGACACAACCATGTCTCGTTATAGGTTGAGGGGCGAGAGCCACAGCTCAGTCTGGTCTCTTATCCCCTGCCACAGCTCTGTCTGTGGATGCTCAAGAGTTTGGGAATCAGGGCGCAAGATCTGTCCCTCTTCAAGCGAGCTTAGCGAGAGGGCTAAACCAAGGAATGGCGAGATAAATCAGAGTGTGGGATCACTTGTTTGGCAAGACTCTCCATGGTGGAAGGAAGGAGTATCAAGACTGGACTTGGTGGAAGACAAGGTGGTGCTTAACTGACTGGAAGCATTATCTGCTGCAATCCAACCGACCATCTGGTCGCACTGGTCTGACTTCAAGAGTAGTGTTTCTTGTGCTCTGCAGTGATGAGCGGCAGGGGCTATGTTCGAATTTGTAATATTTCACAAATATTTTGTAGAATATTCATCATATATTCGCTAATTTCGAGAATTCAAGATTATTTTATTAAATGCGAAAAATCGGCAATGTAAAAATCGCTTAATTCAAATTCGTAACACGAAATACAGGCATGGGTTACTTTGGCTACATTTTTCAAGCTGGTAAAAGTTTCCTGAGACTAGAGAAAATGAATGGCACATTCAAGCGATCAAATAGCGTCATTTGCTCCAAAATGATACCAATGAAAAATACAAGTTGTCCTGCAAAAATCAAGCCCTCACACAACTCCATAGAAAGAAAAATAAAAAAGTTGTGGGTCTTGGGAAGCGGCAATGCAAAAACATTTTAAAAAAAGGGGGTTTTAATGCAAAAAAGTAGTAAAACATAAAAAGAACTAAGAGAAAACAGAGAAAAATGAACGCCGTCAAATTTATAATGTAAAAACGCAGTATTGCAGTTTTTCCCATCTCCCTCCCAGAAAGAGTTAATAAAAGTTAATCAGAAAGATATGTGTACCCCAAAATGGCGGCATTAAAAACTACAACTTGTCCCATAAAAAAACAAGGCCTCATAAAGTTATATAGATGGAAAAATAAAAAAGTTATAGCTTTTGGAACGTGATGATGAAAAAAGGAAGAAAAACGCCTGGTCAATAAGGTCCAAAACAGGCTGGTCACTAAGGGGTTAAATGTATGTTAATAAAATCCTGGTTTAAGCACTTAAAGATGCAGCCATTTACCCCCCTTCCTGACCAGGCACATTTTCCGTGCAATGGTTTTAGTCCAGCCAATTCTAAGCCTATTTGTTGGGTTGCAGTTGGTCCCCATTATAGTTAATGGGGATGGATGGCATTAATTTAATTTACAGCAATGCTGGATCCAGAAAGACCTGCTGGATCTCATGAATGCTAGTGTGAACCTAGCCTTACTACTTTTTGCACATTATTTTGATCAGCTGTAGGCAGGGTTATAGTCAAATCAAAGTCAAGTTGTGTCTGTTCTTGGTATCATTACCTCATTGTCCATGACATTAGGTGACTGAATGATGACATTGATGCATGTATGGAGTTGGGTCAGCTATGGGTCAGCTGTAACTTGGCCTAGCTCAGTTTTATGATAATACTGAGAATAGTTTGAAAACAGAGACAGCTTTGTCAGTGTAATCAGCAACAATAAGCCCTGAACAATACCCCATGAATCGAGCTGGGGTAAACAGCACGTCCAGAGGAACACACAGATCACTGGGGACTTTTTCAAAGAGCTTTTTATGCAGGAAAGGAACCAACTATAGGAAGGAACACAGCAGCTTTTTGCAGTTGCACAATTTGACCGCCGACCACTGTCTATTCATGTAACAATATTAGCTGTACTTAGTGGAGAAATGTCCTTTATTCTAGAACAATGTTCACATATTGTTTAGTCAAGGAAACAACAATAGTGTACATTTTTTCAACATTTCCCATAACTTTACTAGTGACTACACTATCAAACATGCAATAATATTTGAACACTTTTAAAATTTTGTATATATAATAAAAGTAACATCAAGGAACCCAATTGCTTATAACAAAAAATAAAAAAATACTTTGTCTGTCTAGAATGCCAAAGTTGTGTCTTAAAGAAATGAAATCACATCTACTAAACATAAGTGCTAGTAGTGCTTCATGATTCATTAAAACAGAATAATTGATATAATATGGGAGGCATGTTGCAGTCAGAATGGATGTTGCATTCTTCTCACGCTATTGCAGGGTAGCATGACGTTGGTACTGATAATTGGTCCGCTAACTCTCCAACCTATGTCCCACTATCATTTCACCTTTTTCCCAATAACCACACTGACACAGCGGTGGATTTTAATTGGCCACAGCAGCAGTTTTATTATTTACATCTATACAAATTATGAACATTCTGAACATTACCGTGGAAGGAAGGTCCTCGAAGACTAAAATAATTTAATCCCATACGGGGAACTCCACCTTGCTCCCAGCCGTTACGCACCAGCTCGGAGGCACCAACCAATGAACCCCTTAAATCCGCCACCAATCAAGGGAGTCCAGCCCCAACCGTAGGGCTCTCCCCTCCTCAGCAACCTGGCAACTTCGAGGACCTCCCACCGCCACAGCTGCCGCGACAATACCAATCCCAAAGAACATTCCCCAACTTGTCTTCACCTTACACAAACAGGATCAAGAACATAAACCATCAAAACAAGGCAGGGTGGGTGGGGGTTCCCTGCTTTCTCCACTAAAATGGCACCCCTTTCTTCCCTGCAGCCCCCTCTTAAAGCTCAGACCCTTCCCCCCAAATTACTAACCCCCACCCCAAGCAACTTAAACTGCCCAATCCCCATTCCTGCTTCCCTGAACCACCCCCATCATGCCGGCCTCCCCCTAAGGCTACGCCTCCAGTCCGGCCTCAGTTGACGTTGGTACTGGTTGCTGGTCCGCTAACTCTCCAACCTATGTCCCAGGAGCATTTTACCTTTTTCCCAATAACCACACTGACACAGTGGTGGATTTTAATCGGCCACAGCAGCCGTTTTATTATTTACATCTATACAAATTATGAACATTCTAAACATTACCGACGAAGGAAGGTCCTCGAAGCCTAAAATAATTAAATCCCATACGGGGAACTCCACTATTTCCTCCAGCCATTAAGCACTAGCTTGGAGGCACCAACTGAAGGACCCCTTATATCCACCACCAACCAAGGGAGTCCAGACCAAACTATAGGGCCCTCCCCTACTCAGCAACCTGGCAACTTTGAGGACCTCCCAGCGCCACCAACATGCAGCCTTGAAACCTTAAGCCTGCGTGTCCGTCCGCATAGAAAGGGCCATCTCAATTCCTCCTTGCAACCCCAATGGCGGAAATGTAATCACCATCACAGAGGGCTGTCAGAATGCAGCACTTCCAGGCTTTGCTTCGAGAAATGCTGCATTCTGCTTTTGCCGGCACTGGCAGAGGAATTTCCACTCACAGTTGCGGGTACCAATCCAACAGCGTCTACAGGAAGAGGTCGGTTTGAAGATGTGTTGGTCACTTCTGATATGAGATCATTCTTTCAGCTGACCCATTGACAGCTGTCCTCTGGATCCAGCATCAGGGAACGCCTAGACCGACAAGTGTCCGACTACATTGGGTTAACGGCCGATGATGCTCTGAGAAGTGATGAACCCCTGGACCACTGGGTGGGCAGGCTTGACCTCTGGCCAGAGCTGGCACAATTTGCCATGGAACTGTTGGCTTGCCCCTTGTCCAGTGTCCTGTCTGAAAGGACGTTCAGCGCAGCAGGGGGGATCGTGACCGATAAGCGCACTCGCCTAGCTCACGACAGTGTTGACTACCTCACATTTCTAAAAATAATAAAAGAAATGGATCTCGGAGAAATTCAGCACATGTGACCAGTAGATCATGTTTGATTAAAATTCCTCATGACTAGAGTTGAGCGGACACCTGGATGTTCGGGTTCGAGAGGTTCGGCCGAACTTCCCGGAAATGTTCGGGATCCGAACCCGATCCGAACTTCGTCCCGAACCCGAACCCCATTGAAGTCAATGGGGACCCAAACTTTTTGGCACTAAAAAGGCTGTAAAACAGCCCAGGAAAAGAGCTAGAAGGCCGCAAAAGGCAGCAACATGTATGTAAATCCCCTGCAAACAAATGTGGATAGGGAAATGAATAAAAATAAAAATACAATAAATAAAAATTAACCAATATCAATTGGAGAGAGGTCCCATAGCAGAGAATCAGGCTTCATGTCAGCAGAGAATCAGTCTGCATGTCATAGCAGAGAATCAGGCTTCCCGTCAGCCACCACTGCAACAGTCCATTGTCATATATTTAGGCCCAGGCACCCAGCCAGAGGAGAGAGGTCCCGTAACAGAGAATCTGGCTTCATGTCAGCAGAGAATCAGTCTGCATGTCATAGCAGAGAATCAGGCTTCACGTCAGCCACCACTGTAACAGTCCATTGTCATATATTTAGGCCCAGCACCCAGGCAGAGGAGAGAGGTCCCGTAACAGAGAATCTGGCTTCATGTCAGCAGAGAATCAGTCTGCATGTCATAGCAGAGAATCAGGGATCATGTCAGCCACCACTGTAACAGTCCATTGTCATATATTTAGGCCCAGCACCAAGGCAGAGGAGAGAGGTCCCATAACAGAGAATCTGGCTTCATGTCAGCAGAGAATCAGTCTGCATGTCATAGCAGAGAATCAGGCTTCACGTCAGCCACCACTGTAACAGTCCATTGTCAGATATTCAGGCCCAGGCACCCAGGCAGAGGAGAGAGGTCCCGTAACAGAGAATCTGGCTTCATGTCAGCAGAGAATCAGTCTGCATGTCATAGCAGATAATCAGGCTTCACGTCACCCAACATTGGAACAGTCCATTGGCATATATTTAGGCCCCGGCACCCAGACAGAGGAGATGTTCATTCAACTTTGGGTTGCCCCGCAATATAATGGTAAAATGAAAATAAAAAGAGGATTGAATGAGGAAGTGCCCTGGAGTACAATAATATATGGTTAAGGGGAGGTAGTTAATGTCTAATCTGCACAAGGGATGGACAGGTCCAGCTTGTCCACATTGGCTGTAGACAGGCGGCTGCGTTTGTCTGTAATGACGCCTCCTGCCGTGCTGAATACACGTTCAGACAAAACGCTGGCCGCCAGGCAGGCCAGCACCTCCAAGGCATAAAAGGCTACCTCTGGCCACGTGGACAATTTAGAGACCCAGAAGTTGAATGGGGCCGAACCATCAGTCAGTACATGGAGGGGTGTGCACACGTACTGTTCCACCATGTTAGTGAAATGTTGCCTCCTGCTAACACGTTGCATATCAGGTGGTGGTGCAGTTAGCTGTGGCATGTTGACAAAACCTTTCCACATCTCTGCCATGCTAACCCTGCCCTCAGAGGAGCTGGCCGTGACACAGCTGCCTTGGAAACCTCTTGCTCCTCCTCTGCCTTGCCCTTGGACTTCCACTTGTTCCCCTGTGACATTTGGGAATGCTCTCAGTAGCGCGTCTACCAACGTGCGCTTGTACTCGCGCATCTTCCTATCACGCTCCAGTGCAGGAAGTAAGGTGGGCACATTGTCTTTGTAGCGTGGATCCAGCAGGGTGGCAACCCAGTAGTCCGCACACGTTAAAATGTGGGCAACTCTGCTGTCATTGCGCAGGCACTGCAGCATGTAGTCGCTCATGTGTGCCAGGCTGCCCAGAGGTAAGGACAAGCTGTCCTCTGTGGGAGGTGTATCGTCATCGTCCTGCCTTTCCCCCCAGCCACGCACCAGTGATGAGCCCGAGCTGCGTTGGGTGCCACCCCGCTGTGACCATGCTTCATCCTCATCCTCCTCCACCTCCTCCTCGTCCTCCTCTTCCTCCAGTAGTGGGCCCTGGCTGGCCACATTTGTACCTGGTCTCTGCTGTTGCAAAAAACCTCCCTCTGAGTCACTTCGAAGAGACTGGCCTGAAAGTGCTAAAAATGACCCCTCTTCCTCCTCCTCCTCCTCCTGGGCCACCTCCTCTTCCATCATCGCCCTAAGTGTTTTCTCAAGGAGACATAGAAGTGGTATTGTAACGCTGATAACTGCGTCATCGCCACTGGCCATGTTGGTGGAGTACTCGAAACAGCGCAACAGGGCACACAGGTCTTGCATGGAGGCCCAGTCATTGGTGGTGAAGTGGTGCTGTTCCGCAGTGCGATTGACCCGTGCGTGCTGCAGCTGAAACTCCACTATGGCCTGCTGCTGCTCGCACAGTTTGTCCAGCATGTGCAAGGTGGAGTTCCACCTGGTGGGCACGTCGCATATGAGGCGGTGAGCGGGAAGGCCGAAGTTACGCTGTAGAGCAGACAGGCGAGCAGCGGCAGGATGTGAACGCCGGAAGCGCGAACAGACGGCCCGCACTTTATGCAGCAGCTCTGACATGTCGGGGTAGTTGTGAATGAACTTCTGCACCACCAAATTCAGCACATGCGCCAAGCAAGGGATGTGCGTCAAACCGGCTAGTCCCAGAGCTGCAACGAGATTTTGCCCATTATCGCACACCACCAGGCCGGGCTTGAGGCTCACCGGCAGCAACCACTCGTCGGTCTGTTGTTCTATACCCCGCCACAACTCCTGTGCGGTGTGGGGCCTGTCCCCCAAACATATGAGTTTCAGAATGGCCTGCTGACGTTTACCCCGGGCTGTGCTGAAGTTGGTGGTGAAGGTGTGTGGCTGACTGGATGAGCAGGTGGAAGAAGAGGAGGAGGAAGCCGAGTAGGAGGAGGTGGCAACAGGAGGCAAAGAATGTTGCCCTGCGATCCTTGGCGGCGGAAGGACGTGCGCCAAACAGCTCTCCGCCTGGGGCCCAGCTGCCACTACATTTACCCAGTGTGCAGTTGGGGAGATATAGCGTCCCTGGCCGTGCTTACTGGTCCACGTATCTGTGGTTAGGTGGACCTTGCCACAGATGGCTTTGCGCAGTGCACACTTGATTTTATCGGATACTTGGTTGTGCAGGGAAGGCACGGCTCTCTTGGAGAAGTAGTGCCAGCTAGGAACAACATACTGTGGGACAGCAAGCGACATGAGCTGTTTGAAGCTGTCTGTGTCCACCAGCCTAAATGACAGCATTTCATAGGCCAGTAGTTTAGAAATGCTGGTATTCAGGGCCAGGGATCGAGGGTGGCTAGGTGGGAATTTACGCTTTCTCTCAAATGTTTGTGAGATGGAGAGCTAAACGCTGCAGTGTGACATGGTTGAGATGCTTGGTGACGGAGGTGGTGGTGTTGGTGGTACATCCCCTGTTTGCTGGGCGGCAGGTAACAACGTTCCTCCAGAGGCGGAGGAAGAGGCCGAGGCGGCAGCAGCAGAAGAGGCCGAGGAGGCAGCAGCAGAAGAGGCTGAGGCGGCAGCAGCAGAAGAGGTAGCAGGGGGAGCCTGAGTGACTTCCTTGGTTTTAAGGTGTTTACTCCACTGCAGTTCATGCTTTGCATGCAGGTGCCTGGTCATGCAGGTTGTGTTAAGGTTCAGAACGTTAATGCCTCGCTTCAGGCTCTGATGGCACAGCGTGCAAACCACTCGGGTCTTGTCGTCAGCACATTGTTTGAAGAAGTGCCATGCCAGGAAACTCCTTGAAGCTGCCTTTGGGGTGCTCGGTCCCAGATGGCGGAAGTCAGTATCAGGCGGAGTCTCTTAGCGGCGGGTGTTCTGCTTTTGCCCACTGCTCCCTCTTTTGCTACGCTGTTGGCTCGGTCTCACCACTGCCTCTTCCTCCGAACTGTGAAAGTCAGTGGCACGACCTTCATTCCATGTGGGGTCTAGGACCTCATCGTCCCCTGCATCGTCTTCCACCCAGTCTTGATCCCTTACCTCCTGTTCAGTCTGCACACTGCAGAAAGACGCAGCAGTTGGCACCTGTGTTTCGTCATTATCAAAGACATGCTGAGGTGGTATTCCCATATCCTCATCATCAGGAAACATAAGTGGTTGTGCGTCAGTGCATTCTATGTCTTCCACCGCTGGGGAAGGGCTGGGTGGATGCCCTTGGGAAACCCTGCCAGTGGAGTCTTCAAACAGCATAAGAGACTGCTGCATAACTTGAGGCTCAGACAGTTTCCCTGGTATGCATGGGGGTGATGTGACAGACTGATGGGCTTGGTTTTCAGGCGCCATCTGTGCGCTTTCTGCAGAAGACTGGGTGGGAGATAATGTGAACGTGCTGGATCCACTGTCGGCCACCCAATTGACTAATGCCTGTACCTGCTCAGGCCTTACCATCCTTAGAACGGCATTGGGCCCCACCAAATATCGCTGTAAATTATGGCGGCTACTGGGACCTGAGGTAGTTGGTACACTAGGACGTGTGGCTGTGGCAGAACGGCCACCTCCTCTCCCAGCACCAGAGGGTCCACTAACACCACCACGACCATGTCCGCGTCCTTTACTAGATGTTTTCCTCATTGTTATCGTTCACCACAACAACAAAAATATTATTTGACCCAATGTATTGAATTCAAATTCAGGCCTTTTTTTAAAGACAACTAACACTATCTGGCTATCTATTTAGGTACCGTATTACACTAATACAGGCACAGCAGTAACCACAGATTTTGCTGACTATAAATTTGAGGCCTATTATTGTAGTGTCCCACTAGGTAGGGGTGGGCACTACACAAGGGTCAATTGATGTGCTCGTTACTCCTACTCACAAGGGACAGAAATGTTATATTTAATTGTGCATTTAATGTATGTTCTACTGTGTTTTTATATGCAATGTTCCCCTGTATGATGCAATAGCAGGCCTAGTTGGGTGTAGTTAGACATCCCAGACACTAGAGGGAGATAGGGAGCCCCTAGTATAAATGTCCAGGCCCAGATAGGGAGAGTTAGTGCAGAGTCAGGAGTCTGAGAAGACAGAAGCTAGAAGGCATCAGCCAGAGATATGCTGAGGGCATCCTCCTGACATGCAGCTTGATAGCCCTGGCTGCTAGCTATGACCAGGAGGCTAGTGAGGAGACCTAGCCTGCCTGAAGCCAAGAGAGCCTTAGTTAGCTCTGAAGTCACCCCAGTAGCAGGACAGAACCTCCTGGGAGAAACCCACAGTTCTTCACCAGACAAGTCAGGATATCACAAGCAAAGATAAGTAACCCAGATGGGCAGATGCATTAGAAAGTAAAGCAAGGATTTAATACGAGAGGAAGATATATATTTCACCAAGGATTTAAGCCACCATTTAGGCATCCGGGCCTTGGGATAGAAAGCCAGACAGGAGTTCTAGAAAGAACAGTGTACACTATTTCTGAGGAAAGGTACAACCTGATTCTGAGTGCATTGTGGATTTACCCTCTGAGTATCTTGCATAATCAATATCTGCCATCTTGTGGAATAAGCCTGCTTGTAAAGCTGTGATCTAAGAGACTGTGTTACCATCTGATGTATAAAGTTGGACTGCTAAGTAAAGCAACGTTTGGTTCACTGTACCACCTGTGTACCTCACTTATTTCAACTATCAACCGGTGTGCCACCGTCAAAGGCACTGGCGTCACAAATCTTAAAGGGACCTTGCCCCAGGCACTCAAAATACCCGTAACATCCAAGGCACCTCATCCACCATCAGGCCTGGTCCCTACATACAGAGTGTGCCCCAGAGGAACCGTGTCTACCTCTCCTTCACTGCCACATGCCTGCCCAGGGTTCTCCAATACAGTGAGCAACCCTCAATTGCCCATAACCGTGACCTCACTTCGCTATACCCTGCAGGTCTGGCGTGTTGTATAAATTGGCGTCACGAACAGGATACGAACATTCCTGCGCCATTGCGGATACAAAAACTGTGTGCTATTAATTGCCTTAAAGGGACAAGCCCCAATTGTTTTATTGAAAATTGCTGGGCCAAAGTGAACTGTAATAATTGCGGTGTGAAGATTGTATGGTATGGACTGTTTTCTGCATATTTAAGCCACCGCTTGCTGTCAATGAATAGACAGCGATTTTGCACAAAGATGGCCGCTTAGCTTGTTTGGATTTGTTTGCTACGTCATCTTCATACTGAATTGGCGGTAAAAATTGGCGCCTTCTGCTGAAAAGTGCGGGAAGGCTATATGCTGGCGCCACCGCCCTGTCTGGACATTTGCATGTCTGCTGAAATGGACTCCGCCTCCCCCATACTGGAGTACCTGGGGGGCGGCCTCCCAGTGCAATTGGAGGATCTGTCTGAAATTGTTGGCGCCACCCTGTCGCTCTCCAGAGAAGGATCGAGCATGTTGAGGAGTGAGGACTGCTCTGCTGAGATGTCTGCGCCTGATCTGTTAACAATGAACATTGTTGGTGTAGATCAAGAGGATGCTCCACCGGCCTACTCTCCGGGACCGGAGAGACCCGCCTGCCCGCCACCGAGGACGCAACCGGAGACCTACTATGGCTCCTGGAGAGACTTTTTCCAGCCCTCGTTTAAGTGGTCAGCTTTAATGGCAGAGATCCGGGAGGCCGCAATAAAGAAAACGACCAAGACAAAAATCTATTATGAAGAACTGGCAAAGACCGTTCACGAGTGCCACACTGACACCCAACCCCGCCTGGAAAGGAGAATGGGGTTGGTTGTGGCCTTTGACAAGGACCGAGGCTTCGGTTTTATCAAGGACTATATTACCGGCAGAGACTTATACGTGAATCGGAGGTCCGTCAAGCGGAGCTACCTCCCAGAGCATTTGCATATCCTCCGCGAGGGAGAGGAAGTAGAGTTCACCCTTGCCGAGGGCCTGCGAGGCCCCTACGCCACTGCCGTGTCACGTCCTAAAAAGAAAACAGAGGACTGGGACCTTGATGAGGACCACCCTGGCTGCGAGCGCGAACCTGTGCGCTCTCCAGAACCGGCCCATCATGCCTTCCAAGAACGGGGCTCCTTCATTGGCCGGAACGTCTTTTGGCAACCAACAGTGGTGGAGAAGAGGGTAAGCCCATGGCCCTCACCTGAGCTGCCTCGCAGGGAGAAAACTGTCCGTGAACTTCAAGATGCCGAGAGATTCCGTGCCACCCTGGAGAACATCCGAAGAGGAAGAAAAGCGGACGCCTCACCTGAACCTGCAGCGGCTGCGCAGGACGTGCGATCCACTTTACCAGTGCCGGCGGCGACAGCGGAGGACAGCAATCCCAACTCCGAAAGCCTGGACGATCAGATCGTGCGGCTGGAGAAGAAACTACGGGAGCTGCGCCAGATTGCATCCGCCAGGATCCAGACTCCACCTGACCTGAAAGGAAAAGGACTTAAGGACTCGGACGTCTCCGGGTCTGAGGTGAGAGTACCTGTCCCTTCCAGCCGGCCCTCCTTAGTATCGGCACCTGTGGTGAGGTCTTCCTACGCTGTGCACCGGCGCACAGAGCCAGTCGTCCAGGAACCCACCGGACCGCTTGCAGCAGCGGTACCCAGGTATCACAACCAGACAGCTGAGAAGCTCTGACAGAGGCCTTTCAGAACCTCCTCTTTGAGTTTCTGTGTTGTGGTGTTCAGCTCCTCCTCTCCTTAGCCTCTCTCAGCTGTCATGTGTTGGACTAATTGCTTCCCTTTAAATTCTTCCCCAGAAGGCTTTTCTGGGCGGCTTATATTTCTTCCTGGAGTATGTGTGCATGCCCATCTGGTTCTCCTCTCCTCTACAAAGTTAAGTGTTGAACTGTTATCTGTTATTTTCTGTTTGCTGGATCCCAGGTGACCCTGACTCCCTCCGTGTCTGGTGTAGGGAGCCGGTGGTCGTGTCCCCTCATTATTGTAGGGTGCTCAGGGGTTATATAGTCAAGGTACGTGGATATGTATACCTCCACCATTCGGATCTATGCATAGGCTAAGCAGCCAGGGAAAGTGCCAGGTCTTCTACAGGGGTCTCCCTTTTGTTCCTTAGCTGTTGGATCCAGCGAGTCATTTATGCATGTTGTTTTGCCTTGTTACCCGTACACATTCCGTGACACCAGGCCAGTGCAGCAGCCCACTATTGTCATGCCTGCACCGGTGCGGTCAGCAACCCTGATAACCCCCTAGGCCTATGGGGCCAATACCTATTAGGGGTCCATTCATGCTGCAGTTGCCCCAATATAGTGTTGTGGGCACATCCGTCTGTTGATTCTCAGTACAGGCCCAGTCTACAAATTGAGCCAGGGAGCGCCACTGAGATGCCTAGTGGATATGACTTGCCCCTGTGAATTGGCCTGCTAGGCCCTTGATTTGATTTATTTTGCCAAGGGACCCTATAAAGTGGATTTAACCCTTTCAGGACAGGAGTCCTTTGTTGTTTTGGCCCTCTGTTGCTGCTGCCAGTTACCCACGGCTCAGTGAAGGCGGCAAACCACTGAAATGCCAAGTGCAGCAAGGCCATATTGTTTCACAGGACCTCCTGCTTGCTTCTGCAATATCTGAATCCAGTTGTGCCTATTTTATTATATGTTGCACCTTTAACCCTTTCACCCCCTTTTCAGGTTGATTAAGGGTATTACAGCACTTATTTTATATATGCCATTTAAATAATGTGGACTATTTTATGTGCTGCCATTTTATTATGCAACTTAAATTCCAAGGATTGCGCCCAGGGATAGACTCTAATGTACCAGAGCCTCTGAGATTTTGCTACTACTTCAAAGAAATGTGCCCAGAGATGGACTCCACCATATGCGAGCCTCTGTGATCCTTGTACTTCTGCCCTTACTTATCTGTCACTTTTACTGAATAATTTTACAAGAAAAGAGCCTGGGTACGGACTCATGTTTGTTCTTTGAGCCTCCAAGAATTGTTATTTAATGTTTTTACATTTTCTATGGACTACAACTGTTCTATTATGGACAATTTGCACTTGAAAGTATTATTATGGACTATCCTGGTATTTATTGTTACGCTGTGCCAGGTCAGCGCCCCTGTTCCCTTACATGATCCTGAGAGAAGAGAAAGACGCCTCTTTTCACCGTAACTTGCTCCTAAGCCAGTGGAACTGCCTGATATATACATATAATGTACTTTTTGCAAATGTAGATGTATTTTCCTGCTTTGCATTATTGTTCTATTACAGGTGCAGTATCCAGCTGGGCAGGGCCTCTTCCATGTTGCACCGAGGACAGGCAACGTTATAGCGTGGGGGTATGTAGTGTCCCACTAGGTAGGGGTGGGCACTACACAAGGGTCAATTGATGTGCGCATTACTCCTGCTCACAAGGGACAGAAATGTTATATTTAATTGTGCATTTAATGTATGTTCTACTGTGTTTTTATATGCAATGTTCCCCTGTATGATGCAATAGCAGGCCTAGTTGGGTGTAGTTAGACATCCCAGACACTAGAGGGAGATAGGGAGCCCCTAGTATAAATTTTCAGGCCCAGACAGGGAGAGTTAGTGCAGAGTCAGGAGTCTGAGAAGACAGAAGCTAGAAGGCATCAGCCAGAGATATGCTGAGGGCATCCTCCTGACATGCAGCTTGATAGCCCTGGCTGCTAGCTATGACCAGGAGGCTAGTGAGGAGACCTAGCCTGCCTGAAGCCAAGAGAGCCTTAGTTAGCTCTGAAGTCACCCCAGTAGCAGGACAGAACCTCCTGGGAGAAACCCACAGTTCTTCACCAGACAAGTCAGGATATCACAAGCAAAGATAAGTAACCCAGATGGGCAGATGCATTAGAAAGTAAAGCAAGGATTTAATACGAGAGGAAGATATATATTTCACCAAGGATTTAAGCCACCATTTAGGCATCCGGGCCTTGGGATAGAAAGCCAGACAGGAGTTCTAGAAAGAACAGTGTACGCTATTTCTGAGGAAAGGTACAACCTGATTCTGAGTGCATTGTGGATTTACCCTCTGAGTATCTTGCATAATCAATACCTGCCATCTTGTGGAATAAGCCTGCTTGTAAAGCTGTGATCTAAGAGACTGTGTTACCATCTGATGTATAAAGTTGGACTGCTAAGTAAAGCAACGTTTGGTTCACTATACCACCTGTGTACCTCACTTATTCCAACTATCAACCGGTGTGCCACCGTCAAAGGCACTGGCGTCACGAACCTTAAAGGGACCTTGCCCCAGGCACTCAAAATACCCGTAACATCCAGGGCACCTCATCCACCATCAGGCCTGGTCCCTACATACAGAGTGTGCCCCAGAGGAACCGTGTCTACCTCTCCTTCACTGCCACATGCCTGCCCAGGGTTCTCCAATACAGTGAGCAACCCTCGATTGCCCATAACCGTGACCTCACTTCGCTATACCCTGCAGGTCTGGCGTGTTGCATTATTTAGGCGCTGGGTGACAGGTATAGGTTTACAGACAGAATTAGACTTGGAAATGCACAGTAGCGTGTGTGTGAAGTTATTCAGAATGACCCTATGTGCACCTTGAATCTGATATACCCTTTTAGGGATAGATTTAAAATAGCTCTGATACAGCAGAAACCACTAAATTAGGAAATTGCTAAATTGGGAATTGTATTTCAACCCAGAACAAAAAATGTGCTTTGACGGACACTAAATAACTTGACCAGCCACAGCAGTAACGACAGATTTAGCTGGATATAAATTTGAGGCCTATTATTTAGGCGCTGGGTATACGTTTACTGACAGAATTAGACTGGGATATGGCCAAAAAATAACCACACTATTGATGGTTAAATGTACTTGGTGTGACAGCTTGACCAACCACACTATTGAGGGTTAAATGCACTTGGTGACAGGCTCAGCTTGCCCCTGATGTAGTATATGGCCAAAAAATAACCAGACTATTGATGGTTAAATGCACTTGGTGTGACAGCTTGACCCTGATGTAGGATTTAGCTAAAAAACAACCACACCATTGAGGGTTAAATGCACTTGGTGACAGGCTCAGCTTGCCCCTGATGTAGTATATGGCCAAAAAATAACCAGACTATTGATGGTTAAATGCACTTGGTGTGACAGCTTGACCCTGATGTAGGATTTAGCCAAAAAACAACTACACCATTGAGGGTTAAATGCACTTGGTGACAGCTTGCCCCTGATGTAGTATATGGCCAAAAAATAACCAGACTATTGATGGTTAAATGCACTTGGTGTGACAGCTTGACCCTGATGTAGGATTTAGCCAAAAAACAACCACACCATTGAGGGTTAAATGCACTTGGTGGCAGCTTGTGCTGGCGCACCACAAGACACAAAATGGCCGCCGATCACCCC
Organism: Bufo gargarizans; assembly: GCF_014858855.1. Classification (NCBI taxonomy): domain Eukaryota; kingdom Metazoa; phylum Chordata; class Amphibia; order Anura; family Bufonidae; genus Bufo; species Bufo gargarizans. Next base: position 77,067,897 of record NC_058089.1, read on the forward strand.
AGAAAAAAGTGACTGAAAAGCGCTCTGGGCAGCCTAAAAACAGTGAGCAGTTAAATAGCAGCAGTTCAATCATCCACAGCTGCAGATCGATCTCTGAATGAAGTCTTTTGGAGGAGTTAATCACTGCCTAATCTCGCCCTAACGTCGTGGCTGCAACCTCTCCCTATGCTGATCAGAGCAGAGTGACGTGCTGGGTCACATGGTGCTCTGGCCAATCACAGCCATGCCAATAGTAGGCATGGCTGTGACGGCCTCTTGGGGCAAGTAGTATGACGCTTGTTGATTGGCTGCTTTGCAGCCTTTCAAAAAGCGCCAAGAAAGCGACGAACACCGAAACCGAAGCCGGACTTTTATGAAAATGTCCGGGTTCGGGCCCGTGTCACGGACACCCCAAAATTCGCTACGAACCCAAACTATACAGTTCGGGTTCGCTCATCCCTACTCATGACAGCCCACAAATATCCGCCACCACCCATAACAATTCATGGTTCCTAGCTTAGGTAAATACAGGGGCATAAAAGGCCTTTAATGTCCGTTGAATGCCTAATTTTTGGGGCCTGTAATGGCTGACACTTACGTCTTTATCCTGTGAATGCCTAATGTACCTCCAGCCACAGAATACAAAGTTCTTTGCTGTCAGGTGAACGCCTGTTGGCTAATTTTTAGGGCCTATACTGGCCGACACTTATTTATCCTGTGAACGGTTAATGTACCTCAAGCCACAGAATACAACGTTCTTTGCTGTGAGGTGAATGCCTGTTGGATAATTTTTGGGTTCTGTACTGACCAACACTTACTTCTTTATCCTGTGAATGCCTAATGTACCTCCAACCACAGAATACAAAGTTCTTTGCTGTCAGGTGAACGCCTGTTGGCTAATTTTGGGGGCCTGTACTGGTCGACACTTACTTATTTAGGCCAAGCTATTACACTAAAACAGAGCAATATTACAAAAACCAAAATACACGTTATAACTGTATCAACGATTTATATAACTTTTAGATTATTTTTTTTTTACTTTTCCAATAGCAGGAGCATCTCCTGCACCCCCTTCATGGCCTGGCGGTGCCTCCATGGCCTTCATCCGCTCCTGAATGGCCCGCATATCCTGGCGGTGCTCCTTCTGCATTTTGGCCAATTTGGCCTTCAATGTCTTCAGTACTGTTTGAAAAAAAAAATATATGAACATAATTTGCAATTCTTAATAAACCTTTAAACCTTGATTTTGTGGTGCATATGACTTTTTGATCGCTTGCTATTACACCTTTTTGTGATAAAAGTTTAAATTTTTTTGTTTAGAAAGGTATCCACCTGAGGGATTACTTGGTATGATATTTTTATACAGCTGGTTGTTACAGATGCGGCAAGACCTAATGTGTTTCCTTATTTTTTTAGTTATTTCTGTTTTACACAATAAAAGCATTGTTGAACAAAAAACTAAATATGTCTGTTTATCTATTTTTTACACAATGATGATTTAAATCTCAATACGTTAATTAGTGATATTTATGATGATTATATAGTTTATTAGTTTGGGATATTTCAGTACAGTATAATTTTATTTTGTTTGTTAGTGATAGTTCTATATAGTTTAATATTATGTATTTGTTAAGTTAATGGTTTTAATGTAGATTAAAGAGTTATTGTCCAGTGTTCTTTTTTTGTATTACTATAGTGTATGTTGTCCCCTCATTGTTGGCCCTTTTAATGTTTATGTACATGTTATGGATACATAATCATATTGCTATGTGCACATATTTACCCTCCTGGTGGGGGCTGGTGATCGTCTCCTCTTCCTCCGAGTCTTGAGATGGGGTGGTGCTGGAGGGTCCAGCACTTTCCACCTCCACCTCCTTCACTTCTCCCACATCTGGTGGGTGTGGCTCAATAGGCTGTGAGGGTCCGGCCTCCTCCTCCTCTTCCTCCTCAACCTCCACAACCTCCACAACCTCCACGGCCTCTGCCGATCGCCTTCTCCGAATGGAGGGAATAGGAACTTCTGTAATTATAAAAACATTACTCACCTCATCCACTTGATCGCACAGCCGGGATCCTTTTCTTTGTTCTTCTTGAAGGACCTGCAAAAGGACCTGCGCTGACGTCACCGCGCTCACCACATGGTGAGCGCTATGACATCAGCAAAGGTCCTTTTGCAGTTTCTTCAAGAAGAACAAAGAAAAGGATCCCGGCTGCGCGATCAAGTGGATGAGGTGAGTAATGTTTTTATTAGTTTTTAACCCTAAATTTACATTGGACTTTGTGTTCTGTATTTAGGAATGCTATTATTTTCCATTAAAACCATGTTATAATGAAAAAAAATAAAAAATCTACAGAACACTAAACCCAAACCCGAACTTCAGTGAAGAAGTCTGAGTTCGGGTCTGGGTACCACATTAAGTTTTTTCTCACGTACGAAAAAAAACAACAACTGAGCAACAGAACGCAATCGCAGACAAAGCTGCTCCGGTTTGCAGAAATGCACCCTGAATGCATCCTACCCTCACCCGCGAAGCCCATGTGAAAGAGTAAAATAATTAAAAAATAATCCTGCACAACCCTTTAAAAAAATCGATCAGCCCATAGCCATCATGTTCCTAATGGAGGGATCTTCTTGCATATTGTGTTCTTATAGAGTTTAGTGAGGGCAGCAGAATATTATGTCAGTATGTCTATGCAGGGGATTTGGACCTTGGTTGAAGATAAGAAATAAGCTCATAGGGGCCCCTAGTGATGGCAGCAGAATATTATGTCAGTATGTCTATGCAGGGGATTTGGACCTCTGTTGAGAAAAATAAATTAATTGAACAAGAATTTTGAAATGATTTATATTAACCTTTCCCACAAATTGACGTAGAAGTACATCATAAAATGCCTTTAGTTAAGCAAACTGATGTATGTGTGATTGACAGCTGGCTCCTGCTGAAATGACCAAGAGAGGAGAGAACTCCATTACAGGCCATTAAACTTCTTGGATACAATGGTCAGTAGCCAGAGTCACAGCCTAAGGCCTCTTGCACACAAATGTGCGCTGCATGTGCCCGTGCTGCGGCCCGCAAAATGCGATCCGCAATGCACGGGCATGGACCGTGGGCCAGCCGCATGCAGATCGCGACACCATTCACTTGAATGGGGTCCGCGATCTGTCCGTTACGCAAAAAAATAGGACAAGTTCTATCTCTTTGCGGAACAGAAGCATGGAACAGAACCCCACGAAAGCACTCCGTAGTGCTTCCGTTCCGTGGTTTCGTTCCGCACCGCATCTCCGGATGCGGAATGCACATGGTTGGTGTCCCGTGTATTGCGGGCTGCAATATGACCACGGGGGACACATGGTAGTGTGCAAGAGGCCTAAGCCCTCGTTCATGCCAGTGAATCACAGATGTGTCCTATCAGTGTTCTACCTGGACAGCAACACATATCCATTGAGTTTAACCCCTTCCTGATGCAACGTTCTTATGTTTGTTTGTTTGTTTTTGTTTTTATTTTTTTACTCCCAGCCTTCCAGGAGCCATAACTTTTTTTCGGCTCAGGCAGCAGAAAGGCTAGGTGCCCCTCTGCCCTTAAGTGAAGTAGAGGGCACAGTACATGTGCAGCATGTTCCCCATTCACTACTGTGAGACTTAGCGCTGGACTATTCAGAGCTTCCATAGCAGTGAATGGAGGGTGGCCTTGTATGTGTGGTGTGCTCTCCTTTTGACTATAAGGGCTACATCCTCAAGATAGGTCCCACCTCTGGAACTTGCTCCTATCTGACATTTGTAGCATATCCCAGTGCTGTGCCACAAATATTTAGATGGGAAAACCCCTTTAAACCATAAATGTTCCACAGGAGTTCTAAAAATATAAACTTTTGAAAACCAAAATTAGGAGTGGATCATAAATGGAGAAAGCTACTTCTTTCCAAAACAGCATCGGGAAACCTTGTACACTAAAACTTAAGAGGGTCGGCCAGTCGCATTTCAGTTTTTAAAACCACTGTCCACCGAGCAGAATTTGTCAGGTGAAACATATTTACCTGGTCCCCATGCTTTTGTATTCAGCTTCTTGGGTTAAATCACGTTTTTATGTTTAACATATTTTTAAAGAATTTTTGGTGATATTAGTTTTAATTTGCCATTTTAAAATCTATAATTAAACAAAAACCATAAACCCTGCAGTTTTCCCAGGCACCACTTCTTGGTTTGTATAGATCCCTTTACTGCAGTTACCTGCTTATCCATACATAGAAGTAATATAATTATAGGTAGGATTAGAATGACAGATAAGACAGGATCCACCATTCACAATGGGTGATTGTCAGAGCTTATCTATTCTTTACTTGTACAATGACCTCTGCACAGGTCACAGAACTTGTCTAGAAAGCTTTTGGTGACACAGTTCTATTAAGTCTGGTGTTTTACACGGCGGTCTTTATCTGTCCCGAGTGGTGGTGAGATCTACACTAGTAAGGGAGATAATAGGGAACGCTCAGATGTTTCTGTGTTTTCCTGTGAAAGTCCCAAAATGATTTCTGAACATTGGCTGGTCTGAATGTGTGTCTGCTTCATCCTCACTGTGCAGAATAATTGGCTCTGCTACATCTCTGATACTTCACACTGGTTTATCATTTCTTCATATACTGCTTATCAATCAGGACATAGCTCTTATGGCATCATCGGCAGCCTGTAGCTCCACCCACCTGCTCTGATGCTTTATGACATCACAATGCAGTGTCCAGTGTTCTATGTTTTAGGATACACTTGGGTCTTTTGAGGGTTACTAGTTGGAGAATATGGATTCCTGGAGCATTGCTCTGCTATTCATTACTATTTGCTTTGTTAATATTGAGGGGAGGCCCACCATGACATCTACAGGTAAGTATTAGAGATTGCATTTCTCCATACATTATTATGTGTTGTACAGATGTGGTTATAGGGGGCAGTGTGCGGCATTGCAGCTTAGTCACATTCACTTGAAATGCACTAAACTGCAATACCATACACAGCCCATGGAGAAGAGAGGAAATGTTTAAGGAAGAAAGCAGACTTACCTTTTTTTAAAATCTCTTACAAGCCTTTTATATGATAAAATTCCGGTAACCTAAAGCCACCACTAGGGGGAGCTTAGAGGATATATTGTTTGTTGAGCTCTATGTAAGCATTTATATAGAAGACTCCAATATTGTTTCTAGCATTGGCAGACAGGATTTTATCATTATCTCTATAGTATTACCGGGGATATTGAATTGATATCAGAAACTGAGCTCAGACTGCTTTAATATATAAGAAGAAATTCATCAGAATGACGTTATGGAAATATTTATATTTACAAAATTCTAAATATCATTTCTGGGTGAAAATTCCCTCTAAACTGATGATAAAATGTATCCAATGTCTTTGTGACTTCTCAGAGGGTGAACTAGAGGTGGAATCTCACTTTATATATTATCCTCCTATATACTGCCCGTCATTCAGTTCATATATCTGATGACATCATCAGCCACTAGCCCTGCACCCAGACAATACAGTTCTGAGGCTCTGTGACATCACAATGCCGGGACCAGTGTTCTGTGTGCTGGGGTGCACTGGGGTCTTTTGAGGGTTAGTAGTTGGACATTATGGAGTCTAGGAGCTTTGCTCTGCTATTTTTTGTGATTTGCTTTATGAATATCGAGGGGATGCCCACCATCAGACCTACAGATAATGGACGTCATCACTGGGGAGTCTTCTGTCTCCTTCTCTTGATACAATCTTGGGGTTCAGTAGCCGCTTACATGGATTTCATGTCTTTATTCACTTCATTGTTTTATGGACAGTGACCTCGCCAGTATCATTACGGGGAGACACCACCGGACAAGAGGTGGAGCCAAAAACACTGAGTAGTCAAATCCTTCCTCTCCTGATCCTACTCCCATCATCCTCATATGTCTTATAAGACAGATTTAATATCCATCATCTTGTCTCTTTTTCACCAGTCTGGCTCTATGTTATCCTGGGGCTGTGTGGGATTATATTGCTGACAACCATTATTATCTGCATCTTCTGGCGAGTGTCCATCTTCTCCTACTTTACACATATCTACATATCCTTCCTGGCCACTATACACTGCACCTGTATATCTGACCTCTGTAGTGGGGGAGGTAGTCATGGGGATATTCTGGGGGGTGACTGAATATTGTCCTCTGGAGCAGTCAATGTAAGAACATTTCTCTCTGTCACAGCTACAAGAAGATGAAGAGGTGCTGCAGACACCTGGCCAGGAGACTGGAGGAAGTGATTGTGGAGAAGCCAGGTAACAAGGACTTTACAATCTCATATACATGGGGTCCAGGAAGGGCTTAGTGTTACCTCTTATAACTGGGGATCTCACACATTGGGGAGAGGGTCTTACATGTACCCCTGAAATCAGCAGAATGTAGTGGTGAGACAGCCAGTGTCTGCTGATGGGCTGCAGGAAAGACATTGGGAATTTCCTGGTATCTCATTGATATATTATTGTATTGTTGTTATTCTTATAGAGATAGATTCTGCTTCATCTGCAAACTACTGATGGTTTCCTTTTATATTTCAGTCCTTGGCAAAGCCACAAGTTATTTGGGAAGAAAAGTCCGACACATACACCACCACCTTCGCAATGGAGGAAAAAGAAAAGTATTAAGCTACATCAGAAAAGTCGGCATGAAAAATCTTGTTAAAATCATATGAAAAAAGGAGGAGCAGGACGATGAAAAGTATATTGATGCAAATGATCTTGAAAGCTGTGTTTAATCATTATAGGCGACGAGGAAGATGAAGAATTATGTGTGCAATAAGACCTCACACAAGATGCCCCCATACCAAAAAACTAAAAAATTGCTATAATTCGGACAATTCGGAAATTTTAAATCACAATTTGGCCTCCCCTCCAAAGAATCTATCTATCTAATAATAAAAAGCTTCTTATCGATATGACAATGTTATGGATTCATTTCCTTGTCCAGATCTAGGGTTTGTGTTCTGGATGAAAGAGAAGATGGGGCTCAGGATCTGTTAGTATGAGTCTGGATAGATACACAAATAGTGGAAGGGGAAAGTTCCTTATCATCCTGTGGGGCTGAGCTCATTCTCTCTAGAGGCCCCAGTTGCATGGTATATTAGCCCCTGTTGTAGCTGGCCAGCTAAGACCTGTCCTAGGTTGCTAATATAGCTTGTGTGTTTATAAAGCTAGACCTACCAATAACCTTAATACAGTTCCTATGTTTGTGTGTTAAAGACAAAAGCAGAGTATATTACAGTGACTTCATGTTTGGATGTCATATAACTGTTATATATATTGTGTTCACAGAAGCAGAAAAGATAATATGGCTTTAAGATTTATTATATAATGTAAGGTAAGCTCAATGACACAGCAGAAACAACATAAAGCATAGAGTTAAACTGTTGTTGCTGGGTAGGAGTCTTGACCAATCACAGTCAGGAGAGAAGTTGAACAGACATTCACTCCACTAAGAGCTGTGTTTTATGGAAGCAGAGAGGCCAAAATAGATATTTATAACAGTTGTATAATGTTCCTACTGTTAATATAGTGATTAGAATTGTATACTGAACAAGTTATATATGTGTTTACCTACAGTTCCCCAAATTGCATACAAACTACTGAGCCATACAATCATACAATTGCAAACTACAAATTCAATTGCACATTACAAAGTTCACAATCCAAATAAAAATTCCATATTGCAATCCAAATTGTATACAAGCAAAATTGCGACCAAATTCAGCAAGCGAACTATTAGTTAGACCTCGGATATACCTCTCAGAGAGATCATAAAGTGCTTAAATAACTTAAAGTGAGAGTATTTATACTCAAGAGAGAAATATATCCACCATTTTATGTTGAATGACAATATTGAACAGTTGAACCACCATCTTATGCATACCGCTATTTTGAGATACTTTATTCAGCACGTGTTTTGTACATGGACTATCTGCTGCGGAGGCGGCATTGTTATATGAAGAAAAGTCGAAGTTAATAAAGAAGTTATTTCAAGCATTTGGTGTGCTCTTTAAACCTACTGTTTCCATAGAACGGACTAGAGGAATTACAGAGTAATAGACAGTCTTGTTAGACTAAAAGTCAGAGATATCAAAATTCTTCTAATGCCACAGCTCAAAAGGCACTTCATACTGCTGCGCCTGCCACACCTGTCACTACAAGCAGATTTCCTCTACAGTTACAATCTTGTCCTATGTATCAGCTATATAACATCAGAACCATGAGACGAAGCTGATGAGGCTTGGGGATAGATTTGGACACAGCGATGGCAGCTCCGGCTCCGCACCTGCCGCCATATGCGCTGATAACATCTAGGGGGTGTTCACACAGGGTAAATACAGCGCAGAATGATCTGATGTCTATTGTCAGCAGAATCCACAGAAATCTGAGGCCGACACTTGGATTAGCAGATGGAATGCTATAAAGCAGCCCTGGCTCACAGACCCTACCAGACCACAAGGAAAGTTTGCCAGTTTTAACATAAGGGTTGATCAGTAGTGTCACGTATGGGAACCGCCCTGTCACGTGACCCGGGTGCGACTGCCAAGAGGCAATATATTTCATACATACAATCTCTCACGCCCCTACACACAGGCCTCAGAATGAACCTAGATCATACCCCAACACGCTGCCACCATCTATGGCATTTACATGAATACACCAATTAATTAGGAGCTCATAGAAAACTCCACAGCGTCCAATTGCAAGCAGGCTCACAGTAGAACAGGCCACACTTATAGCAAATACACGCAGGGGTGCACCAACAATAAGGTCAGGTGAGGCAATCGCCTCAGGCAGCACCAGGTAGTGGCAAGAGGGGGGAAGCGGAAGGGCCATGGGCAATGAGACCTTTCATTGTGGCAAAGAGGTTAGGTAAAGAAATTGGCATTGGGAGGAGGGAGGCGCCGCTTCAGTTTTCGCCTCAGGCAGCAGAAAGGGTAGGTGCACCCCTATCCACACTGTGCTCTAAAGCCTCCTTATGGCGTAGCTATAGAGATAGCAGCGGTCACAACTGCGACTCGGCCCTTAAGCCATGGGGGCCCACAGGGTCCCCCTTGCCAGTGGTGCACCAGCAGTTACCGAATCTGTCGCTTTATAATACACAGTGCATCTTATAAAGGGAATACTAGCGAGCACTTCAATTATGGAAGCACTTACTAGTAAGCAGGAGGCGGGGGGGGGGGGGAGTGTTGAGCGAAGCACTGTAATGATCAATCCTCACTGGTCTTTTCCAGGCCCGTGATGCACTGTTCTGACTGTGTACAGTGTCACGGCGTAGACCTGACCTGTGCGGGTCATGAGAAGACCGGAGAGAGAGGGGCGTAGTCAGCATTTTCATGCTCCTGAGAGGGCAATGCTGTGTTTTCCCGCTTCTGAGGGTCATGAAGAAGCTGCACAATTACAGAAATAAGGCAAATTAACCCTTGGAGTGCTGGCACGCACTGTTTAGCGCTTTCTGGCACCTCAGTAAAAGCAATAGAGTCAATTTTGGGGGGTTTAACACAGTTCTTAGGCCTTGTAGTAGTGTGAGATCCTGTTCGTGACGCCAAAAATGCAATGGCCAGGATACGGGTTGTTAATATTCTGTATTTGTCATGGCGCCAATTGCAGCGTGCGCAGGGTACTATCCCAGGGCACTTCCAAGGTGGTATAACGCACGTCCCAGATTAGGAATGCCAGAGTGGTGTAATGGCCTATAATGTCTCTGTAGGGTAGTGATAATTGTGTCACGGTGTCTCCTATCTGGGTATGGCCGGACTCCTGGCTCACTTGCAATACGTTTGAGTGGAGTGATAGTAGGAGTAACAGAGTAATTCTGCAGAAGAAATTATATCCAGACCTTTAGATGAAGTTCAAACGTTGCTTTACTTGAGGAGTAATTGGCTTCTTCTAGGACTCTGGACTTATCTAACAGATGGATTCTCAGGGGATGCTTTCTTCCTGGAACTCTGGAGTTTGTCTGCAGCTTCTGCTTTTCTCATCCAGCAGAGCTCAAGGTGCTCAGACTGGGTTTAAGGCCAAGTCTCAGTTGAGACTAGGTCCTTGCTGTCTTCCCCATGCAGGGGAACTCCTCACACACACACACACACACACACACACACACACCCTACCCCTAGCAGGGGGTGGGCTACACTGACTTTAGCTTCCTTCTCCACCCATGCTGCAGGATGTGGGACCAGCCCACTCTCCACAGAGGGGGAGCTAAGCTGGAATAATCCATTCCTGCTTAGATTCACTAAACTGTAGCTTGTATCTGCCAATGTGTTGCTGCCACCTGCTGGTAGCCAGGCAAATTAGATGAACAATTACATTTAACATGGATTTGTATGCACATTTGTAGAAGACATGAGCAAAATCACATCAGATGACCGTATAAAGGCTCTTTAGAAGTTAGTAGCGGGGTAGAGGCGTGTAGTAACACAACTCTGGAGTGTTACACATGCGTCGTTCAAGAGCAGTCTCTTGCACAGTGAAAAAAACCAAGCTCCCCAGAACCTGTCCTACCGCAGAGCTCGTACAGGTAGTCGTTAACGGCTAGTTTCGGCTGGAGCAGCCTATCAAGCATATATAAAGTGGAGTTCCAGCGCATCGGGCAGTCAAATCAGACATCTGACGGGCAGGTGGTGTCGCTGCTGAACATCAGCAAGGCGAGCCATGGCCGTGTAAGATCTTCTAAAATGGCCGGAGATTTTCCTGGCCTGCCGCAAGATGTCCTGGACCCTGGGTAATTTGCCAATGAATCGCTGCACGACTAAGTTTAGGACGTGTACCATGCACAGCATGTGTGTCATTTTGCACTGTTTCAGCATGCTCAGCAGATTGGCACCGTTTTCGCACACCACTTTACGAACTGTCAAATTGAGCGGGGTTAGCCAGTAATCGTCCTGTGACCGCAGATCTAAAAGGAGTGCAGGACCTGTGTGGCTCTTGGCTTCCAGGCACAACAGACGCAGCACAGCATGGCAACGTCTAACCTGCCACGTCAAATGGGTTCTGGGGAGCTTGGGGGGCGTAACGGAAGAGGCGGTAGCAGTGGAAAAGGAGGAGTCAGCCAAGGAGGAGACATAGAATGGAGTAGGAGGAGGAGAAGAAGAGGCAGGCATGCATGCAATCCGTGGCGGTAACACCAAATCCACACAGGTGCCATGGGTTGCATGCTTGACAGCCTTTAGAAGGTTCACCCAGTGGGCAGTAAAAGTTATGTCCCTTTCCTGCCCGTGTTTGCTAGACCACATGTCTGTGGTCAGCTGTATCTTGGCACCGACACTGTGTGTCAGAGATACATTCACTTGCCGCTGAACGTGGCCATATAGCTCCGGGATGTCCTTCTGGGAGTAATATTTCCTTCTGGGGATCTTTCATTGCGGTGTGCCAATGGCCACAAATTTTTTAAAGGCCTTTAAGTCTACCAGTTTTTTGGGCAGTAGTTGGCTGGCTAGCAGTTCTGACAAGCGGGCAGTCAGCCTTTGGGCAAGAGGGTTATCCGCAAACAAATGCTGCACTACCCAAATGCACTATATAGAAAGTGTATTATTGGTATATCACACCCCTGCCTCAATCACTTTTTGGGGGGGCAATTGGTATATCACACCAGGTGAAATTATTTGTTCCAATTTCTGTCACGGGTAGTGTCACGGGAATCAAGATAGAGCGGAGGTGTACCCCCTGAGCTGCCACCTGGTCCCCTGTCCCTGCCTACTTGCACCATCCGCCCTAGGTGACAGAGCGCAACTGGACGACAGTCCCTAACCTACTAAGTGCAAGTAGAGAGAAAGAGACAGCAGGGAAGAGGACAGCCACTGAGAAGTTACAATAAGCAGACAAGAGGTAGAACAAAAACAGAAGGCGAGGCGGGTCAACTAGCCGAGGTCAGTCCAGGAGGTCACGTCAGAACAAGGGAAGAGGCAAAGACAAATCCGTAAACAAGCCAAGGTCAAAATCTGAGAGGTAGTGTCAAGGTACAGGGAGCAGGCAGAAGAGGTGTCAAGAGGCTGATCGAGGTTTAATTCCAGAGGTAGCTTAATAACAATAAAGTACACAGCCTATAGGACAAAAATTACAGGCAACCTGTAGCCAGCAGGCCGCCTGTATTAATAGTGGGGAGTGAGGGTCATGTGACGTGGCCAGCTTCACATGTCCGACAGACAGACAAGTCGAGCACCAAGGCAGACCTAGTAGCAGGGAAACTCCCAGCTAGCAAAGCCGCCCTGGGAACGAGGCCAAACACAGATCCTCGCTCCCGAAGCTAAGCAGCAGGTCTGCGGCTGATGGGAGACCGAGTGTGCCTTTGGTGCCCCTTTACAGTACCCCCCTTTTACGAGGGACCACCGGACCCAAGCATTGCGGACAAGGTTTCTCAGGGTGTTCCCGATTAAATTTAGTAATTAACCTGGAAGCATGTATCCAAGACCAGGTATTGAAAGGAATTTCTAATCTTTCTGACATCTATTATTTTAGAAATAATGAATTCCTCCTGACCCTCAAACTCCACAGGTGGAGGAGGTTTTTAAGCGGAACGACTGGTGACACATATTTCTTAAGCAATGACTTATGGAACACATCATGTATACGGAGGGAGTTGGGTAGCTTAAGTCTAAAAGATACTGGGTTAATAAGCTCAATAATATTGTATAGTCCAATGAAACGCAGCGAGAATTTCTTAGAACATTGTTTCAAAGCAAGATTTTTAGTCGACAACCACACCTTATCGCAGAGTACAAAATTTACCCCCTTAGAACGTCTCTTATTGGCATATTTACACTGGGTTTCCTGGGCCTTTTCCAGGTTTGATTGAACCTGTGCCCAGACTGGGCACAGTCTACAGGTAAAAGAATCTGCCTGCGGGTTGAGTGAGGATACAGAGGGATTAGAACTAAAGTGAGGATGGAAACCACTGTTACAAAAAAAAGGAGACACCCCCGTGGAAGAATTAACCAGATGTTTGATGGGGAATTCTGCCAACGGGAGGTATCTCACCCATAGGAGTTGATTATGCGATACATAGCACCTTAGAAAAAGCTCCACTGCCTGATTTAACCGTTCCGTCTGCCCATTGGTCTGTGGATGGAAAGCAGACGAAAAGGACAGGAGATGTCACATCTTCTACATAAAGCCCTCCAAAAGCTAGAAACAAACTGAACGCCTCTATCAGAGACGATATTCTCAGGGACACCATGCAGATGTACCACATGTTTAATGAACAAGGATGCTAAGGTCTTTGCATCAGAGAGCTTACTTAACCACCTCAGCTCTCCTAGCTTAACCGCCTCCGGACCGCCTAACGCAGGATCGCGGTCCGGAGGCGGCAGTCTGAGGCACAGTCACGCAGGGATGAGTCATCTCGCGAGACGCGAGATGACGCGCACAGCCGGCCCGCGCATGCGCATTGCGGGCCAGCAAAAGTTTGAGGGGGGTTGCATCATCAGCCTTCCAGCCAATGATCGTGGCTGGCAGGCTGATGATTTTTAAAAAAACGAATCACAGGCCAGTTAACACTTTATATTTATAAATATAAAGTGTTAAATGGCTTCTGTGCTCCTCTGCTGATTCTTTTCGTCGGTTGGTCTTAGCAGAGGAGCACAGTTCACAGTGAGTACACAAGACACAACACTTAGCCCCCAGATCACCCCCCATCACCCCAATTAACCCCTTGATCGCCCCTGTCAATCACCTAGTGAAAGGGAAAAAAGTGATCAGTGTAAACTGTCACTTTTTTTTTCACTGGTATTGACTGATAGGTTTTAGGATAATGCCTGTACCTGCTCAGGCCTTACCATCCTTAGAACGGCATTGGGCCCCACCAAATATCGCTGTAAATTCTGGCGGCTACTGGGACCTGAGGTAGTTGGTACACTAGGATGTGTGGCTGTGGCAGAACGGCCACGTCCTCTCCCAGCACCAGAGGGTCCACTAACACCACCACGACCATGTCCGCATCCCTTACTAGATGTTTTCCTCATTGTTACCGTTCACCACAATAAGAAAAAAATTATTTGGCCCAATGTATTGAATTCAAATTAAGGCCTTTTTTTACAGACACCTAACACTATCTGGCTATCTATTTAGGTACCGTATTACACTAATACAGGCACAGCAGTAACCACAGATTTAGCTGAATATAAATTGTAGGCCTAGTATTTCGGCGCTTATATACGTTTAGGTATATGTTTACGGACAGAATTAGACTTGGAAATGCACGGTAGCGTGTAAAGTTATTGTGGAGGACCCTATTAGCACCTTCAATCTAATATACCCTTTTATGGATAGATTTAAAGTAGGCCTGATACAGCAGAAACCACTGATTTAGGGAATTGCTAAGTTGGGAATTGTATTTCAACCCAGAACAAAAACTGTGCTTTGACGGACACTAAATAACTTGACCAGCTACAGCAATAACCACAGATTTAGCTGAATATAAATTTGAGGCCTATTATTTAGGCGCTGGGTGACAGGTATACGTTTACAGACAGAATTAGACTTGGAAATGCACAGTAGCGTGTGTGTGAAGTTATTGAGAATGACCCTGTCTGCACCTTCAATCTAATATACCCTTTTATGGATAGATTTAAAGTAGGCCTGATACAGCAGAAACCACTGATTTAGGGAATTGCTAAGTTGGGAATTGTATTTCAACCCAGAACAAAAACTGTGCTTTGGCGGACACTAAATGAATTGACCAGCCTCAGCAATAAACACAGATTTAGCTGAATATAAATTTGAGGCCTATTATTTAGGCGCTGGGTGACAGGTATACGTTTACAGACAGAATTAGACTTGGAAATGCACAGTAGCGTGTGTGTGAAGTTATTGAGAATGACCCTGTCTGCACCTTCAATCTAATATACCCTTTTATGGATAGATTTAAAGTAGGCCTGATACAGCAGAAACCACTGATTTAGGGAATTGCTAAGTTGGGAATTGTATTTCAACCCAGAACAAAAACTGTGCTTTGGCGGACACTAAATGAATTGACCAGCCTCAGCAATAAACACAGATTTAGCTGAATATAAATTTTAGGCCTATTATTTAGGCGCTGGGTGACAGGTATACGTTTAGGAACAGAATTAAACTTGGAAATGCACGGTAACGTGTGAAGTTATTGTGGATGACACTATCGGCACCTTGAATCTAATATACCCTTTTATGGATAGATTTAAAGTGAGCCTGATACAGCAGAAACCACTTATTTAGGGAATTGCTAAGTTGGGAATTGTATTTCAACCCAGAACAAAAATATATCCTTTTTCCAGACAGCAGACAGTATTACAATTGGCTGTCCACAGCAGAAACACCAGATTTAGGGTACTGCTATTTTGGCAATTGTATTTCACCCCTCAATAAAATAGCAAGCACAGCCAAACCCCTGATGTAGGATATAGCAAATAAATAACCACACTATTGATGGTTAAATGGACTTGGTGGCAGCTTGTGCTGGCGCACCACAAGACACAAAATGGCCGCCGATCACCCCAGAAAAAAGTGACTGAAAAACGCTCTGGGCAGCCTAAAAACAGTGAGCAGTTAAATAGCAGCAGTTCAATGATCCACAGCTGTAAATCGATCACTGATTTAAGTGTTTTTGAGGAGTTAATCACTGCCTAATCTCGCCCTAACAGTCGCTGCTGCAACCTCTCCCTACAATGATCAGAGCAGAGTGACGTGCGGCGCTACGTGACTCCAGCTTAAATAGAGGCCGGGTCACATGCTGCACTGGCCAATCACAGCCATGCCAATAGTAGGCATTTCTGTGACGGCCTCTTGGGGCAAGTAGTATGACGCTTGTTGATTGCAGCCTTTCAAAAAGCGCCAAGAAAGCGACGAACACCGAACCCGAACCCGGACTTTTACGAAAATGTTCGGGTTCGGGTCCGTGTTACGGACACCCCAAAATTCGGTACGAACCTGAACTATTCAGTTCGGGTTCGCTCATCCCTACCCCTGACGCTCATCACTGCTGCTGAGATACTGTCACGAGGGTGTCAAGAGCCACGTCTGACTCCGTTATACCCGGGGTCAGGAAGTCGCAGCGGGTGGCTGCGCGCTCTAAGTCTAAAGATCACGCTGTTTCTTAATGATAGTTTTCTGTGTTTGCCTTACTATCCTTTTTGTCTCACTCAGGGATCCGTAGCTTCTCCTCCTCAGCTGTTTCTTGTCTGTCACTCTCAAACTCCTTATATTCTCCTCTCACACTTCTCTAGTTGCCAGATATAGAGCTTCCTGCCTGGACTTCCATACTAACCCACTGGAGCTGTGAATCCTGGTTGTTTTTCCAGAGTGTTATCCTCCGGATCCCTGTTGGGCTTTTTGTTGTCTTCTGTTGTCGCCCACCTGGGATTATATGTTGTCTGTATTGTCTGTCCTCCCCTTGGTGTTTTCCTTTAGAGATAGTGGTGCGGACTAGTGTTCCCACCGCCCTATTCACTATCTAGGGCTCATCTTAGGGAAAGCCAGGGTTTTAGGCACTCGATCGGCGTACGGGTGAGGAACCCGTCTAGGGACGTCAGGGCAGCCAGGTGCCAGCCTCAAGGTGAGATAGGGGTCACCACCTTTCCCTCTCCCTCGGACAGAGCCTTTCCTTTTCCCTCCCTTTGTGTCACATATGTGATAGGCACGCCGGTCGTGATATTATATCTGGCCCTTATTTTTGGGGAAGAAAAAAAATAATAAATTCCTTTTTTTTTTTTTTTTTCCTCTCTCTCTATTTAGAATCCAGTATGGATCCTATTGCTGCTTTGGCAAAACAACTTCAAGGCCTGTCTTTGGAGGTGGCAGGATTGAAGGCGTCGGTCCTCCAGCAACAGCAGCAAATGCAGCAGACTGCAAGCCCAGCGGTTGCTATGGGTAACCAGGTTGTTGCAGAACCCAAGGTTGTTCTTCCTGACAGATTTTCTGGGGGAAGGGACAAGTTTGTTCCGTGAGGCCTGTAAATTATATTTTAAGCTGCGCCCTTACTCCTCTAGTAATGAAGAACAGCGGGTGGGGATTGTTATTTCCCTGCTTCAGGGGGACCCGCAATCCTGGGCGTTCTCTTTACCCCCTGGTTCCCAGGCTCTCTGGTCAGTGGATGATTTTTTTGGGGCCATGGGTCTCATATATGATGTGAATGTTGTGCTGCGGCTGTTGTGCCTGGAAGCCAAGATCCACACCAGCCCTGCACTGCTTTCAGCTCTGCGGTCACAGTCCAATCAGTGGCTAACCCCACTCAATGTGACAGTTGGTAAAGTGGTGTGCGACAACAGTGCCAATCTGCTGATAGCGCTGAAACAAGGCAAAATGAAACACGTGCCGTGCATGGCACACTTCCTGAACTTAGTCATGCAGCCATTCGTTTCCAAATACCCCGGGGTCTAGGACATCTTGCGGCAGGCCAGGAAAATCTCTGGCCATTTTAGAAGATCTTACACGGCCATGGCTCGCCTTGCTGATGTTCAGTTGCGACACCATTTGCCCATCAGACGTCTGATTTGTGATTGCCCCATGTGCTGGAACTCCACCTTATATATGCTTGATAGGCTGCTCCAGCAAAAAGATGCCATTAGACTACCTGTACGAACTCTGTGGCAGGACAGGTTCTGGGGAGCTTGGCTTCTTTTTAATGCTCCGGTGGCTGCTCATGCGTGACGCATGCAGACTCTGTAGCCATTTGATGAATTCACCAAACTGGTCAGTCGCAGCCAGGGCACCATCAGTGACATTGTATCTTACGCCTTCTTTCTGAAGCGTGCATTGCGTCGTGTCATTGATCAAGCCGTCGAGGAGCAGGAGCTGGAAGTTGAGGAAGTCGCAATGCTGAATGAATTCCCAGGGTGGGGGGCTACTCTATCTGAGACAAATCAGGGGGAGGAAGAGTAGCAAGAAGAGCAGGCTTTAAACTTTTCGGTGATCCCTGGTGTTGTCCGTGGCTAGGGGGAGGAGACTGAGGACGACATTCTCCTAGGCCATGAGCAAGAGCCAAGGCGCTCCACCACTTTCAATTTAGTGCAAATGGGGGCCTTCATGCTCAAGTGTTTGATGAGGGACCCCCATATAAAAAGCATAAAGGCCAAGGACCAGTACTGGGTGGCAACGTACTTAGACCCCCGGTACAAACAAAAAATGGTGGACATGTTACCAGCATCACAGAGGGCTGTCAGAATGCAGCATTTCCAGGCCCTGCTGGGAGAGATGCTGCATTCTGCTGTTGCGGGCACTGGCAGAGGAATTTCCACCCACAGCTAAACAGGTAAGGGTACTAATCCTACCAAGCCAGCAAAAAGAGGTTGGTTTGAAAATGTGTTGGTCATTTCGGATATGGGATCATTTTTGCAGCCAACCCATCGACAGCCGCCCTCTAGATCCAGCCTCAGAGAACGTCTATACTGACAGGTGTCCGACTGCATCAGGTCTTCTGAGAGCTCTATTGTGCGAGGCATCATTCACATCAGGCAATGATTCTTGTGAAAAGCAAACCCATAACTGGTGTGTGTTTTTTATAGGGCAGGGCAGCTGTAACCAACACCTCCAATCTCATCTCATTGATTGTACTCCAGTTGGCTGACACCTCACTCCAATTAGCTCTTGGAGATGTCATTAGTCTAGGGATTCACATACTCTTTCCACCTGCACTGTGAATGTTTACATGGTGTGTTTAAAAAAAACATGGTAACATTTAATTCTTTGTGTGTTATTAGTTTAAGCAGACTGTGATTGTCTATTGCTGTGACTTAGATGAACATCAGATCACATTTTCTGACCAATTTGTGCAGAAATCCATATCATTCCAAACTGTTCACATCTTTTTCTTGCAACTGTATATACAGTTGTGTTCAAAATAATAGCAGTCAGACATCGCTAACCTGATCAATCACTGTTTTTGGAAGAAATTATATTTCTACATGGCAAATAATTTACTAGCAGGTGTAGTAGCGTAATAGAAATCCAACAGACCCAACAGTCATGACATGCATGCTGCTGATTCTCTGTAATTCAATCACTTATTGAAAGGGGCATGTTCAAAATAATAGCAGTGTGGAGTTCAATGAGTGAGGTCATTCATTCTTTGAAAAACAGGTGGCAATTATTGCCCTTATTTAAGGAAGGAAGGCAGCAAATGTTGTAGATGCTGGTTACAGTGCATTTCTCTCCGAAATTCTGAGGAAAATGGGTCGTTCCAGACATTGTTCAGAAGTATAGAGTACCTTGATTAAAAAGTTGATTTGAGAGGGAAAACATATAAAGAAGTGCATAAAATGATAGGTTGCTCAGCTAAAATGATCACAAATGCTTTAAAATGGCAACCAAAACCTGAAAAACATGGAAGAAAGTGAAAAACTACCATTCAAATGGATAGAAGAATAGCTAAAATGGCAAGCCAACAATCAGCTCCAGGAAGATCAAAGAAGGTCTAAAGTTGCCTGTGAGTACTGTTACAATTAGAAGACGCCTATGTGAAGCCAAGCTGTCCCACTGTTGAAAAATTGACGTGCTGAAGAGGTTATAATTTGCCAAAGAGCACATTGACTGGCCTAAAGAGACATTTTGTGGACTGATGAAAGTAAGATTATTCTTTTTGGGTCTAGTGGCCGGAGAGAGTTTCTCAGACGACCCCCAAACTGTGAATTCAAGCCACAGTACACTGTGAAGACATGTGAAACATGGTGGCACAAGCATCATGATATGGGGATGTTTCTCATACTAAGGTGTTGGGCCTATTTATCGCATACCAGGGATCATGGATCAGTTTGAATACATCAGAATACTTGAAGAGGTCATGCTGCCTTATGCTGAAGAGGAAATGCCCTTGAAACTGGTGTTCCAACAAGACAACGACCCCAAACACACCAGTAAACGTGCAACATCTTGGTTCCAGACCAACAAGATTGATGTTATGGAGTGGCCAGCCCAATAAAAAATGCAGTTTCTGAGGCAAAACCAAGAAATTTATAAAATTATGTTTTCACTTTCACGCATTATGGTGTATTGAGTGGTGGAAGAAAACTTGATTATTTTTTTGTTTTGCACAGGGCAGCAACATAACAAAATGTGAAAGGGTCTGAAGACTTTCAGAATGCATTGAATGTATTTTTTGTAAATGTTTATGAATACATATGTGTATGAGTGTAATGTGCATGTATGTGTGTACAATGCAAAATTTCCCCACTCATGCTAGGTCTACGTCAGTTTAAGGCGTAGAAAATGGTCTAAATGTAAGTCAGCAAGGAAGCTGACTTAGATTTATACCAGCGCTAGATATGCCGAGGTTATGTAGAGGCCGGGGCAAGGGTCTAAAACATTGGTCTTAATAAATGACCCCTTATGTACATATTTGTACATATTGTGTGTGTATGTGTATATATGTATGTGTGTGTTTATATATGTATCATACAGTCCTGATCAAAAGTTCAAGACCATTTGAAAAATGGCAAAAAATCATATTTAGCATGGCTGGATCTTAACAAGGTTCCAAGTAGAGCTTCAACATGCAACAATGAGAGTGAGACAAAACATTTTTGAGCATTCAATTTAATGAAAACAACAAATAAACTGAAACAGGCTGTTTTTCAGCTGATCAAAAGTTTAGGACCACACCTCCAAAAATAACGTAAACCCCCCCAAAACAGAAATCCAACTTCAAAACATGAACTCAGTAATGAGTAGCTCCGCCGTTATTGTTTATCACTTCGAAAATTCTTTCGGTATGCTTGATGGAAGTGTTTCCATGAGGTGAGTGGGAACATTTCTCCAAGTGGTGAAGACGGACGCACGAAGGCCATCTACTGTCTGGAACTATTGTCCATTTTTGTAAACTTCCCTTGCAATCCATCCCCAAAGGTTCTCAATTGGATTTTGATCAGGGGAACACGCAGGATGGGCCAAAAGAGTGATGTTATTCTCCTGGAAGAAGTCCTTTGTCCTGCGGGCATTGTGTACTGTAGCGTTGTCCTGTTGAAAAACCCAGTCGTTACCACACAGGTGAGGGCCCTCAGTCATGAGGAATGCTCTCTGCAACATCTGGACATAGCCAGCGGCCGTTTGACGCCCCTGCACTTCCTGAAGCGCCATTGTTCCACTGAAAGAAAAAGCACCCCAGACTATTATGGCGCCCCCCTCCACTGTGACGCATAGAAAACATCTCAGGTGGGATCTGCTTGTCATGCCAGTAACGTTGGAAACCATCAGGACCATCAAGGTTAAATTTTTTCTCATCAGAGAATAAAACTTTCTTCCACCTTTGAATGTCCCATGTTTGGTGCTCCCTTGCAAAGTCCAAACGAGCAGTTCTGTGACATTCAAGGAGACGAGGTCTTTGAAGACTTTTTTGTTTTTGAAGCCCTTCAGTCTCAGATGCCGTCTGATGGTTATGGGGCTGCAGTCAGCACCAGTAAGGGCCTTAATTTGGCTTGAGGATCATCCAGTGTCTTGACGGACAGCCAATTGGATCCTCCGGCTCAGTGCTGATTAAAAAATTTTGGGTCTTCCACCTCTTTTTTGTTCCATAACCCTCAGGATCATTTAAGGAATTCCAAATGACTGTCTTACTGTGTCCCACCTCAGCAGCGATGGTGCGCTGTGAGAGACCCTGCTTATGCAGTTCAACAACCCGACCACGTTCAAAAAGGGAGAGTTTTTTTGCCTTTGCCATCACAATGTGTGACTACCTGACAGAAAATGACAATGAATCCACATCTTTGCACAGATTTGGCCTTTTAAAGCCATGTGGTCCTAAAATTTGGATCAGCTGAAAAACAGCCTGTTTCAGTTTAATCGTTATTTTCAATTAATTGAATGCTCAAAAAATGTCTTGTCTCACTCTCATTTCCTTATTGTTGCATGTTGAAGCTCTACTTGGAACCTTGTTAAGATCCAGCCATGCTAAATATGATTTCTTGCCATTTTTCAAGTGGTCTTAAAGGGAGTCTGTCACCAGATTGTGACCTTATAGACCGCTTACATAGCGCTCTAGCATAGCAGTCTATGATTCTAATGGTACCTTTGATGTGTGCTTCTGAAGTTCCCCTAAGGCAAAAACGGACTTTTATTCAAGGGATCGCAAGTGCCCAGGGCGGGGTTCACCTTGTTGGAGCCCAGGCTGTTCTGCCTCTTTTCGCCATATCCCCGCCCCAGCCTCTTCCTCTGCCCGCCCCGCTTTTCCTTTGCATCCTCTTTCTCTGCAGCCGGATCCCGCGCCTGCGCTATCCATTGCTTGGCCGGGGCATGCGCACTGCGATGCCCATTGTGGGTGTATCTGGTCCGCCTCCTCGCCGCTGTTTCTCGCCGTTGGCCGGCGCATGCGTAGTAGCTACTGCGATGCCGTGCCCACAATGGGCATCGCCGTGCGCATGCCCCGGTCAAGCAATGGATAGCGCAGGCGCGGGATCCGGCTGCAGAGAAAGAGGATGCAAAGGAAAAGCGGGGCGGGCAGAGGAAGAGGCTGGGGCGGGGATATGGCGAAAAGAGGCAGAACAGCCTGGGCTCCAACAAGGTGAACCCCGCCCTGGGCACTTGCGATCCCTTGAATAAAAGTCCGTTTTTGCCTTGGGGGAACTTCAGAAGCACACATCAAAGGTACCATTAGAATCATAGACTGCTATGCTAGAGCGCTATGTAAGCGGTCTATAAGGTCACAATCTGGTGACAGACTCCCTTTAAACTTTTGATCAGGACTGTATTTTGCCAGTGCGTTTCGCCTGTTCTATGAGTGTGTGCTACAGCTATACTATGTATGTGCTTCTGTGTTTCGACAGTGAATCTTTGTCCCTGTTGAAGAAATTCCTAGCTACATGTAAGGGGTAGAAGCACCCACCTTAAATTGAATGTCATGGCCTGTCTTATGTTTCGAAAGGTAAAATGTTTAAACAGTTTTTGTGTGTGTTCCCCACCAAAGGATGGCCTACTGGGGGTTGGGGAGCAGAAACAATGTTTGTCTATTGGTGTTTTACCTTATTCTAGCATGTGGTTCCAGTAGAAGTAATTGTGCTGTGCTCTCTGAGAAGTGCACTGAGAACATCTAGTGGTAGCTCCACATATGGACAGAAACACAGGTCTCTATTGGGGAGGAGTGCTAAGTCACACTCAGGCTGTTTAGAAAAGTGTCTTTCAGACGAACGTGTACTGGGCGGAAATTACTCTCCGTGTGGGAGCATGATTTCTTGTTATAACCACTGCTCGTTTCACAGGATCGTAGACAGCATTATAATGCTTTATAATGCTGTGTGTCTCTGCCTGACCTTACTTCTACAGAATTATACTGCCATATTTTTATCAGTATAATTCTGTAGAAGCAAGGTCAGGGAGAGACACATAGCATTATATATCATTATAATGCTGTGCTATCCTGTGAAAGAGCAGTGTCAATAACAGGAAATGAAGCTGCCAAGCGCATTTTCCGTACTGGACACGCACATCTGAAAGATGCCAAAGAGTGTGTTTGAGAGGACCACTTAACTTAGAGAGAGAGCTCCAGAGGGAATTCCTCACCTGTTTGTATAGGAAGAATGATCTGCTTGGAGTGGTCATTAGCTAGAAAGTGGAGATCAGCGACGTAAAGATAAAAATACTGCTCCAAGCATTTTTAGCCATGGAGGAGTACGAAAAAAAATAAACACTTGGTAACTTTCTTATTTTTCTGGTCATAGCTTATTTATTTTTATGTCTATGTAATGTATGAGGGCTTGTTTTTGCGTTATGAATTGTATTTTTAGTGACACCATTTTGGGAACATATAACAAATTTTTTGGGGTTGTAGTGAGAAAAAAAATCTGTTCTCCCATTGTTTTTTGCACTTAAAATATATGGCATTCAACATGCAGCATAGATAGCATGTTACTTTTATTATATGTGCTAATGCGATTTTTACAATACCAAATATGTATTGTTTTAAGTGCCCATACTACTTTTGCATAATAATATCACATACAATAAAGCAAAAGAAACCCCCATTTTTTACGTTGCTGCATTCCGTGCCATATTCATTGGTTATCCATAGATGTAGCCACATGTAGCTTCTTTTTGTTCGCTTAGATGTACGGTAGTTTTCATTGGTACTTTTACATCCAATTAAAAGAAAGGCAAACACGACTCCACGCAGCATGATGAACCAGGAACAGTGATCACGCGGACTAGAGGAAGGTCACCCAGCTAATTAGGTCATGCAGACTCAGACACAACACTGGGAAAGGCATATATGAGGCATCCAGGGGCTGCAGCTCGACAAATGTGCAGATGATTAATGCAAGGGTCACTGCTGGCAAAGAAAAACTAAAAATACAAAGGCAAATACTGCCAATGGATTAATAAAACTGAAGGTCTGCTTATTAGTTAGAACAGAGGCAACACGTTTCAACGTGGAAACCAAATCTTCATCAGAAAAAACATTTAACAAACATTTTTTGAGACTTGGTTATCCATGGTCAATAACTCATAGCAAACAAAGATTCAATAAATGTGAAAGCATGGTATCAGCCTTTACCAGCTGCCCAACCTGTACCTGTCGGCGTTCTCTGGGTCACCTCATACTACTGAATATGCGACTATCACCAGTTTGGGTAATATACAGTTTTATGCGTTTAAATACACAGAATTACCTTTAGCTCTGCACTAGATAATGCCATGCTGTCAACTGAGCTGATTAGGCGGATCAAAATACTGATCTGACCGAACATGACTCAGTACTTTCATACTTGCGGCAGAGGATTCCGGCAGGCAGTTCTGTTGCCGGAACTGCCTGCCGGATCCGGCAATCCTGACGCAAACGGATGGCATTTGTCAGACGGATCAGGATCCGTCTGACAAATGCATTGAAATACTAGATCCATCTCTCCGGTGTCATCTGAAAAAAGGGATCCAGTATTTATTTTTTATTTGAACTTTTAAAGGTCTGCGCATGCACAGACCGGAAAACCGGGTGAGTTTTTACAGAACAATTAATGCCGGATCCGGCACTAATACATTTCAATGGAAATTAATGCCCGATCCGGCATTCCAGCAAGTGTTCAGGATTTTTGGCCGGAGAGAAAACTGCAGCATGCTGCGGAATTTTCTCCGGCCAAGAAACGTAAAAGCGACTGAACTGATGCATCCTGATGCATACTGAACGGATTGCTCTTCCATTCAGAATGCATTAGGATAAAACTGTTCCAGTTTTTTTCGGTATTGAGCCCCTGTGACGGAACTCAACACCAGAAAAGAAATACGCTAGTGTGAAAGTACCCTAAGTTGATAACTTGATCAGCTATTCACAACTTACTACTTATGATGAAGGTTTTAGACATCTTGACTAAACTTACAAATAGGATTCCAAGTTTATATCTTCACACTGATGGCTGTTCTTCCCTCTTCAGTTATTTTCATGTCTCCCATCACAACTGACAAGGCCACCCGGTCTCCTGAGTCCTGAATGGCAAATCCCAGTCCAAATGACTCTCACCCTGGGTTCACACCTGAGCGTTTTACAGCGCGTTCCTACGCGCTGTAAAACGCTCAACAAGGAGAAACCAATTATTCCCTATGGGAATGGTTCTCACCTGGGCGTTTTACAGCGCGTACGATCGCGCTGTAAAATGCCCGACGCCCCAAGAAGTACATGAGCTTCTTTGGGGCGTCTTGTTGCGCGTTCCCATACATAGAATTTCGGGAACGCGCGACAATGGGCGTTCGATTGTCTCTGTATGTGCGATTGCAAACGCCAGTACAATCGCGCATACAGAGCACTCCATCGCGAAGTGTGAACTCCATCTCAGGTGTGAACCCAGCGTCATACTCATTATTACCAGCTCCAGGTGCCAAATGATAACTCTTTTTTTCCTACAACCAAACTGAGGTCCATAAAAAGACTCAAATATAAACTTACACCATACATACAAAACAGTAAAGCTTTTTAATCTGATTACGTCCTCAAGGGTCTTTCTTTTTGTCAAATCTAACCAATCCTTGTAGCTTCCAATTGTTTCTTGGCCTGAACAGGTTTATTTGTAGAATTATACTCAACACGCAATTTTACAATCACTCCTAGTAAACCCCTGCCTCTTATGTATCCAGTCACCACATCAAATTCAACTGGGGACACCACTACCCACAAACCGGAGATGTACATCCCAAAACTGATTTCCCCCCTTACATCATAGGGATCCGTGTATTGAATCTATTTTTACATTGGTCAATAATGAATTTAGAAACCTGCAAGGTCCCCCCAACTATACCAATAACCTCACTCCAATACAAAGAGCAGCCATATAGACCTTATCCACCGACACTGAAATAGTTGTTAGCTGATAATGGGTGTAGGGTTGTTATATAAAACCAATATAATTACATTAGTGAGGCTGAACAAATTCCAGTTGTCTGTAAATCCATTAGCTGATTAAAATGAAAAATGCCATAATTTTGTGAGTCCAGCATTTTCAAGGGAAAGGAAAGAGGAAAGAAATTTTGATATCACAGAACCTGCCATACCCCTTTTTTACCACTAACATAATGTACACAAGTCCGCCATCAACCCTCCTAGCCCTCCAATCATTTCAGAGATTGCATCCCTCACTAGCAATTTATCACTCACCTTCATTGACCTTCACTTTCAAAAATGTCTTATAACTCTCCCATTATATTTGAAAGATTCAGCACAACTTGTCAATGATCACTTACAGCTTAATCTTGCAGTATTTTTTTCCTGATCTTTGTTTCCTTACTAGTGATTATTGATAAGCCAAGCAAGCTTTGCATGCTACATCCAAAGTCGCTTTGTTCAAAACTTTGAATAATACTATACGGAGATCTGTCTCTGTACAGTATTCAAATGTATGGGCTCCGATGAGCTGAAGACTTTGTTGAATAACTTCGGTAGTTGATTTTGTGGTTGATAATGGAAGTTGATAGTGGAAAACCATTTTAAAACTTGGAACCAAACTCAGCTTTGGTTCCAACTGTTATCTTGGAACCAAATTTTTTTTTCCAATTTTTTTTCCCCATTCACATAGCCAATTGTACTTTCTAAAGGCACTATTTAATATTGCATATGATGTAGTGAGAAGCTGGAAAAAATCCAAGTAGGGAGGAAATGGAAAAAAAAAGAAATGACACCATACTTTTATGGGTTTTGTTTTCACGCTGTTCCCTATGCAGTAAAACTGACTTTTACCTTTATTCTATAGATCAGTATGATTACACTCATACCACATTTATATAGTTTTTTATGTTTTAATATTTTTTGGGGAAAAACAATACGTTTCTTTGCATATTCTGACCCCCATAACCATTTTATGTTTATGTCTGCAGAGTTGTATGAGAGGTCATTTTTTGTCGGGCAATCTGTCACTTTGATTGATACTACTTTGGAGTGTGTATGTGCAGTGGCCAGGAACGGGTGGTTTTAATGTTCTGTAATTGTGGTGACGCCAATTGCAGCGTGCACAGGATACAATCACAGGGCCCTTCAAAGGTGTTATAACTCACGTCCCAGTTTAGGAATACCAGAGTGGTATAATGTCTCTGTATGGTAGTGGTAATTGTGTCAATGGTGTCTCCTACCTGGGTACGGCTGGACTCCTGGCTCACTTGCAATAAATTGAGTGTAGTGATAGTAGGAGTAATAGAGGGATTTTGCAGCAGAAATGATGTCCAGACCTTTAGATGAAGTTCAAACTTTTCTTTACTGAAGATAACTTGTATCCAAACAGTATGCAGCTTTGGTCCTGGGTCCCAGCAGGTTTTGGCTATCATTGGCAGGAATAGAGGCTTCTGCTTTGAACTGTACCTTCTGCTTTGTGGGGACAAACTAGCTGAGGAGGAATGGCTCAAGGTTTAGACTGGGAATTTGATCAAATCTCAGCACGAGACTTGGTCCTTGCTTTCTTCCCTATGCAAGGGAAACTAGAACTGGTTCTAACAGTTTTTTTCCTCCCTTGCTGCAGGATGTGGGAACCTCCACTTCTCTTCAGCAGGGGGACAGAACAGAACAGGATCGTTCCACTCTGAACGGCCATAACATTAAAGCTATCTCTACCAATGATGCTGCCACCTGCTGGTGAACATGGAAAATTGCAAAGAAAAAATTACATTTAACATGGTTTTTTGCACATTTGTGAATGACATAATGTAAAATCACATCAGATGACAATATAACGGCTCCTAAAGGGCAATAGCAGCGTAGAGGAGTGCAGTAACACAACTCTGGGGTGTTACATTCCCCCTTACTTTGAATCAAGCAGTCCTTGGCTTGTGCTTGGGATAAGAGGAATGAGCTCTGGGGCAACCAGTTTAAGTACAAAGGGCTGCATGTAATGCACATAAAGACAAAGACAAAACATATAACGGCTACCCTGAGGTTCCTGCCCGCATGATTAGGGTGTCCTAATTAACAGTTTCCATCTCGGTATAACCAGTGAGCCAAAGGTATGCACTAAGCACTAAGGTCGGGGATGAGGGGCTCCGGTTTTGGCTGGGTCTGTTCTCTGAACCACATCCTGCCATCTGGAGCGCATTGGGGTGTACTCTACTTGGTACCCCACCTACAGGTTGTGGCTTGCCTGCGGCAAATAGTGATGCTTCACGGAGCGGCAGCCCACAAATATTTCAGCCCCTGAGTGATTGTCCTTGAGGAAGCCCACTCCTCTCTCCACAGCAAACCAAAGGACTGTCCCTGTGCGCCGGACAAGCTTTGGGTCACCTGGCCGGGGGTCATCTAGCACTTGCTTGACCCACTCCTCAATAGCCGATTTGTACTCCCACGAGGTTTGGGCACGAGCAGTTATTTCTACCGGGACCTCAGGGTTGAGGCGTCCTGACCCAGGGGTGTCCGATCTGGGTGGCGGATTAGAAACTCCAACCACCTCCCCCGCACCAGCAGGCATGCGTAGCGGAGCCTTTTTGGGCTTGGTGTCAGTGTCGGCACCCACCAGGCGCGGTGTAGGAGCAGCTGCGGGCTGGACCGGGGCCTCAGGGAGCGGGGATGCTACGACCTGTTGTTGCGGCCAGGTGGCCATTTCTGGTGCCCCCTGTCGGCGCTTGGTGGTGGTCGCGGCCATCTCTGGAGCCACAGCCCCCGGGTTCCGGACTGTAGACAGGATGTCGTCATCCACGGGAGCGGGTTCAGGAACGGCGGCCATCTTTATTTGAACAGCGGTGGACGTCTCTCCACCAGTCGCAGCATGCATAGCTTCCGGGGACACTCCAAACGTGCAGGGGCCAGCTCTCTTCACGAGCAGGGAGACCCGGATCTCTGGTGGATAAGTCTCGCAAACTGGTTCTCCGTGGATCGCCATTTGATCCCACTTGGGTGATGGGAGCGCCATGTTTGCTGCATCTCCTCTCTCACTCGATACAGGGAATGAGGGTGGAGCCCAGAGGGAGGAGTCTTCACATTGCAAAGTTCTTGGTGGGCAGGCTTGAGTTTTCCCGCTTCTAGAGGGGCGTATTCATCATTTTCGTGCTCTTGAGTGGGCGTTCTTGAGTTTTCCAGCTTCTAAAGGGCATGATGAAGCAGCGCCATTACACTAATATGGTGAATTAACCTTTGAAGTGCTGGTGTGCTTTCTTGCACCGCAATTAAGTCAATAAAGTCAATTTTTAGGGTTTTGGCACAATTCTTAGGCCTTGTAGCAGTGTTAAACATGCAATTTGATCCTGTTGAGGCACACAATTCAATCCGATCCTGTTATGGCAGGAATAGGCATGCGATTCAATCCGATCCTGTTAGCACACAGCTCGATCCTGTTGGAACACGGTTCGATCCTGTTGTGGTGATGCCAAAAATGCAATGAGCAGGATATGGGTACACTAACGCCCAATTATGCAATGTCTGGGTCAGGTGTAGATGAAAGTCTATCCTGTTTGTGACGCCACTTATGCAGTGGCCAGGAACGGATGGTTTTAATGTTCTGTATTTGTCGTGACGCCAATTGCAGCATGTGAAGGGTACAATCACAGGGCCCTTCAAAGGTGTTATAACTAGGGATGAGCGAACCCGAACTGTATAGTTCGGGTTCGTACCGAATTTTGGGGTGTCCGTGACACGGACCCGAACCCGGACATTTTCGTAAAAGTCCGGGTTCGGGTTCGGTGTTCGTCGCTTTCTTCGCGCTTTTGTGACGCTTTCTTGGCGCTTTTTGAAAGGCTGCAAAGCAGCCAATCAACAAGCGTCATACTACTTGCCCCAAGAGGCCATCACAGCCATGCCTACTATTGGCATGGCTGTGATTGGCCAGAGCACCATGTGACCCAGCCTCTATTTAAGCTGGAGTCACATAGCGCCGCCCGTCACTCTGCTCTGATTAGCGTAGGGAGAGGTTGCGGCTGCGACAGTAGGGCGAGATTAGGCAGATTAACTCCTCCAAAGGACTTGATTAACTGATCGATCTGCAGCTGTGGATCATTGAGCTGCTGATCCTCAATTGCTCACTGTTTTTAGGCTGCACAGACCGTTTGTCAGTCTCATTTTTCTGGGGTGATCGGCGGCCATTTTGTGTCTTGTGGTGCGCCAGCACAAGCTGCGACCAAGTGCATTTAACCCTCAATGGTGTGGTTGTTTTTTGGCTAAAGCCTACATCAGGGTGAAGCTGTCACACCAAGTGCATTTAACCAGCAATAGTCTGTTCATTTTTTGGCCATATACAAAATCAGGGGCAAGCTGCGCCTGTCACCAAGTGCATTTAACCCTCAATGGTGTGGTTGTTTTTTGGCTAAAGCCTACATCAGGGTGAAGCTGTCACACCAAGTGCATTTAACCAGCAATAGTCTGTTCATTTTTTGGCCATATACAAAATCAGGGGCAAGCTGCGCCTGTCACCAAGTGCATTTAACCCTCAATGGTGTGGTTGTTTTTTGGCTAAAGCCTACATCAGGGTGAAGCTGTCACACCAAGTGCATTTAACCAGCAATAGTCTGTTCATTTTTTGGCCATATACAAAATCAGGGGCAAGCTGCGCCTGTCACCAAGTGCATTTAACCCTCAATGGTGTGGTTGTTTTTTGGCTAAAGCCTACATCAGGGTGAAGCTGTCACACCAAGTGCATTTAACCAGCAATAGTCTGTTCATTTTTTGGCCATATCCCAGTCTAATTCTGTCACTAAATCCATACCGGTCACCCAGCGCCTAAATACTAGGCCTCAAATTTATATCCAGCTAAATCTGTCCCTAGTGCTGTAGCTGGGCGAGTTATTTAGTGTCCGTTCAAGCACATTTCTTGTTCTGGGTTGAAATACAATTCCCAATTTAGCAATTTCATAATTTAGTGGTTCCTGCTATATCAGAGCTCTTTGAAATCTATCCCAAAAAGGGTATATAATATTGAAGGTGCACATAGGGTCATTCAGAGTAACTTCACACACACCCGCTACTGTGTATTTCCAAGTCTAATTCTGTCACTAAATCCATACCGGTGACCCAGCGCCTAAATACTAGGCCTCAAATTTAATTCCCTCTAAATCTCTCGTTACCCACCGCTGTACTGTTGTTGCTGGGCAAGATATTTAGTGTCCGTCAAAGCACATTTTTTGTTCTGGGTTGAAGTACAATTCCCAATTTAGCAATTTCATAATTTAGTGGTTTCTGCTATATCAGAGCTATTTGAAATCTATCCCAAAAAGGGTATATAATATTGAAGGTGCACATAGGGTCATTCAGAATAACTTCACACACACCCGCTACTGTGTATTTCCAAGTCTAATTCTGTCACTAAACCCATACCTGTCACCCAGCGCCTAAATACTAGGCCTCAAATTTAAATCCCTCTAAATCTCTCGTTACCGTTGTCCTGTTGTAGCTGGGAAAGTTATTTAGTGCCCGTCAAAGCACATTTTTTGTTCTGGGTTGAAGTACAATTCCCAATTTAGCAATTTCATAATTTAGTGGTTCCTGCTATATCAGAGCTATTTGAAATCTATCCCAAAAAGGGTATATAATATTGAAGGTGCACATAGGGTCATTCAGAATAACTTCACACACACCCGCTACTGTGTATTTCCAAGTCTAATTCTGTCACTAAATCCATACCGGTGACCCAGCGCCTAAATACTAGGCCTCAAATTTAATTCCCTCTAAATCTCTCGTTACCCACCGCTGTACTGTTGTTGCTGGGCAAGATATTTAGTGTCCGTCAAAGCACATTTTTTGTTCTGGGTTGAAGTACAATTCCCAATTTAGCAATTTCATAATTTAGTGGTTTCTGCTATATCAGAGCTATTTGAAATCTATCCCTAAAAGGGTATATAATATTGAAGGTGCACATAGGGTCATTCAGAATAACTTCACACACACCCGCTACTGTGTATTTCCAAGTCTAATTCTGTCACTAAACCCATACCTGTCACCCAGCGCCTAAATACTAGGCCTCAAATTTATATCCAGCTAAATCTGTCCCTAGTGCTGTAGCTGGGCGAGTTATTTAGTGTCCGTTCAAGCACATTTCTTGTTCTGGGTTGAAATACAATTCCCAATTTAGCAATTTCATAATTTAGTGGTTCCTGCTATATCAGAGCTCTTTGAAATCTATCCCAAAAAGGGTATATAATATTGAAGGTGCACATAGGGTCATTCAGAGTAACTTCACACACACCCGCTACTGTGTATTTCCAAGTCTAATTCTGTCACTAAATCCATACCGGTGACCCAGCGCCTAAATACTAGGCCTCAAATTTAATTCCCTCTAAATCTCTCGTTACCCACCGCTGTACTGTTGTTGCTGGGCAAGATATTTAGTGTCCGTCAAAGCACATTTTTTGTTCTGGGTTGAAGTACAATTCCCAATTTAGCAATTTCATAATTTAGTGGTTTCTGCTATATCAGAGCTATTTGAAATCTATCCCAAAAAGGGTATATAATATTGAAGGTGCACATAGGGTCATTCAGAATAACTTCACACACACCCGCTACTGTGTATTTCCAAGTCTAATTCTGTCACTAAACCCATACCTGTCACCCAGCGCCTAAATACTAGGCCTCAAATTTAAATCCCTCTAAATCTCTCGTTACCGTTGTCCTGTTGTAGCTGGGAAAGTTATTTAGTGCCCGTCAAAGCACATTTTTTGTTCTGGGTTGAAGTACAATTCCCAATTTAGCAATTTCATAATTTAGTGGTTCCTGCTATATCAGAGCTATTTGAAATCTATCCCAAAAAGGGTATATAATATTGAAGGTGCACATAGGGTCATTCAGAATAACTTCACACACACCCGCTACTGTGTATTTCCAAGTCTAATTCTGTCACTAAATCCATACCGGTGACCCAGCGCCTAAATACTAGGCCTCAAATTTAATTCCCTCTAAATCTCTCGTTACCCACCGCTGTACTGTTGTTGCTGGGCAAGATATTTAGTGTCCGTCAAAGCACATTTTTTGTTCTGGGTTGAAGTACAATTCCCAATTTAGCAATTTCATAATTTAGTGGTTTCTGCTATATCAGAGCTATTTGAAATCTATCCCTAAAAGGGTATATAATATTGAAGGTGCACATAGGGTCATTCAGAATAACTTCACACACACCCGCTACTGTGTATTTCCAAGTCTAATTCTGTCACTAAACCCATACCTGTCACCCAGCGCCTAAATACTAGGCCTCAAATTTAAATCCCTCTAAATCTCTCGTTACCGTTGTCCTGTTGTAGCTGGGAAAGTTATTTAGTGCCCGTCAAAGCACATTTTTTGTTCTGGGTTGAAGTACAATTCCCAATTTAGCAATTTCATAATTTAGTGGTTCCTGCTATATCAGAGCTATTTGAAATCTATCCCAAAAAGGGTATATAATATTGAAGGTGCACATTGGGTCATTCAGAATAACTTCACACACACCGCTTCTGTGCATTTCCAAGTCTAATTCTGTCACTAAATCCATACCGGTGACCCAGCGCCTAAATACTAGGCCTCAAATTTAATTCCCTCTAAATCTCTCGTTACCCACCGCTGTACTGTTGTTGCTGGGCAAGATATTTAGTGTCCGTCAAAGCACATTTTTTGTTCTGGGTTGAAGTACAATTCCCAATTTAGCAATTTCATAATTTAGTGGTTTCTGCTATATCAGAGCTATTTGAAATCTATCCCTAAAAGGGTATATAATATTGAAGGTGCACATAGGGTCATTCAGAATAACTTCACACACACCCGCTACTGTGTATTTCCAAGTCTAATTCTGTCACTAAACCCATACCTGTCACCCAGCGCCTAAATACTAGGCCTCAAATTTAAATCCCTCTAAATCTCTCGTTACCGTTGTCCTGTTGTAGCTGGGAAAGTTATTTAGTGCCCGTCAAAGCACATTTTTTGTTCTGGGTTGAAGTACAATTCCCAATTTAGCAATTTCATAATTTAGTGGTTCCTGCTATATCAGAGCTATTTGAAATCTATCCCAAAAAGGGTATATAATATTGAAGGTGCACATAGGGTCATTCAGAATAACTTCACACACACCGCTACTGTGTATTTCCAAGTCTAATTCTGTCACTAAATCCATACCGGTGACCCAGCGCCTAAATACTAGGCCTCAAATTTAATTCCCTCTAAATCTCTCGTTACCCACCGCTGTACTGTTGTTGCTGGGCAAGATATTTAGTGTCCGTCAAAGCACATTTTTTGTTCTGGGTTGAAGTACAATTCCCAATTTAGCAATTTCATAATTTAGTGGTTTCTGCTATATCAGAGCTATTTGAAATCTATCCCTAAAAGGGTATATAATATTGAAGGTGCACATAGGGTCATTCAGAATAACTTCACACACACCCGCTACTGTGTATTTCCAAGTCTAATTCTGTCACTAAACCCATACCTGTCACCCAGCGCCTAAATACTAGGCCTCAAATTTAAATCCCTCTAAATCTCTCGTTACCCGTTGTCCTGTTGTAGCTGGGCAAGTTATTTAGTGTCCCGTCAAAGCACATTTTTTGTTCTGGGTTGAAGTACAATTCCCAATTTAGCAATTTCATAATTTAGTGGTTCCTGCTATATCAGAGCTATTTGAAATCTATCCCAAAAAGGGTATATAATATTGAAGGTGCACATAGGGTCATTCAGAATAACTTCACACACACCGCTACTGTGTATTTCCAAGTCTAATTCTGTCACTAAATCCATACCGGTGACCCAGCGCCTAAATACTAGGCCTCAAATTTAATTCCCTCTAAATCTCTCGTTACCCACCGCTGTACTGTTGTTGCTGGGCAAGATATTTAGTGTCCGTCAAAGCACATTTTTTGTTCTGGGTTGAAGTACAATTCCCAATTTAGCAATTTCATAATTTAGTGGTTTCTGCTATATCAGAGCTATTTGAAATCTATCCCTAAAAGGGTATATAATATTGAAGGTGCACATAGGGTCATTCAGAATAACTTCACACACACCCGCTACTGTGTATTTCCAAGTCTAATTCTGTCACTAAATCCATACCGGTGACCCAGCGCCTAAATACTAGGCCTCAAATTTAATTCCCTCTAAATCTCTCGTTACCCACCGTTGTACTGTTGTTGCTGGGCAAGATATTTAGTGTCCGTCAAAGCACATTTTTTGTTCTGGGTTGAAGTACAATTCCCAATTTAGCAATTTCATAATTTAGTGGTTTCTGCTATATCAGAGCTATTTGAAATCTATCCCTAAAAGGGTATATAATATTCAAGGTGCACATTGGGTCATTCAGAATAACTTCACACACACACGCTTCTGTGCATTTCCAAGTCTAATTCTGTCACTAAATCCATACCGGTCACCCAGCGCCTAAATACTAGGCCTCAAATTTATATCCCGCTGAATTTGAATACAATACATTGGGCCAAATAATATATTTGTTGTTGTGGTGAACCATAACAATGAGAAAAACATCTAGTAAGGGACGCGGACGTGGACATGGTCGTGGTGGTGTTAGTGGACCCTCTGGTGCTGGGAGAGGACGTGGCCGTTCTGCCACATCCACACGTCCTAGTGTACCAACTACCTCAGGTCCCAGTAGCCGCCAGAATTTACAGCGATATATGGTGGGGCCCAATGCCGTTCTAAGGATGGTAAGGCCTGAGCAGGTACAGGCATTAGTCAATTGGGTGGCCGACAGTGGATCCAGCACGTTCACATTATCTCCCACCCAGTCTTCTGCAGAAAGCGCACAGATGGCGCCTGAAAACCAACCCCATCAGTCTGTCACATCACCCCCATGCATACCAGGGAAACTGTCTCAGCCTCAAGTTATGCAGCAGTCTCTTATGCTGTTTGAAGACTCCGCTGGCAGGGTTTCCCAAGGGCATCCACCTAGCCCTTCCCCAGCGGTGAAAGACATAGAATGCACTGACGCACAACCACTTATGTTTCCTGATGATGAGGACATGGGAATACCACCTCAGCATGTCTCTGATGATGACGAAACACAGGTGCCAACTGCTGCGTCTTTCTGCAGTGTGCAGACTGAACAGGAGGTCAGGGATCAAGACTGGGTGGAAGACGATGCAGGGGACGATGAGGTCCTAGACCCCACATGGAATGAAGGTCGTGCCACTGACTTTCACAGTTCGGAGGAAGAGGCAGTGGTGAGACCGAGCCAACAGCGTAGCAAAAGAGGGAGCAGTGGGCAAAAGCAGAACACCCGCCGCCAAGAGACTCCGCCTGCTACTGACCGCCGCCATCTGGGACCGAGCACCCCAAAGGCAGCTTCAAGGAGTTCCCTGGCATGGCACTTCTTCAAACAATGTGCTGACGACAAGACCCGAGTGGTTTGCACGCTGTGCCATCAGAGCCTGAAGCGAGGCATTAACGTTCTGAACCTGAGCACAACCTGCATGACCAGGCACCTGCATGCAAAGCATGAACTGCAGTGGAGTAAACACCTTAAAACCAAGGAAGTCACTCAGGCTCCCCCTGCTACCTCTTCTGCTGCTGCCGCCTCGGCCTATTCTGCTGCTGCCGCCTCGGCCTCTTCCTCCGCCTCTGGAGGAACGTTGGCACCTGCCGCCCAGCAAACAGGGGATGTACCACCAACACCACCACCACCACCTCCGTCACCAAGCGTCTCAACCATGTCACACGCCAGCGTTCAGCTCTCCATCTCACAAACATTTGATAGAAAGCGTAAATTCCCACCTAGCCACCCTCGATCCCTGGCCCTGAATGCCAGCATTTCTAAACTACTGGCCTATGAAATGCTGTCATTTAGGCTGGTGGACACAGACAGCTTCAAACAGCTCATGTCGCTTGCTGTCCCACAGTATGTTGTTCCCAGCCGGCACTACTTCTCCAAGAGAGCCGTGCCTTCCCTGCACAACCAAGTATCCGATAAAATCAAGTGTGCACTGCGCAACGCCATCTGTAGCAAGGTCCACCTAACCACAGATACGTGGACCAGTAAGCACGGCCAGGGACGCTATATCTCCCTAACTGCACACTGGGTAAATGTAGTGGCAGCTGGGCCCCAGGCGGAGAGCTGTTTGGCGCACGTCCTTCCGCCGCCAAGGATCGCAGGGCAACATTCTTTGCCTCCTGTTGCCACCTCCTCCTTCTCGGCTTCCTCCTCCTCTTCTTCCACCTGCTCATCCAGTCAGCCACACACCTTCACCACCAACTTCAGCACAGCCCGGGGTAAACGTCAGCAGGCCATTCTGAAACTCATATGTTTGGGGGACAGGCCCCACACCGCACAGGAGTTGTGGCGGGGTATAGAACAACAGACCGACGAGTGGTTGCTGCCGGTGAGCCTCAAGCCCGGCCTGGTGGTGTGTGATAATGGGCGAAATCTCGTTGCAGCTCTGGGACTAGCCAATTTGACGCACATCCCTTGCTTGGCGCATGTGCTGAATTTGGTGGTGCAGAAGTTCATTCACAACTACCCCGACATGTCAGAGCTGCTGCATAAAGTGCGGGCCGTCTGTTCGCGCTTCCGGCGTTCACATCCTGCTGCTGCTCGCCTGTCTGCGCTACAGCGTAACTTCGGCCTTCCCGCTCACCGCCTCATATGCGACGTGCCCACCAGGTGGAACTCCACCTTGCACATGCTGGACAGACTGTGCGAGCAGCAGCAGGCCATAGTGGAGTTTCAGCTGCAGCACGCACGGGTCAGTCGCACTACAGAACAGCACCACTTCACCACCAATGACTGGGCCTCCATGCGAGACCTGTGTGCCCTGTTGCGCTGTTTCGAGTACTCCACCAACATGGCCAGTGGCGATGACACCGTTATCAGCGTTACAATACCACTTCTATGTCTCCTTGAGAAAACACTTAGGGCGATGATGGAAGAGGAGGTGGCCCAGGAGGAGGAGGAGGAGGAGGAGGAAGAGGGGTCATTTTTAGCACTTTCAGGCCAGTCTCTTCGAAGTGACTCAGAGGGAGGTTTTTGGCAACAGCAGAGGCCAGGTACAAATGTGGCCAGCCAGGGCCCACTACTGGAGGACGAGGAGGACGAGGATGAGGAGGAGGTGGAGGAGGATGAGGATGAAGCATGGTCACAGCGGGGTGGCACCCAACGCAGCTCGGGTCCATCACTGGTGCGTGGCTGGGGGGAAAGGCAGGACGATGACGATACGCCTCCCACAGAGGACAGCTTGTCCTTATCCCTGGGCAGCCTGGCACACATGAGCGACTACATGCTGCAGTGCCTGCGCAACGACAGCAGAGTTGCCCACATTTTAACCTGTGCGGACTACTGGGTTGCCACCCTGCTGGATCCACGCTACAAAGACAATGTGCCCACCTTACTTCCTGCACTGGAGCGTGATAGGAAGATGCGCGAGTACAAGCGCACGTTGGTAGACACGCTACTGAGAGCATTCCCAAATGTCACAGGGGAACAAGTGGAAGCCCAAGGCCAAGGCAGAGGAGGAGCAAGAGGTCGCCAAGGCAGCTGTGTCACGGCCAGCTCCTCTGAGGGCAGGGTTAGCATGGCAGAGATGTGGAAAACTTTTGTCAACACGCCACAGCTAACTGCACCACCACCTGATACGCAACGTGTTAGCAGGAGGCAACATTTCACTAACATGGTGGAACAGTACGTGTGCACACCCCTCCACGTACTGACTGATGGTTCGGCCCCATTCAACTTCTGGGTCTCTAAATTGTCCACGTGGCCAGAGCTAGCCTTTTATGCCTTGGAGGTGCTGGCCTGCCCGGCAGCCAGCGTTTTGTCTGAACGTGTATTCAGCACGGCAGGGGGCGTCATTACAGACAAACGCAGCCGCCTGTCTACAGCCAATGTGGACAAGCTGACGTTCATAAAAATGAACCAGGCATGGATCCCACAGGACCTGTCCGTCCCTTGTCCAGATTAGACATTAACTACCTCCCCATAACCATATATTATTGGACTCCAGGGCACTTCCTCATTCAATCCTATTTTTATTTTCATTTTACCATTATATTGCGAGGCTACCCAAAGTTGAATGAACCTCTCCTCTGCCTGTGTGCTAGGCCTAAATATATGCCAATGGACTGTTGCAGTGGTGGGTGACGTGAAGCCTCATTCTCTGCTATGACATGCAGACTGATTCTCTGCTGACATGAAGCCAGATCCTCTGTTACGGGAGCTCTCTCCTCTGCCTGGGTGCTGGGCCTAAATTTATGACAATTGACTGTTGCAGTGGTGGGTGACGTGAAGCCTGATTCTCTGCTATGATATGAAGACTGATTCTCTGCTGACATGAAGCCAGATTGTCTGTTACGGGACCTTTCTCCTCTGCCTGGGTTCTGGGCCTAAATTTATGAAAATTGACTGTTGCAGTGGTGGGTGACGTGAAGCCTGATTCTCTGCTATGATATGAAGACTGATTCTCTGCTGACATGAAGCCAGATTGTCTGTTACGGGACCTTTCTCCTCTGCCTGGGTTCTGGGCCTAAATTTATGAAAATTGACTCTTACAGTGGTGGGTGACGTGAAGCCTGATTCTCTGCTATGATATGAAGACTGATTCTCTGCTGACATGAAGCCAGATTCTCTGTTACGGGACCTCTCTCCTCTGCCTGGGTGCTGGGCCTAAATTTATGACAATGGACTGTTGCAGTGGTGGCTGACGTGAAGCCTGATTCTCTGCTATGACATGCAGACTGATTCTCTGCTGTCATGAAGCCAGATTGTCTGTTACGGGACCTCTCTGCTCTGCCTGTGTGCTAGGCCTAAATATATGCCAATGGACTGTTGCAGTGGTGGCTGACGTGAAGCCTCATTCTCTGCTATGACATGCAGACTGATTCTCTGCTGTCATGAAGCCAGATTGTCTGTTACGGGACCTCTCTGCTCTGCCTGTGTGCTAGGCCTAAATATATGCCAATGGACTGTTGCAGTGGTGGGTGACGTGAAGCCTCATTCTCTGCTATGACATGCAGACTGATTCTCTGCTGACATGAAGCCAGATTGTCTGTTACGGGACCTCTCTGCTCTGCCTGTGTGCTAGGCCTAAATATATGCCAATGGACTGTTGCAGTGGTGGGTGACGTGAAGCCTCATTCTCTGCTATGACATGCAGACTGATTCTCTGCTGACATGAAGCCAGATTGTCTGTTACGGGACCTCTCTGCTCTGCCTGTGTGCTAGGCCTAAATATATGCCAATGGACTGTTGCAGTGGTGGGTGACGTGAAGCCTCATTCTCTGCTATGACATGCAGACTGATTCTCTGCTGACATGAAGCCAGATTGTCTGTTACGGGACCTCTCTGCTCTGCCTGTGTGCTAGGCCTAAATATATGCCAATGGACTGTTGCAGTGGTGGGTGACGTGAAGCCTCATTCTCTGCTATGACATGCAGACTGATTCTCTGCTGACATGAAGCCAGATTGTCTGTTACGGGACCTCTCTGCTCTGCCTGTGTGCTAGGCCTAAATATATGCCAATGGACTGTTGCAGTGGTGGGTGACGTGAAGCCTCATTCTCTGCTATGACATGCAGACTGATTCTCTGCTGACATGAAGCCAGATCCTCTGTTACGGGAGCTCTCTCCTCTGCCTGGGTGCTGGGCCTAAATTTATGACAATTGACTGTTGCAGTGGTGGGTGACGTGAAGCCTGATTCTCTGCTATGATATGAAGACTGATTCTCTGCTGACATGAAGCCAGATTGTCTGTTACGGGACCTTTCTCCTCTGCCTGGGTTCTGGGCCTAAATTTATGAAAATTGACTCTTACAGTGGTGGGTGACGTGAAGCCTGATTCTCTGCTATGATATGAAGACTGATTCTCTGCTGACATGAAGCCAGATTCTCTGTTACGGGACCTCTCTCCTCTGCCTGGGTGCTGGGTAGTGTTGAGCGCGAATATTCGAAAAGCAAATTTTTTTCGCGAATATCGCAACTTCGCGATTTCGCGAATATTTCGAATATAGTGCTATATATTCGTAAAAACGAATATTCGTTTTTTGTTTCCCCCCCCCCCCCCACAAAATTACAGTACACATATAATTGATTGTTTCCCAAAGGTCCAACAGCTCAGATCTTACTCACATTGCCTAGAAAGTGATTGAGGCGCGAATCTTCGTAAGGCGATTTTATTAGCGCACATGCGAATATCGGCACGTCCCAGAACAGAGGCAAAGGGCTTTGCATTCATACATTAGTGAATTGAGTTGCGAATCTTCGTAAGGCGATTTTATTAGCGCACATGCGAATATCTACACTTGTCCCAGAACAGAGGCAAAGGGCTTTGCATTCATACATTAGTGATTGAATTGAGCTGCGAATCTTCGTAAGGCGATTTTATTAACGCAAATGCAAATATCTACACTTGTCCCCAGAACAGAGAGGCAAAGGCCTGTGCATTCATATAGTATAGCACCATATTCGCGAATACGTAGAACTTCGTAAAATTCGATTTACGAATATTCGTATTTTTTATTTTACTTTCCACCTTACAGATTACATTGATCTGTACTCTGTCAACTACTGTCATCACCCCCCACTGTATCTCGATTGATTCCCAAAAGTCTCACATTCCCTAGAAAGTGATTGAGGTGCGAATCTTCGTAAGGCGATTTTATTAGCGCACATGCGAATATCTACACTTGTCCCAGAACAGAGGCAAAGGGCATTGCATTCATACATTAGTGATTGAATTGAGTTGCGAATCTTCGTAAGGCGATTTCATTAGCGCACATGTGAATTTTGCATAGCATATGTATTATGCGATAATTCGAATTATCGCATATGCGAAATAATAACGAATTTGAATAATCGCGAATATTTTACGAATATTCTTTCGAATATTCACAAAATTTCGCGAATTCGAATATGGGACATGCCGCTCAACACTAGTGCTGGGCCTAAATTTATGACAATGGACTGTTGCAGTGGTGGGTGACGTGAAGCCTGATTCTCTGCTATGACATGCAGACTGATTCTCTGCTGACATGAAGCCAGATTGTCTGTTACGGGACCTCTCTCCTCTGCCTGGGTGCTGGGCCTAAATATATGCCAATGGACTGTTGCAGTGGTGGCTGACGTGAAGCCTCATTCTCTGCTATGACATGCAGACTAATTCTCTGCTGACATGAAGACAGATTCTCTGTTACGGGACCTCTCTCCTCTGCCTGGGTGCCGGGGCCTAAATATCTGAGAATGGACTGTTCCAGTGGTGGCTGACGTGAAGCCTCATTCTCTGCTATGACATGCAGACTAATTCTCTGCTGACATGAAGACAGATTCTCTGTTACGGGACCTCCCTCCTCTGCCTGGGTGCTGGGCCTAAATATATGCCAATGGACTGTTGCAGTGGTGGCTGACGTGAAGCCTCATTCTCTGCTATGACATGCAGACTAATTCTCTGCTGACATGAAGACAGATTCTCTGTTACGGGACCTCCCTCCTCTGCCTGGGTGCTGGGCCTAAATATATGCCAATGGACTGTTGCAGTGGTGGCTGACGTGAAGCCTCATTCTCTGCTATGACATGCAGACTGATTCTCTGCTGACATGAAGCCAGATTCTCTGTTACGGGACCTCTCTCCTCTGCCTGTGTGTGTGCTGGGCCTAAATATATGCCAATGGACTGTTGCAGTGGTGGCTGACGTGAAGCCTCATTCTCTGCTATGACATGCAGACTGATTCTCTGCTGACATGAAGCCAGATTCTCTGTTACGGGACCTCTCTCCTCTGCCTGTGTGTGTGCTGGGCCTAAATATATGCCAATGGACTGTTGCAGTGGTGGCTGACGTGAAGCCTCATTCTCTGCTATGACATGCAGACTAATTCTCTGCTGACATGAAGACAGATTCTCTGTTACGGGACCTCCCTCCTCTGCCTGGGTGCTGGGCCTAAATATATGCCAATGGACTGTTGCAGTGGTGGCTGACGTGAAGCC
Source organism: Bufo gargarizans (assembly GCF_014858855.1). Lineage (NCBI taxonomy): Eukaryota > Metazoa > Chordata > Amphibia > Anura > Bufonidae > Bufo > Bufo gargarizans. The sequence continues at coordinate 77,111,119 of NC_058089.1, forward strand.
TCATTCTCTGCTATGACATGCAGACTGATTCTCTGCTGACATGAAGCCAGATTCTCTGTTACGGGACCTCTCTCCTCTGCCTGTGTGTGTGCTGGGCCTAAATATATGCCAATGGACTGTTGCAGTGGTGGCTGACGTGAAGCCTCATTCTCTGCTATGACATGCAGACTGATTCTCTGCTGACATGAAGCCAGATTCTCTGTTACGGGACCTCTCTCCTCTGCCTGTGTGTGTGCTGGGCCTAAATATATGCCAATGGACTGTTGCAGTGGTGGCTGACGTGAAGCCTCATTCTCTGCTATGACATGCAGACTAATTCTCTGCTGACATGAAGACAGATTCTCTGTTACGGGACCTCCCTCCTCTGCCTGGGTGCTGGGCCTAAATATATGCCAATGGACTGTTGCAGTGGTGGCTGACGTGAAGCCTCATTCTCTGCTATGACATGCAGACTAATTCTCTGCTGACATGAAGACAGATTCTCTGTTACGGGACCTCTCTCCTCTGCCTGGGTGCCGGGGCCTAAATATCTGAGAATGGACTGTTCCAGTGGTGGGTGACGGGAAGCCAGATTCTCTGCTATGGAACCTCTCTCCAATTGATTTTGGTTAATTTTTATTTATTTAATTTTTAATTTAATTCATTTCCCTATCCACATTTGTTTGCAGGGGATTTACCTACATGTTGCTGCCTTTTGCAGCCCTCTAGCTCTTTCCTGGGCTGTTTTACAGCCTTTTTAGTGCCGAAAAGTTTGGGTCCCCATTGACTTCAATGGGGTTCGGGTTCGGGACGAAGTTCGGATCGGGTTCGGATCCCGAACCCGAACATTTCCGGGATGTTCGGCCGAACTTCTCGAACCCGAACATCCAGGTGTTCGCTCAACTCTAGTTATAACTCACGTCCCAGTTTAGGAATGCCAGAGTGGTGTAATGTCTCTGTATGGTAGTGATAATTGTGTTAACGGTGTCTCCTACCTGGCAACTTTTAGCTTTTTGTCATCCAGCTGAACTGCAGGGCTCAGACTGGGAATTTGATCAAATCTCAGCATGAGACTTGGTCCTTGCTGTCTTCCCTATGCAGGGGAAACTAGAACTGGTTCTGTTTTTTTCCTCCCTTGCTGCAGGATGTGGGAACCTCCACTTCTCTTCAGCAGGGGGACAGAACAGGATCGTTCCACTCTGAACGGCCATAATATTAAAACTATCTCTACCAATGATGTTGCCACCTGCTGGTGAACATGGAAAATTACAAGGAAAAAATTACATTTAACATGGTTACATGCACATTTGTGAATGACATAATGTAAAATCACATCAGATGACAATATAACGGCTCCTAAAGGGCAATAGCAGCGTAGAGGAGTGCAGTAACACAACTCTGGGGTGTTATATATGTCTTTTTGATCACTTCTTAATCAATTTTTTGTGGGATGAAGCAACGAAAAAATGGCAAATTGGTAAAAAGTTCCCAGTATCTGTATTTTCCCTCTTCTGAACTCAGCTCTGCATAGTCCCTTATGACATTAGTGGAAAATTCTCCAAATATCTTGAACTGGCTGTGCATTAACACTTTCTACAATTCAGTGCAAACAACCAGGATATGTCATATAAAATGCAAGTCAACAGTATTTGCAAGTATTGTGCTCAGTTCTACCTGAGAGACTTCACTGAAGCTAACAGCAAAGTTCTGATTTGGCAGTCCTCATGTTTTCTCTTTTTGTGCATCTGTATCGTGTCTGGGAGTCCTACATACATCTCAAGTATAAATTATATACGTTCGAACTCTGCAGTACAGTCATAAAATCTCATCATACTGTGTAAGTGCACAGGTGCCCTGCAGGAAAGATGTTCTTCTACGCAGGATTGGGTATGGCATTTCTGGGGCCTCAAGCAAAGTTACAGTGCCTTGAAAAAATATTCATACCCTCTGAACTTTTTAAAAAAAATTCACATTACACCCACAAACATAAATCTATTTTATTGGGATTTTATGTGATAAACCAACACAAAGTAGCAAGTACAAGTATGTGTGAAGTAAAAAGAAAATTATAATGGTTTTCAAATTTTTTATAAATGCTGCTACAACCTCATAACTGTTTGGTGAGCGGCTTTGACATCACAAGTAGCTTTGTGTTTCTGTGATATCAGAGATAGCAGGGGAACAGCCTGCTGTATCCGTACTAACGCTAGCCCATGTGTGCTGCCGGAAGTCCGCTCCGGCTCCATTCACTATAATGTGGACGGGGTAAAGGTCCGGCCGCAGCACACAAACGTGCCGAGAGGCAATCGGACAAAAACTGCAGCATGCTGCTATGATTCAAAACTGTATTTATATCAGGTGAGCTGCTGTGAAAACTCAAAAGTGGTTGCAGCAGCTTCAGCTCAGGAATGATGACCAGGATCTTAAGGTCCCTTTACAAAGGTTATTACTGTGAAGGAGTGGTCCTGATAGGAAAACAAACAACAGCGGAGAGGAGAGGAGTAGTGATGTCCCGAACTATTCGCAGGCGAACATAGCTTGTTGCGAAGTTCGGTCCACCCCGTATACATCATCATTGAGTAAACTTTGACCCTCTACCTCACAGTCAGCAGACACATTCCAGCCAATCAGAAGCAGACCCTCCCTCCCAGACCCTCCCACCTCCTGGACAGCATCCATTTTAGATTCATTCGGAAGCTGCATTCACAGTGAGAGGAGGGAGAGTGTAGCTGCTGCTGATTCAATAGGGAAAGCGTTAGCTAGGGCATTGTTCTGTGTCCACAGACTCATCTGCTGTAAGGACAGCGTCCTGACAGCACCCCAAAAAGCCCTTTTCAGGGCTGGTACATAAGTCTGCTTTTTTAATTTTTATATATATATATATATATATATATATTGCAGTTGCCTGGCTGCCCGTGTGTGAGAGGCTGCAGGCTCAGTCACAGACAGCACATGCACACCATTCATACAAGGTGTGACAGAAAATACCTTGCAGATAAAAAAAAATTATATTTAAAAAATTTCTGTGATATAATCACATTTGCAAGCCTGTGTGTGTCAGGCCCACACAGACTGTATTGTGGCCACTGGCTAGACCTCCACTCATACTGTTACAGGGTGTCATTCACTCAAATACCTTGCAGATAAAAAAAATTATATTAAAAAATTTTCGGTGATATAATCACATTTGCAAATTGCAAGCCCGTGTGTGTCAGGCCCACACAGACTGTATTGTAGCCACTGGCTAGGCCTCCACTCATACCGTTACAGGGTGTCATTCACTCAAATACCTTGCAGATAAAAAAAAATTATATTTAAAAAATTTCTGTGATATAATCACATTTGCAAGCCCGTGTGTGTCAGGCCCACACAGACTGTATTGTGGCCACTGGCTAGACCTCCACTCATACCGTTACAGGGTGTCATTCACTCAAATACCTTGCAGATAAAAAAAATTCTATACATTTTTTTTCGGTGATATAATCACATTTGCAAATTGCAAGCCCATGTGTGTCAGGCCCACATAGACTATACTGTGCCCACTGCACACCACTTATATAGGATGGCACAGTACCTTGCACGCATAGTACCACTTTTCTAAAAAAAAAAATGTCAGGCAGAGGCAGGCCACCCCGCAGGGGCCGTTGTGGTCCTGTGATTTCCACTGGCCCTGGAATAATGCCCAGTGTTCAGAGGCCACATACCCTGAACCCCAAAAATTTTGAGAAAGTAGTTGACTGACTTACACAGGACACCCAATCTTCACCAGCTTCCGCTAAGAACCTTGACGCACCATCCTCCTCCAGCTCAGCTTTGGTCACCTGCTCTCAAGTTACCACTCCCCCGCCCGCCACCACCACCACCACAGCCGCTTCACTTGATCCCTCAGAAAAGTTATTTACACATCAGTTGGATGAAATTAGTGATGCGCAACCATTATTGCAAGGGGTTGTAGATAGCAGGGATATGTCTCAGTCAGGCAGCATTACACACATGGATGTACAGTGTGATGATGATGATGTTGTACCCGCTGCTGCTTCCTTTGCTGAGGTGTCAGATACAAGTCAAGTGGTTGATGATGACGATGTGTCCGTGGATGCCACGTGGGTGCCTGCTCGAAGAGAAGAAGACGAGGGGGAAAGATTAGAAGGGGAGACAGAGAGAAGGAGGAGGCGAGTTGGAAGCAGGGGGAGGTCATCGCAAGGAGCTAGTGGCACAGTCAGACAGCATGTATCGGCACCCGGGGTCAGCCAGACAGCACGCCAATCAACGCATGCTGTTGCCACCACCAGAATGCCGTCATTGTAAAGCTCAGAAGTGTGGCATTTTTTTTTGTGTGTCTGCCTCTGACAACAGCGATGCCATTTGCATCCTGTGCCAAAAGAAAGAGTCGTGGGAAATCCAACACCCACCTAGGTACAACTGCTTTGCGAAGGCACATGATCGCACATCACAAACGCCGCACACAAGCTCAAAGCCACCATCCTCCTCCTGGTCCAGCATCTTCAGCCACGTCAACCACTGTTGTCCCCCTTGCCCCCTCTCAACCACTACCACTCCGCCTCTCACCTTCAGCAGTTCCATCTCATCTGCCCACAGTTAGGTGTCTGTAAAGGAAATGTTTGAGCGTAAGAAGCCAATGTCACAGAGTCACCCCCTTGCCCGGCGTCTGACAGCTGGCTTGACAGAACTCTTAGCCCGCCAGCTTTTACCATACCAGCTGGTGGAGTCTGAGGCCTTCAAAAAAAAATTCGCTATTGGGACACCACAGTGAAAGGTACCCCGACAAATTTTTTTTTCAAATAAGACAATCCCAAACCTCTACTCAGTGATTGAAAAGGAAGTCATGGCATCTTGGCATACAGTGTTGGGGCAAGGGTCCATCTGACCACTGATACCTGGTCTGCAAAGCACGGTCAGGGCAGGTATATCACCTACACTGCGCATTGGGTGAATCTGCTGACAGCTGCCAAGCATGGAATGCGTGGCTCTGCAGCGGAGTTGGTGACACCGCCACGACTTGCAGGCAGGCCTACTGCCACCTCCTCTACTCCTCCTACTCCATCCACTTCCATAACCTCCTCCGCTGAGTCCTCTTCTGCTGCGGCGTCTGTCTGGCATTGAATTTGGGCAAGTTGTCACATGTGCCGTGCATGGCACATGTGTGGAATCTCATCGTACAACGCTTTGTGTCTAAGTACCCAGGCTTACAGGACGTCCTCAAGCAGGCCAGGAAGGAGTGTGGCCATTTCAGGCATTCCTACACGGCCATGGCGCACTCTTCAGACATTCAGCGCCGAACCAACATGCCAGTGAGGCGCTTGATTTGCGACAGCCCGACACGTTGGAATTCAACACTCCTAATGTTCGACCTCCTGCTCCAACAAAAAAAAGCCGTCAACGAGTATTTGTATGACCGGGGTGCTAGGACAGCCTCTGCGGAGCTTGTAATTTTCTTGCCACGTTACTGGACACTCATGCGCAATGCCTGTAGGCTCATGCGTCCTTTTGAGGAGGTGACAAACCTAGTCAGTCGCACCGAAGGCACCATCAGCCACCTCATCCCATTTGTTTTCTACCTGGAGCGTGCCCTGCGAAGAGTGCTGGACCAGGCTGTAGATGAGCATGAAGAGGAAGAGGAAGAGTTGTGGTCACCATCACCACCAGAAACAGCCTTGTCATCATCGCTTGCCGGACCTGCGGCAACGCTGGAAGAGGAGTATGAGGAAGAGGAGTCAGAGGAGGAATATGGCTTTGAGGAGGAGGAAGACCAACCACAGCAGGCATCCCAGGGTGCTCGTTGTTGTCACCTATCTGGGACCTGTGGCCTTGTTCGTGGCTGGGGGGAAGAACAGACCATCAATGACATCAGTGAGGGCGAGGAACGGGAAATGAGTAGCTTGGAATCCAACCTTGTGCAAATGGGGTCTTTCATGCTGTCATGTCTGTTTAGGAACCCTCGTATAAAAAGGATGAAGGAGAACGACCTGTACTGGGTGGCCATGCTACTAGACCCCAGGTATAAGCAGAAAGGGGTGGAAATGTTACCAAATTACCGGAAGTCAGAAAGGATGCAGAAGTTCAAAACCAAACTAAAAAATATGCTTTACACAGCTTATAAGGGGGATGTCACAGCACAACGGGAATCTAACAGGGGAAGAGGTGAAAGTAATCCTCCTCCTACCACGACTACGGCAGCAAGGACAGGACGCTTTACAGATGTGTTGTTGATGGAGGACATGCAGAGCTTTTTCAGTCCTACACATCGCCACAGCCCTTCGGGATCCAGCCTTAGAGAACGACTCGCCGACAGGTAGCAGACTACCTCACCTTAACTGCAGATATCGACACTCTGAGGAGCGATGAACCCCTTGACTACAGGGTGTGCAGGAGGGAGCCAGCGTTTTTTTTAACCATCTCCCCTGTCAATGTCTGTGAAGCGGGCGTAACCCTTACACTACCTGATCGATACAACATCATACCTGATCGTATACACACACTGGATGTTTTAAACTACGTTGTTCAAAAGAAAAATTGCATTGTTAGTAGAGTTGAGCGAACACCTGGATGTTCGGGTTCGAGAAGTTCGGCCGAACATCCCGGAAATGTTCGGGTTCGGGATCCGAACCCGATCCGAACTTCGTCCCGAACCCGAACCCCATTGAAGTCAATGGGGACCCGAACTTTTCGGCACTAAAAAGGCTGTAAAACAGCCCAGGAAAGAGCTAGAGGGCTGCAAAAGGCAGCAACATGTAGGTAAATCCCCTGCAAACAAATGTGGATAGGGAAATGAATTAAATTAAAAATTAAATAAATAAAAATTAACCAAAATCAATTGGAGAGAGGTTCCATAGCAGAGAATCTGGCTTCCCGTCACCCACCACTGGAACAGTCCATTCTCAGATATTTAGGCCCCGGCACCCAGGCAGAGGAGAGAGGTCCCGTAACAGAGAATCTGTCTTCATGTCAGCAGAGAATTAGTCTGCATGTCATAGCAGAGAATGAGGCTTCACGTCAGCCACCACTGCAACAGTCCATTGGCATATATTTAGGCCCAGCACCCAGGCAGAGGAGGGAGGTCCCGTAACAGAGAATCTGTCTTCATGTCAGCAGAGAATTAGTCTGCATGTCATAGCAGAGAATGAGGCTTCACGTCAGCCACCACTGCAACAGTCCATTGGCATATATTTAGGCCCAGCACACACACAGGCAGAGGAGAGAGGTCCCGTAACAGAGAATCTGGCTTCATGTCAGCAGAGAATCAGTCTGCATGTCATAGCAGAGAATGAGGCTTCACGTCAGCCACCACTGCAACAGTCCATTGGCATATATTTAGGCCCAGCACACACACAGGCAGAGGAGAGAGGTCCCGTAACAGAGAATCTGGCTTCATGTCAGCAGAGAATCAGTCTGCATGTCATAGCAGAGAATGAGGCTTCACGTCAGCCACCACTGCAACAGTCCATTGGCATATATTTAGGCCCAGCACCCAGGCAGAGGAGGGAGGTCCCGTAACAGAGAATCTGTCTTCATGTCAGCAGAGAATTAGTCTGCATGTCATAGCAGAGAATGAGGCTTCACGTCAGCCACCACTGCAACAGTCCATTGGCATATATTTAGGCCCAGCACACACACAGGCAGAGGAGAGAGGTCCCGTAACAGAGAATCTGGCTTCATGTCAGCAGAGAATCAGTCTGCATGTCATAGCAGAGAATGAGGCTTCACGTCAGCCACCACTGCAACAGTCCATTGGCATATATTTAGGCCCAGCACACACACAGGCAGAGGAGAGAGGTCCCGTAACAGAGAATCTGGCTTCATGTCAGCAGAGAATCAGTCTGCATGTCATAGCAGAGAATGAGGCTTCACGTCAGCCACCACTGCAACAGTCCATTGGCATATATTTAGGCCCAGCACCCAGGCAGAGGAGGGAGGTCCCGTAACAGAGAATCTGTCTTCATGTCAGCAGAGAATTAGTCTGCATGTCATAGCAGAGAATGAGGCTTCACGTCAGCCACCACTGCAACAGTCCATTGGCATATATTTAGGCCCAGCACCCAGGCAGAGGAGGGAGGTCCCGTAACAGAGAATCTGTCTTCATGTCAGCAGAGAATTAGTCTGCATGTCATAGCAGAGAATGAGGCTTCACGTCAGCCACCACTGGAACAGTCCATTCTCAGATATTTAGGCCCCGGCACCCAGGCAGAGGAGAGAGGTCCCGTAACAGAGAATCTGTCTTCATGTCAGCAGAGAATTAGTCTGCATGTCATAGCAGAGAATGAGGCTTCACGTCAGCCACCACTGCAACAGTCCATTGGCATATATTTAGGCCCAGCACCCAGGCAGAGGAGAGAGGTCCCGTAACAGACAATCTGGCTTCATGTCAGCAGAGAATCAGTCTGCATGTCATAGCAGAGAATCAGGCTTCACGTCACCCACCACTGCAACAGTCCATTGTCATAAATTTAGGCCCAGCACTAGTGTTGAGCGGCATGTCCCATATTCGAATTCGCGAAATTTTGTGAATATTCGAAAGAATATTCGTAAAATATTCGCGATTATTCAAATTCGTTATTATTTCGCATATGCGATAATTCGAATTATCGCATAATACATATGCTATGCAAAATTCACATGTGCGCTAATGAAATCGCCTTACGAAGATTCGCAACTCAATTCAATCACTAATGTATGAATGCAATGCCCTTTGCCTCTGTTCTGGGACAAGTGTAGATATTCGCATGTGCGCTAATAAAATCGCCTTACGAAGATTCGCACCTCAATCACTTTCTAGGGAATGTGAGACTTTTGGGAATCAATCGAGATACAGTGGGGGGTGATGACAGTAGTTGACAGAGTACAGATCAATGTAATCTGTAAGGTGGAAAGTAAAATAAAAAATACGAATATTCGTAAATCGAATTTTACGAAGTTCTACGTATTCGCGAATATGGTGCTATACTATATGAATGCACAGGCCTTTGCCTCTCTGTTCTGGGGACAAGTGTAGATATTTGCATTTGCGTTAATAAAATCGCCTTACGAAGATTCGCAGCTCAATTCAATCACTAATGTATGAATGCAAAGCCCTTTGCCTCTGTTCTGGGACAAGTGTAGATATTCGCATGTGCGCTAATAAAATCGCCTTACGAAGATTCGCAACTCAATTCACTAATGTATGAATGCAAAGCCCTTTGCCTCTGTTCTGGGACGTGCCGATATTCGCATGTGCGCTAATAAAATCGCCTTACGAAGATTCGCGCCTCAATCACTTTCTAGGCAATGTGAGTAAGATCTGAGCTGTTGGACCTTTGGGAAACAATCAATTATATGTGTACTGTAATTTTGTGGGGGGGGGGGGGAAACAAAAAACGAATATTCGTTTTTACGAATATATAGCACTATATTCGAAATATTCGCGAAATCGCGAAGTTGCGATATTCGCGAAAAAAATTTGCTTTTCGAATATTCGCGCTCAACACTACCCAGCACCCAGGCAGAGGAGAGAGGTCCCGTAACAGAGAATCTGGCTTCATGTCAGCAGAGAATCAGTCTTCATATCATAGCAGAGAATCAGGCTTCACGTCACCCACCACTGTAAGAGTCAATTTTCATAAATTTAGGCCCAGAACCCAGGCAGAGGAGAAAGGTCCCGTAACAGACAATCTGGCTTCATGTCAGCAGAGAATCAGTCTTCATATCATAGCAGAGAATCAGGCTTCACGTCACCCACCACTGCAACAGTCAATTGTCATAAATTTAGGCCCAGCACCCAGGCAGAGGAGAGAGCTCCCGTAACAGAGGATCTGGCTTCATGTCAGCAGAGAATCAGTCTGCATGTCATAGCAGAGAATGAGGCTTCACGTCACCCACCACTGCAACAGTCCATTGGCATATATTTAGGCCTAGCACACAGGCAGAGCAGAGAGGTCCCGTAACAGACAATCTGGCTTCATGTCAGCAGAGAATCAGTCTGCATGTCATAGCAGAGAATGAGGCTTCACGTCACCCACCACTGCAACAGTCCATTGGCATATATTTAGGCCTAGCACACAGGCAGAGCAGAGAGGTCCCGTAACAGACAATCTGGCTTCATGTCAGCAGAGAATCAGTCTGCATGTCATAGCAGAGAATGAGGCTTCACGTCACCCACCACTGCAACAGTCCATTGGCATATATTTAGGCCTAGCACACAGGCAGAGCAGAGAGGTCCCGTAACAGACAATCTGGCTTCATGTCAGCAGAGAATCAGTCTGCATGTCATAGCAGAGAATGAGGCTTCACGTCACCCACCACTGCAACAGTCCATTGGCATATATTTAGGCCTAGCACACAGGCAGAGCAGAGAGGTCCCGTAACAGACAATCTGGCTTCATGTCAGCAGAGAATCAGTCTGCATGTCATAGCAGAGAATGAGGCTTCACGTCACCCACCACTGCAACAGTCCATTGGCATATATTTAGGCCTAGCACACAGGCAGAGCAGAGAGGTCCCGTAACAGACAATCTGGCTTCATGACAGCAGAGAATCAGTCTGCATGTCATAGCAGAGAATGAGGCTTCACGTCAGCCACCACTGCAACAGTCCATTGTCATAAATTTAGGCCCAGCACCCAGGCAGAGGAGAGAGGTCCCGTAACAGAGAATCTGGCTTCATGTCAGCAGAGAATCAGTCTTCATATCATAGCAGAGAATCAGGCTTCACGTCACCCACCACTGTAAGAGTCAATTTTCATAAATTTAGGCCCAGAACCCAGGCAGAGGAGAAAGGTCCCGTAACAGACAATCTGGCTTCATGTCAGCAGAGAATCAGTCTTCATATCATAGCAGAGAATCAGGCTTCACGTCACCCACCACTGCAACAGTCAATTTTCATAAATTTAGGCCCAGAACCCAGGCAGAGGAGAAAGGTCCCGTAACAGACAATCTGGCTTCATGTCAGCAGAGAATCAGTCTTCATATCATAGCAGAGAATCAGGCTTCACGTCACCCACCACTGCAACAGTCAATTGTCATAAATTTAGGCCCAGCACCCAGGCAGAGGAGAGAGCTCCCGTAACAGAGGATCTGGCTTCATGTCAGCAGAGAATCAGTCTGCATGTCATAGCAGAGAATGAGGCTTCACGTCACCCACCACTGCAACAGTCCATTGGCATATATTTAGGCCTAGCACACAGGCAGAGGAGAGGTTCATTCAACTTTGGGTAGCCTCGCAATATAATGGTAAAATGAAAATAAAAATAGGATTGAATGAGGAAGTGCCCTGGAGTCCAATAATATATGGTTATGGGGAGGTAGTTAATGTCTAATCTGGACAAGGGACGGACAGGTCCTGTGGGATCCATGCCTGGTTCATTTTTATGAACGTCAGCTTGTCCACATTGGCTGTAGACAGGCGGCTGCGTTTGTCTGTAATGACGCCCCCTGCCGTGCTGAATACACGTTCAGACAAAACGCTGGCTGCCGGGCAGGCCAGCACCTCCAAGGCATAAAAGGCTAGCTCTGGCCACGTGGACAATTTAGAGACCCAGAAGTTGAATGGGGCCGAACCATCAGTCAGTACGTGGAGGGGTGTGCACACGTACTGTTCCACCATGTTAGTGAAATGTTGCCTCCTGCTAACACGTTGCGTATCAGGTGGTGGTGCAGTTAGCTGTGGCGTGTTGACAAAAGTTTTCCACATCTCTGCCATGCTAACCCTGCCCTCAGAGGAGCTGGCCGTGACACAGCTGCCTTGGCGACCTCTTGCTCCTCCTCTGCCTTGGCCTTGGGCTTCCACTTGTTCCCCTGTGACATTTGGGAATGCTCTCAGTAGCGTGTCTACCAACGTGCGCTTGTACTCGCGCATCTTCCTATCACGCTCCAGTGCAGGAAGTAAGGTGGGCACATTGTCTTTGTAGCGTGGATCCAGCAGGGTGGCAACCCAGTAGTCCGCACAGGTTAAAATGTGGGCAACTCTGCTGTCGTTGCGCAGGCACTGCAGCATGTAGTCGCTCATGTGTGCCAGGCTGCCCAGGGATAAGGACAAGCTGTCCTCTGTGGGAGGCGTATCGTCATCGTCCTGCCTTTCCCCCCAGCCACGCACCAGTGATGGACCCGAGCTGCGTTGGGTGCCACCCCGCTGTGACCATGCTTCATCCTCATCCTCCTCCACCTCCTCCTCATCCTCGTCCTCCTCGTCCTCCAGTAGTGGGCCCTGGCTGGCCACATTTGTACCTGGCCTCTGCTGTTGCCAAAAACCTCCCTCTGAGTCACTTCGAAGAGACTGGCCTGAAAGTGCTAAAAATGACCCCTCTTCCTCCTCCTCCTCCTCCTCCTCCTGGGCCACCTCCTCTTCCATCATCGCCCTAAGTGTTTTCTCAAGGAGACATAGAAGTGGTATTGTAACGCTGATAACGGTGTCATCGCCACTGGCCATGTTGGTGGAGTACTCGAAACAGCGCAACAGGGCACACAGGTCTCGCATGGAGGCCCAGTCATTGGTGGTGAAGTGGTGCTGTTCTGTAGTGCGACTGACCCGTGCGTGCTGCAGCTGAAACTCCACTATGGCCTGCTGCTGCTCGCACAGTCTGTCCAGCATGTGCAAGGTGGAGTTCCACCTGGTGGGCACGTCGCATATGAGGCGGTGAGCGGGAAGGCCGAAGTTACGCTGTAGCGCAGACAGGCGAGCAGCAGCAGGATGTGAACGCCGGAAGCGCGAACAGACGGCCCGCACTTTATGCAGCAGCTCTGACATGTCGGGGTAGTTGTGAATGAACTTCTGCACCACCAAATTCAGCACATGCGCCAAGCAAGGGATGTGCGTCAAATTGGCTAGTCCCAGAGCTGCAACGAGATTTCGCCCATTATCACACACCACCAGGCCGGGCTTGAGGCTCACCGGCAGCAACCACTCGTCGGTCTGTTGTTCTATACCCCGCCACAACTCCTGTGCGGTGTGGGGCCTGTCCCCCAAACATATGAGTTTCAGAATGGCCTGCTGACGTTTACCCCGGGCTGTGCTGAAGTTGGTGGTGAAGGTGTGTGGCTGACTGGATGAGCAGGTGGAAGAAGAGGAGGAGGAAGCCGAGAAGGAGGAGGTGGCAACAGGAGGCAAAGAATGTTGCCCTGCGATCCTTGGCGGCGGAAGGACGTGCGCCAAACAGCTCTCCGCCTGGGGCCCAGCTGCCACTACATTTACCCAGTGTGCAGTTAGGGAGATATAGCGTCCCTGGCCGTGCTTACTGGTCCACGTATCTGTGGTTAGGTGGACCTTGCTACAGATGGCGTTGCGCAGTGCACACTTGATTTTATCGGATACTTGGTTGTGCAGGGAAGGCACGGCTCTCTTGGAGAAGTAGTGCCGGCTGGGAACAACATACTGTGGGACAGCAAGCGACATGAGCTGTTTGAAGCTGTCTGTGTCCACCAGCCTAAATGACAGCATTTCATAGGCCAGTAGTTTAGAAATGCTGGCATTCAGGGCCAGGGATCGAGGGTGGCTAGGTGGGAATTTACGCTTTCTATCAAATGTTTGTGAGATGGAGAGCTGAACGCTGGCGTGTGACATGGTTGAGACGCTTGGTGACGGAGGTGGTGGTGGTGGTGTTGGTGGTACATCCCCTGTTTGCTGGGCGGCAGGTGCCAACGTTCCTCCAGAGGCGGAGGAAGAGGCCGAGGCGGCAGCAGCAGAATAGGCCGAGGCGGCAGCAGCAGAAGAGGTAGCAGGGGGAGCCTGAGTGACTTCCTTGGTTTTAAGGTGTTTACTCCACTGCAGTTCATGCTTTGCATGCAGGTGCCTGGTCATGCAGGTTGTGCTCAGGTTCAGAACGTTAATGCCTCGCTTCAGGCTCTGATGGCACAGCGTGCAAACCACTCGGGTCTTGTCGTCAGCACATTGTTTGAAGAAGTGCCATGCCAGGGAACTCCTTGAAGCTGCCTTTGGGGTGCTCGGTCCCAGATGGCGGCGGTCAGTAGCAGGCGGAGTCTCTTGGCGGCGGGTGTTCTGCTTTTGCCCACTGCTCCCTCTTTTGCTACGCTGTTGGCTCGGTCTCACCACTGCCTCTTCCTCCGAACTGTGAAAGTCAGTGGCACGACCTTCATTCCATGTGGGGTCTAGGACCTCATCGTCCCCTGCATCGTCTTCCACCCAGTCTTGATCCCTGACCTCCTGTTCAGTCTGCACACTGCAGAAAGACGCAGCAGTTGGCACCTGTGTTTCGTCATCATCAGAGACATGCTGAGGTGGTATTCCCATGTCCTCATCATCAGGAAACATAAGTGGTTGTGCGTCAGTGCATTCTATGTCTTTCACCGCTGGGGAAGGGCTAGGTGGATGCCCTTGGGAAACCCTGCCAGCGGAGTCTTCAAACAGCATAAGAGACTGCTGCATAACTTGAGGCTGAGACAGTTTCCCTGGTATGCATGGGGGTGATGTGACAGACTGATGGGGTTGGTTTTCAGGCGCCATCTGTGCGCTTTCTGCAGAAGACTGGGTGGGAGATAATGTGAACGTGCTGGATCCACTGTCGGCCACCCAATTGACTAATGCCTGTACCTGCTCAGGCCTTACCATCCTTAGAACGGCATTGGGCCCCACCATATATCGCTGTAAATTCTGGCGGCTACTGGGACCTGAGGTAGTTGGTACACTAGGACGTGTGGATGTGGCAGAACGGCCACGTCCTCTCCCAGCACCAGAGGGTCCACTAACACCACCACGACCATGTCCACGTCCGCGTCCCTTACTAGATGTTTTTCTCATTGTTATGGTTCACCACAACAACAAATATATTATTTGGCCCAATGTATTGTATTCAAATTCAGCGGGATATAAATTTGAGGCCTAGTATTTAGGCGCTGGGTGACCGGTATGGATTTAGTGACAGAATTAGACTTGGAAATGCACAGAAGCGTGTGTGTGTGAAGTTATTCTGAATGACCCAATGTGCACCTTGAATATTATATACCCTTTTAGGGATAGATTTCAAATAGCTCTGATATAGCAGAAACCACTAAATTATGAAATTGCTAAATTGGGAATTGTACTTCAACCCAGAACAAAAAATGTGCTTTGACGGACACTAAATATCTTGCCCAGCAACAACAGTACAACGGTGGGTAACGAGAGATTTAGAGGGAATTAAATTTGAGGCCTAGTATTTAGGCGCTGGGTCACCGGTATGGATTTAGTGACAGAATTAGACTTGGAAATACACAGTAGCGGGTGTGTGTGAAGTTATTCTGAATGACCCTATGTGCACCTTCAATATTATATACCCTTTTAGGGATAGATTTCAAATAGCTCTGATATAGCAGAAACCACTAAATTATGAAATTGCTAAATTGGGAATTGTACTTCAACCCAGAACAAAAAATGTGCTTTGACGGACACTAAATATCTTGCCCAGCAACAACAGTACAGCGGTGGGTAACGAGAGATTTAAAGGGAATTAAATTTGAGGCCTAGTATTTAGGCGCTGGGTCACCGGTATGGATTTAGTGACAGAATTAGACTTGGAAATACACAGTAGCGGGTGTGTGTGAAGTTATTCTGAATGACCCTATGTGCACCTTCAATATTATATACCCTTTTAGGGATAGATTTCAAATAGCTCTG
The DNA here is from genome assembly GCF_014858855.1 of Bufo gargarizans. Taxonomy (NCBI): domain Eukaryota; kingdom Metazoa; phylum Chordata; class Amphibia; order Anura; family Bufonidae; genus Bufo; species Bufo gargarizans. The sequence continues at coordinate 77,126,695 of NC_058089.1, forward strand.
ATATAGCAGAAACCACTAAATTATGAAATTGCTAAATTGGGAATTGTACTTCAACCCAGAACAAAAAATGTGCTTTGACGGACACTAAATATCTTGCCCAGCAACAACAGTACAACGGTGGGTAACGAGAGATTTAGAGGGAATTAAATTTGAGGCCTAGTATTTAGGCGCTGGGTCACCGGTATGGATTTAGTGACAGAATTAGACTTGGAAATACACAGTAGCGGGTGTGTGTGAAGTTATTCTGAATGACCCTATGTGCACCTTCAATATTATATACCCTTTTAGGGATAGATTTCAAATAGCTCTGATATAGCAGAAACCACTAAATTATGAAATTGCTAAATTGGGAATTGTACTTCAACCCAGAACAAAAAATGTGCTTTGACGGACACTAAATATCTTGCCCAGCAACAACAGTACAGCGGTGGGTAACGAGAGATTTAGAGGGAATTAAATTTGAGGCCTAGTATTTAGGCGCTGGGTCACCGGTATGGATTTAGTGACAGAATTAGACTTGGAAATGCACAGAAGCGTGTGTGTGAAGTTATTCTGAATGACCCAATGTGCACCTTCAATATTATATACCCTTTTTGGGATAGATTTCAAATAGCTCTGATATAGCAGGAACCACTAAATTATGAAATTGCTAAATTGGGAATTGTACTTCAACCCAGAACAAAAAATGTGCTTTGACGGGCACTAAATAACTTTCCCAGCTACAACAGGACAACGGTAACGAGAGATTTAGAGGGATTTAAATTTGAGGCCTAGTATTTAGGCGCTGGGTGACAGGTATGGGTTTAGTGACAGAATTAGACTTGGAAATACACAGTAGCGGGTGTGTGTGAAGTTATTCTGAATGACCCTATGTGCACCTTCAATATTATATACCCTTTTAGGGATAGATTTCAAATAGCTCTGATATAGCAGAAACCACTAAATTATGAAATTGCTAAATTGGGAATTGTACTTCAACCCAGAACAAAAAATGTGCTTTGACGGACACTAAATATCTTGCCCAGCAACAACAGTACAGCGGTGGGTAACGAGAGATTTAGAGGGAATTAAATTTGAGGCCTAGTATTTAGGCGCTGGGTCACCGGTATGGATTTAGTGACAGAATTAGACTTGGAAATGCACAGAAGCGTGTGTGTGAAGTTATTCTGAATGACCCAATGTGCACCTTCAATATTATATACCCTTTTTGGGATAGATTTCAAATAGCTCTGATATAGCAGGAACCACTAAATTATGAAATTGCTAAATTGGGAATTGTACTTCAACCCAGAACAAAAAATGTGCTTTGACGGGCACTAAATAACTTTCCCAGCTACAACAGGACAACGGTAACGAGAGATTTAGAGGGATTTAAATTTGAGGCCTAGTATTTAGGCGCTGGGTGACAGGTATGGGTTTAGTGACAGAATTAGACTTGGAAATACACAGTAGCGGGTGTGTGTGAAGTTATTCTGAATGACCCTATGTGCACCTTCAATATTATATACCCTTTTAGGGATAGATTTCAAATAGCTCTGATATAGCAGAAACCACTAAATTATGAAATTGCTAAATTGGGAATTGTACTTCAACCCAGAACAAAAAATGTGCTTTGACGGACACTAAATATCTTGCCCAGCAACAACAGTACAGCGGTGGGTAACGAGAGATTTAGAGGGAATTAAATTTGAGGCCTAGTATTTAGGCGCTGGGTCACCGGTATGGATTTAGTGACAGAATTAGACTTGGAAATACACAGTAGCGGGTGTGTGTGAAGTTATTCTGAATGACCCTATGTGCACCTTCAATATTATATACCCTTTTTGGGATAGATTTCAAATAGCTCTGATATAGCAGGAACCACTAAATTATGAAATTGCTAAATTGGGAATTGTACTTCAACCCAGAACAAAAAATGTGCTTTGACGGGCACTAAATAACTTTCCCAGCTACAACAGGACAACGGTAACGAGAGATTTAGAGGGATTTAAATTTGAGGCCTAGTATTTAGGCGCTGGGTGACAGGTATGGGTTTAGTGACAGAATTAGACTTGGAAATACACAGTAGCGGGTGTGTGTGAAGTTATTCTGAATGACCCTATGTGCACCTTCAATATTATATACCCTTTTTGGGATAGATTTCAAATAGCTCTGATATAGCAGAAACCACTAAATTATGAAATTGCTAAATTGGGAATTGTACTTCAACCCAGAACAAAAAATGTGCTTTGACGGACACTAAATATCTTGCCCAGCAACAACAGTACAGCGGTGGGTAACGAGAGATTTAGAGGGAATTAAATTTGAGGCCTAGTATTTAGGCGCTGGGTCACCGGTATGGATTTAGTGACAGAATTAGACTTGGAAATACACAGTAGCGGGTGTGTGTGAAGTTACTCTGAATGACCCTATGTGCACCTTCAATATTATATACCCTTTTTGGGATAGATTTCAAAGAGCTCTGATATAGCAGGAACCACTAAATTATGAAATTGCTAAATTGGGAATTGTATTTCAACCCAGAACAAGAAATGTGCTTGAACGGACACTAAATAACTCGCCCAGCTACAGCACTAGGGACAGATTTAGCTGGATATAAATTTGAGGCCTAGTATTTAGGCGCTGGGTGACAGGTATGGGTTTAGTGACAGAATTAGACTTGGAAATACACAGTAGCGGGTGTGTGTGAAGTTATTCTGAATGACCCTATGTGCACCTTCAATATTATATACCCTTTTAGGGATAGATTTCAAATAGCTCTGATATAGCAGAAACCACTAAATTATGAAATTGCTAAATTGGGAATTGTACTTCAACCCAGAACAAAAAATGTGCTTTGACGGACACTAAATATCTTGCCCAGCAACAACAGTACAGCGGTGGGTAACGAGAGATTTAGAGGGAATTAAATTTGAGGCCTAGTATTTAGGCGCTGGGTCACCGGTATGGATTTAGTGACAGAATTAGACTTGGAAATACACAGTAGCGGGTGTGTGTGAAGTTATTCTGAATGACCCTATGTGCACCTTCAATATTATATACCCTTTTTGGGATAGATTTCAAATAGCTCTGATATAGCAGGAACCACTAAATTATGAAATTGCTAAATTGGGAATTGTACTTCAACCCAGAACAAAAAATGTGCTTTGACGGGCACTAAATAACTTTCCCAGCTACAACAGGACAACGGTAACGAGAGATTTAGAGGGATTTAAATTTGAGGCCTAGTATTTAGGCGCTGGGTGACAGGTATGGGTTTAGTGACAGAATTAGACTTGGAAATACACAGTAGCGGGTGTGTGTGAAGTTATTCTGAATGACCCTATGTGCACCTTCAATATTATATACCCTTTTTGGGATAGATTTCAAATAGCTCTGATATAGCAGAAACCACTAAATTATGAAATTGCTAAATTGGGAATTGTACTTCAACCCAGAACAAAAAATGTGCTTTGACGGACACTAAATATCTTGCCCAGCAACAACAGTACAGCGGTGGGTAACGAGAGATTTAGAGGGAATTAAATTTGAGGCCTAGTATTTAGGCGCTGGGTCACCGGTATGGATTTAGTGACAGAATTAGACTTGGAAATACACAGTAGCGGGTGTGTGTGAAGTTACTCTGAATGACCCTATGTGCACCTTCAATATTATATACCCTTTTTGGGATAGATTTCAAAGAGCTCTGATATAGCAGGAACCACTAAATTATGAAATTGCTAAATTGGGAATTGTATTTCAACCCAGAACAAGAAATGTGCTTGAACGGACACTAAATAACTCGCCCAGCTACAGCACTAGGGACAGATTTAGCTGGATATAAATTTGAGGCCTAGTATTTAGGCGCTGGGTGACCGGTATGGATTTAGTGACAGAATTAGACTGGGATATGGCCAAAAAATGAACAGACTATTGCTGGTTAAATGCACTTGGTGTGACAGCTTCACCCTGATGTAGGCTTTAGCCAAAAAACAACCACACCATTGAGGGTTAAATGCACTTGGTGACAGGCGCAGCTTGCCCCTGATTTTGTATATGGCCAAAAAATGAACAGACTATTGCTGGTTAAATGCACTTGGTGTGACAGCTTCACCCTGATGTAGGCTTTAGCCAAAAAACAACCACACCATTGAGGGTTAAATGCACTTGGTGACAGGCGCAGCTTGCCCCTGATTTTGTATATGGCCAAAAAATGAACAGACTATTGCTGGTTAAATGCACTTGGTGTGACAGCTTCACCCTGATGTAGGCTTTAGCCAAAAAACAACCACACCATTGAGGGTTAAATGCACTTGGTGACAGGCGCAGCTTGCCCCTGATTTTGTATATGGCCAAAAAATGAACAGACTATTGCTGGTTAAATGCACTTGGTGTGACAGCTTCACCCTGATGTAGGCTTTAGCCAAAAAACAACCACACCATTGAGGGTTAAATGCACTTGGTCGCAGCTTGTGCTGGCGCACCACAAGACACAAAATGGCCGCCGATCACCCCAGAAAAATGAGACTGACAAACGGTCTGTGCAGCCTAAAAACAGTGAGCAATTGAGGATCAGCAGCTCAATGATCCACAGCTGCAGATCGATCAGTTAATCAAGTCCTTTGGAGGAGTTAATCTGCCTAATCTCGCCCTACTGTCGCAGCCGCAACCTCTCCCTACGCTAATCAGAGCAGAGTGACGGGCGGCGCTATGTGACTCCAGCTTAAATAGAGGCTGGGTCACATGGTGCTCTGGCCAATCACAGCCATGCCAATAGTAGGCATGGCTGTGATGGCCTCTTGGGGCAAGTAGTATGACGCTTGTTGATTGGCTGCTTTGCAGCCTTTCAAAAAGCGCCAAGAAAGCGTCACAAAAGCGCGAAGAAAGCGACGAACACCGAACCCGAACCCGGACTTTTACGAAAATGTCCGGGTTCGGGTCCGTGTCACGGACACCCCAAAATTCGGTACGAACCCGAACTATACAGTTCGGGTTCGCTCATCCCTAATTGTTAGGTGATTTATGCCCTTTATGGATTAAAATCCAACTCTGCGTCAACTATGTAATTTTTCATGGGAGTTTTGCCATGGATCCCCCTCCGGCATGCCACAGTCCAGGTGTTAGTCCCCTTGAAACAACTTTTCCATCACTACTGTGGCTAGAAAGAGTCCCTGTGGGTTTTAAAATGTGCCTGCCTATTGAAGTCAATGGTGGTTCGCCCGGTTCACCCGTTCGCGAACATTTGCAGAAATTCACGTTCGCCGTTTGGGAACGGAAAATTTTATGTTCGCGACATCTCTATAGAGGAGCATATACACATACAGTATGATTTTTTATTTTATTTTACTACATTTACTGCTGCTTCCTGGGTTTTTATTCAAGAGCATCTCTCAGCAGATTTGCACCTATTAAACTGGCTGACCTGTTGTGTGTGAGCTTGGCAGCTAAAGGCATCCGTGTTGGTCCCCTGTTCATACTGTATGTGTCCACATTGCTGAGAAAAATGATTTTTATTTACAAATGTGCCTCTAGGAGCAAAGGGGGCATTGCAATTACACCTAGAGGCTATGCTCTCTCTGCAAATACCGCTCCCTCCAGAATACTGGTGGAGAAATCCATACTAACCTGTTCCCACTGCTCCATTCCAGCGCTCTGCCTCTCTTCACTGGTCTTCTGGTCCTACCTCTCCACATGGACAGAGATATATGTACTGCTGCAGTCAATGAATGGCCTCAGCAGTGACTGGGTCATGTGCAACTTGGGGACACATCACCATTGAGGCTTCAGCAGCACATGCTGACAGATGGGGACTGGGAGAAGAGATAAAAAAAAACAACAAAGAGGATGGTGCCTTGTGTAATAGGTTCCACAAAGGGATATGCACATGTTCCCTGCAAAATGGCTGCTCACCTTGGAATGAAGAAATGTGTGCATCTAACCCACACACAGGGGTAGAGGATGAAGCAAGTGGGAACCTGATGTCATGGACCAACCTTTCTTGAACTGGAAGACTGGTAGTGTCAGCATAAATAAAATTGCAGAAGGAATGACATCTTGCATGGTACTGTCAGCTTCTGAATCAAAATTATGTTGCATAAAATTAATAGGGTTGAAATATACTTATTGTCCTATATTTACAGACTAGAAGACCAGTGAAGAGACCCAGGGAGCCAGAATGGGGTGCTGGGGAGCAGGCAAATATTGATTTCTCCACTGAGATTCCAGACTGCGGTGCAAATAAGTAAAACCTGGACATCTCAGGTTGTGTGAGATTACATGTGCCTTTAGGGTTTAAGCACACAATCTGTAATCTGTTTGTGGAGAGGATCTTTGAATAAATCCACTAATCTGTAACAGATCCTTTGCTATTAGTGGAATGGGACAGCAGAAAAGAGAAGGGAATAGTTTGATCAAGTTTTGGAAACTGATGTACAAACGCTGCGAGAAGATTCTTGTCATATCAAGTATGGAAAGCGAGAGTGCGAAGATACTGTCTGCAAAAGTAGCACCTGCAACTCCTATGTCTTCTCCTACAGTCAATGAGGAGGAAGATACAGGTGAGTGGTGGCACTACTAAGGCAACCATCATTCCATCCAAACTAGAATGGATACCCTCCCTTTCATAGACATTTCAGCATGCCATATATCACATATCCACATATTACAGATGCCTAAATGCAGAGAAAAGTTTGGAACCCAAATTTTATTTATTCTTAAAACGCCTTTAAAGTGATTTTCTCATTTTGGAGCCCCTTCAACTAATATGATGCTTTAGTACTGGGACTCCTAAAGAATTTGTGAACAAATGGGTCTGCAGCCAGTTGGCATGGAGAGGTGACCATGCACACTATGTCATCTCTTCACAATTGGAATGACCATAGTGGTACTCTCATGTTTTTTCGCATGTGTAGAATTTGGAGCTTGATAAAGCTGTATGAAAGGTGCAGTCTTCTTTCAGTGGCAAGTCCTTGCTTTAAGTATAAGGTTTCTAACCACTGGATTGCTAAGATAGACACATTTTCCTGGTTACTTTTATTTTTTTACAGTGTTTGCCTCTTGTTTTTTTTCTACAAGGCTGTTCATTTAAACAAAACTTGGATCATCCTTGTAGATGATTTCCTTGTCAGTTCTGCAGTCTGCCAGATACAGCATGCGTCAGTATTAATGTGTGTGTGACTTTCCAGTTTAGTCTGAATTATCACAGTATGAATACTTTCCTCTCTCTGTAGATTGCTGTATTTTAAGCAATGTCACGTCTTTTCCCTTCAGTCTGTCACATGATCCTTCTTTCTGCAAACCATTATACTGATTCATTGTCTGTGCAGAACATCAAGGCACTGCTGTAATTACTAAAATTAGGCAGACACGGATTAGCCATAATATATTGTCCTCTAATGTCTTTTGCTTCTTATGTTACATTATTTTAACACTGTGCATAATAATATTGAATCCACCACTGTAGTGATAATTGTTGTCCCTAACGTCTAGTACAGAGTGATTGTCCTACCTGATTGGAAGCATCAGAGCCATTTCCTATGCCAGCATATACACCGATCAGCCGTAATATTAAGGGGGCATTCACACGTCTGTATCCATTTTGCAGTCAGCTCCATTTTGTGGATCAGCACATCATACCCCTTTGTTAGAAATGTCTATTCATGTCTGCAAAATGTACAAGTATAGGACATGTTCTATTTTTTTTGAGCGGCCACAGAAAGGACATATGAATGGGGAAAGCATGTGTCGTGCTGTCTGCATCTTTTTTAGCCATATTGAAATGAATGGGTCGGCATCTGATCCACCAAAAATTCGGATCAGAAGTGGACCAAAAATACAGTTGTGTGAATGCCCCGTGAAACATTACAATATTGTGTAGATCTACACTATAGCCCAGTCATTGAACCAAGGTCTCCAAAGGATGTCTTTGGCTGACCTCATGTGGCAGAATGAATCACTTAAAGGGGTTGCCCAGATTCAGAGTTGAACCCAGACATACCCATAATTTCACCAAGGCAGCCCTCCCTGACTTGAGCATCAGAGCAAGGGCTCTTTTATTTACTATGACACACTGCTGCGCAGAGGCTTCCGCCCAGCAGTGGGTTTGGTGACATCACCGGCTCTGATAGGTCTGCCCTAGCCGTTTTATAGGCTAGGGCAGAGCTAAAGCCCGCCCATCAGTGCCAGTGACGTCACTGAGCTTACTCCTGGGCAGAAGCCTCCGTCTGGAAGCCTGAAGGAGAGCCCGGTTAATCACTGGAACACCACAAGAAACGGCTTGGCTTTGCGCGATTCAGCGCAGGGCAAAGGAGAGCATCGGAAGCTCATAACTATTTGCTTAGTTAAATCCAGGTGGCAGTGTATATAAATATATATATATATATATATATATATATATATATATATATATATAAATACTAGCAGAAAGACCCAGCTTTGTACGGTTATATTTCATCTATTTCATTTAATGTGTGTGTCGTTAAAAGATATCGACAGTATCCACTACAACCGTGACATCTACAGTACCCAGCCCCTTTAACAGTGACCTCCACAGTGGTCTGCCACCTTAGCAGTAACATCCACAGCACCCACCCCTTTAACAGTAAGTTTCACATCGGCCGTCCCTTTATTAGTGACCTCCACAGTACCCTGTCTTGTTAACAGTGATTTCGACAATAACCCACCCCCTTAACAGTGACCTCCACAGAGCGCCGTTCCCTTAAAATGTGACATCCACAGCAGCTTGTCTGCTTAACTGTGACCTCCACAGCACTGCACTCCTTTAACAGTGTCATCCACAGCGCCCTTTCCTTTAAAGGTGACCTACAGCAGTGAACAAAAATGGCTGGGTTGTTATGGAAACCTGGTGTAAAACTGTGTGTATGAGGAGACTAAGGCCCTGCCAGCTTCTATTGGCTGAGAAGGAACATGTGACGGCATGTATGGCAGTTGGGATATAAAGAGACGGGAAATTACATAGGTGTCTCCCAAAAGATAATAAGACAATGTACAAGAGGCATTATTGTGGGAAAAAACATTTCTCAGCTTTTATTTACATTTGAGAAAAAAGTGTCCAGTCCAAAATTATTCATACCCTTCTCAATAATCAATAGAAAAGCCTTTATTGGCTATTACAGCAATAAAACACTTCCTATAATTGCAGAACATCTTTTTGCAGGTCTCCACAGGTATTTTTGCCCAATTATCTTTAGCAATGAGCTCCAAATATTTCAGTTTGGAGGGTCTTCTTGCCATCACCCTGATCTTTAGCGCCACAGATTCTCAATTGGATTCAAGTCTGGACTCTGGCTGGGCCACTCCAAAATGTTAATGTTGTCTGCTAACCATTTCACCACTTTTGCTGTGTTTTGGGTCATTGTCATGCTGAAATGTCTACTAGTTCCCAAGGCCAAGTTTCTCTGCAGACTGCCTGATGTTGTCGTTGAGAATCCTCATGTATTGCTATTTTTTCATGGTGCTGTTTACTGTGATTAGGTTCCCTGATCCATTGGCTGAAAAACACCCCCAAAGCATTAGGTTCCCACCACCATATTTGACAGTGGGGTGGTGTTCTTTGGGTTGAAGGTTTCTTCTTTATGCCAAATGAAGGAAACATCATTGTGACCAAACAATTACATTTTTGTTTCATCTGACCATAATACAGAAGACTAGAAGTCTTCTTTGTCCAGATGAGCTTTTGCAAGAGCCAAGCAAGCTTTTGTGTGCCTTATCTAGAGAAGCGGCGTCCTCTTTGGCCTGCATTGTGCAGTGTCTGTTGGATTGTCTGCCTTGAGACATTGCCACCAGCAGAGCCCAGATTCACCAGGATGGCATTGGTTGTGATCCTTGGATTCTTTTTCACCTCTCTAACTATCCCCCTAGCCAGCACAGGTGTCACTTTTGGCTTCCGACCACGTCCTCTGAGATTTTCCACAGTGCGGAACAGCTTGCATTTTTTGCTCAAATGTAAATAAAAGCTGAGAATTTTTTTTTCCCACAATAATGCCTCTTGTACATCGTCTTATTATCTTTCGGGAGACACCCATGTCATTTCCCGTCAAAAAATTACTTGCTGGTTGAATAAAAGTAACTTTAAGTCAAAATTTGCCAGGGGTATGAATAATTATGGGCAGCACTGTATATATATATATATATATATATATATATATACAATATATATTCTGTTTTAGGGCTATATAGGATAGGAAAGAGGCAGTGAGGACAGCAGCAGTCAGTCTAGAGAGTGTCAACACAGTTCTGTAACTAGAATACGGGGAGCACTGCTAATGCACAAAATTGGCCACTTCAGAGCTATTTTCTAATAAAAATTTACAATTTCATTCATTAAAGTATATTACAAAAATGTTCATGTATCACTGCCCCTTAACAATACAAAAAAAAATACCAGTTACACTTGTCTAAGTTTTGTTCTTGAAGTTTTCCTACTTTAAGTAAGTTGTTTGATTCGTTTTCCCTTTCCAGAACGACCAGCAATTCACTGGCGCAGCTCTGGATGTTTTATACTTTCAGTTATCATCTCTGCCCCACTGTGGGGTTTTGGTACCTATACTGCATCCTCTGCAGTGGAGCATGGCTGGAGTCCTGTGTTTCTGGCTTGGATCTGCAGTGTGACTTCAGTCTTGGCCACCATTCTGTGTCGCATCATTATGTGTGGACGTGGGGAGCAGAGAAACAGGTGACAATCTACAGAAGTTAATTCCATATAAATGTGGAAGGTCCCTACATGTTTAATGTTATTCTTGTTTATTTGTAATGGTAGTATTACTAGGTTCACACATCCGGTACTACAGTAAAAGTGGCCATAAATATTAGTATAAAGTTGATAGAAACAACCAAATCAGTTTTTTGTTGGGTGAAATGACTTAATTATTATTTTAGCTGGCTGATGATAAACCATGATTGGTTAGAAAGAAGTCTGGAAGAAATTTTGACCAGTAGTTGCTAGTCCATGAATACTCTTTACCAGAAAGGTTGTTTGTCTTTCATCTGGTGATGTTGAATATGTATGGCCATTAAGAATTACTGTAAGAGCCAATATAAACTACAATGTGTAGGGCTGCATAGGCATGTCAATCATTCACCAGACAATCTTGCATTCAACAGTAGTTCAACCATTAACCTACACCTATCTAATGTGTATGACCATCTTAACAATTGTTCCATTGAGCATCAATATATTTCAGTGAAGTTTGGACCGGAGTCAAAGTTTATATTATTAAAATGATATGAACCACAGCATATCACTTGGAAGTGCTTTCTTATTTGCAATGCAATCAGGGGCGTAGCTAAAGGATCATGGGCCCTGGTGCAAGAGTTTAGCTTGGACCTCCCTTCCTTCAGTGCTTTATGGCCAAGGGCAGGGAAGCACATTGCCTTTGTGCTGCCTAAGGCAAACATTGAAACGGCACCCCCCTGTACAAATTCTTGACATTATCCCTTTCCCTCCAGCCAGAGGTGTAACTTGAACAGCATGCACTTTGTATATTACTGGTGTCTTCTTATGTGGCACAAGGGTCTTTCGGCCCCCTCATAGAAAATATCACTGTATGTAATTTAATAATGGATTTAGAGGAATGCAGACAGATAAGGAAGCATCTCAATCATAAAAAAAAATAAAACTGTGCAAGAACAGACATTTTTGGGTTACCTTGTCTCACAAAATGCGTAATATAGAGTGATCAAAAATCATACTGTATGTACACCAAAATAGTACCAATAGAACTGTCACCTTATCCCGTAGTTTCCAAAATGGGTCACTTTTTGGTAGTTTCTACTGTAGAGTGCATGAGGTGGGCTTCAAATAGGACATGGTGTCTAAAAAACAGTACAGAAAAATCTGCGTTCCAAAAACCATATGGCGCTCCTTTTCTTCTGAGCCCTGCCGTGTGCCCTTACATAACACCACAGATGGGGTGTTTCTGTAAAGTGCAGAATCTGCTATTAGATATTGAGTTTTGTTTGGCTGTTAACCCTTGATATGTTACAGAACAGCATGAATTAAAATGGTCTACTAAGCATCTCCTGAATACAGTAATGTCGGGTTTATTGTGCATAGCAATTTTGTCACGTTTATGCCACAAACTCCATTGCCCACAAACATATATTTTCAAAATCTATAAACATTTGGAATAATAGAACATTGTTTTCTATCTGCTCAATCACATTACCCAAAGTAGGCACAGAACCAGAAAAGTTATCAGATAAATTTAATTCATGATCTCTGTGGAATATGGATTAGTTAAAGGGGTTGTCTCACTTCAGCAAATTGCATTCATCCTGTAGACAAAGTCAATACAAGGCACTTACTAATGTATTGTGATTGTCCATGTTGCCTTCTTTTCTGGCATGATTCATTTTTCCATCACATTTATACACTGCTCGTTTCCATTGTTACGACCACCCTGCATCTAGCAGCGGTGGCTGTGTTTGCACACTATGGGAAAAAGTGCCAGCATATGTGCACTCCAGTGGTCTCAGAGCACAGCTGGCGACTGTTCCTATAGTGTGCAAGCACGACTACCGCTGTTGTGTTGCAGTGTGGTTATACCCACTGGATATAATGTGATGGAAAAATGGAATAGAGTGCATAATAAGGGAAAATGCTAGTGTAAGGCTTCCTTCACACACAATTTTGGTTTGCTATTTTTTGTCACAAAACAAAACGTTAGTAAGCACCCCAATGGGAAATGGGAAAACACCCCAGAAAAGTGCCATAGCCTAAGCATGCTGAGTCATTAAAAATGCAACAGACCCAAAAATGCACTGAAGTGGAAAATAAAACTGTTAAAATCCTACTTACCAACGTTTAGTATGGTAAAACAACCCTACCCCTGGGAATGCCCCAACTCCACCCAGTAACAGCCAATTATGGGTGGGGTTATCGTTTCCAGTCCAGGACAGCCCAAATTTGCCGGGACTGTCTCTGAAAATTCTGGACAGTTGGCAACTACCGTATGTAAAACAAATGCATATGTATTCTGCATGTCATAATTCCTATACACTGTCACAAGCAAGCACATCAAAAATACATGTAAAAAAAAGTAGCAACAACTGCAACCACTGGCAAAAAAAAGTGTGAAACCACCCATGAACAGAAAGAAAAAATTAATATACATTCTTGTCATGATCTAGTTTAGATTAATTTGCTGATCCTATGTTCCTCATGTTTCTTTATGTATAATGTATTTTATTATTACTTATTATTTTTTACACTTTTTCTTTTTTTCTGTCCTTAAACTCCTGTAGTTGGAAACTTGGTCCTCACTCTGTTACTGCAGCTCTGGTCATAAAAAGAATCCTTCCAATCTGTAGTCTGTCTATGCTGGCCCGCTCGCTCTACTTTCTTGCATTACGTACCCTGTGCACCTCAGAAGCAGCTGCTCTTTTTTCTTGCAACAAGGCTTTAAGTTATCTTCTCTCTTGGACCATACTAAGAGACCAATTTTTGGGAAGCAGAGTGAGTAGTGCTTTGTAATTACACATATTTACTATTGTTATCAAGCAATATCCATTCATATTGTATAGGACTGTAAGCACATTTTTGTTTTATGTTCCTAGAACTGCTTCCATGGAAATATAGTGGATTTAGGAGAAAAAAGAACCTGTGAATGGTCCCAAGTACCTAAGGAAACGTAATATTATCCCACTGAAAGATAATCGGTGGTAGATTAAGTGAAAACATCAGTTCATTAACCTTATAATAAATCAAAGTGTAATGAACACATATACCTTTCAAAAGATTGGTCCAATCATCCAATGATAATGGAATTATAAAATGAGATAAAATAATGTACTGCAGACGTTATAAAAACGTTAGAATAAAAACGATGCAAAACACTCACTTCACCCAGGAGGGGCAGGGTGGGATAAAGCTCAAGACACCCACTCTGCTTCCTCCTGCACCTGGGTAGAGTGTCCAGAATTAACGGCAGTCACACGTGGTACATCTGGTCAACTTCCTTTAATTAGCACAGGGTGTGGGTAAGGAGATGGCTCAACACGTTTCGGGGTCTACAAGATCCTCTTCATCATCTTGACCAGATGTACCACGTGTGACTGTCATTAATTCTGGACACTCTACAGGTGACCCAGGTGCAGGAGGAAGCAGAGTTCGTGTCTTGAGCTTTATTCCACCCTGCCCCTCCTGGGTAAAGTGAGTGTTTTGCATCATTTTTATTCTAACGTTTTTTATCATGACTGCAGTACATTATTTTTTCTCATTTTATAATACCATCATCATTTTATGATTATCCAACTAATCCCCTCTTCTTTTTTATCCTACTGTCACTGTCCAAGGAAATATGACAGGGATCTATCATCAGATATGTCACAATAAAACTCCTAACCTGAGACATGTGTGCATGGCAATTGAACATCATGGTCTTGGTCCCATCTTCCTAGGTTCTCACATTCTTGAGAAAATGTTTTATAACCTGGAGAAACGAGGGCAGTGCCATTGCACCTCGTTGTTCCCAGAAGAGTAGTAATAGTGGTGGCTGGGGAGAGATTATGGTAATGGCAGTAGAGGGAGCAGCAGCTGTTGTGGCGGCAGCAGCCATACAATATGTGATGGTAAGCATATAGACAGCAGCAGTGGCATAATGTAGTCGGCAATAAATAGCCATTAGCAATGGCATATCTAGTCATCAGCTTTAGCCGGAGGAGTTTGAAAATCCTCACAAATCCATGCCTCATTCATTTTGACAAATATGTTTTGTACACTGGTGAAAGACAGCTTTGTACATTTAAGTTTGACGACGCCACCTGCCACACTCAAAACCCTCTCTGAGATGACTCTGGAGCCTTGACATCACAGACAGCACAGAGAACAGACTGGTTCAGTTCCAGCCACTGTTCCAATCTTCTTGCACAGAAGTCTATGTGACCAGGGAATACAGAATGTGTCGGACAAAGGCCATAGACCATGTAGGACTGAACCTGGTTGTTCAGATGGTACATCTCCATTTCTTGATTTGTGTAATGTTGGTGCGGCACCTTAAATGACTGCTCCATAATGTTTATGAAATGACTGCTGCTGCAGCTTCTACTACTTGTGGAAGCAGAATCGCAGAGGGGCCTCCTGATCAGACATGTAATACTACTAGGCCTACTGGTCCCAGTAATACTGGTCCGCCTGGTCCCAGTAATACAGCAGTTTGGCCTTCCTTTTGGAAACAGGAAAACATTGCTCCATTTTGCTTTGATAGCAAGGGTCTAAAGCAATGGCTATCCAGTAATCAGATTGCTTGATGCTAAGGATACACCTGTAAGTATGTAAGCAAGAAAGCATACAGCATGCCTGCTCACTAGCATGTCCAAGGACCCTGTTCTTTCCAACTCTGCCCCCCCCCCCCCCTCACCTCGGGATGATTTGTAGTCATGGCCAGTGTCGTCCTCATCATCATCAGCCTTGTGCTCTTCCAACATCTCCTCCAGTAATACCTCCCTCTAGTGGCATCACCTCATCCTTATCTTCCTTTTCTACTTCCTCATCCATGGGACTTTGCCTGTGTGCGTATCCAACAACTACAGGGTGGCCAGCAAGATGCTGAAACTGTTCTGCTTCTACCATCCCTTGTTGCATCAGAATGAGAGTCTGCTCTAAGATAAATATCGGGGGGGGGGGGGCATTGTTTATGCCACATTTGTCCCTACTGACAAATCTGGGGGCTTCTTCGAAGGGCCTGAGTATGCAACATGTGTCTCTGATAAGCTGCCACTGCCTAACCCCAAAACAACACATGCTACCTGCTGAGGTTGTCTGGTGCATGATGAAGTCATTCACTGCATTACACTGCTGGAACAGATGCTCCAGCATATGCAACATGGAAATCAATTGAGTTGGAAAATTGCAGATCAAGTGGTGCAATGGCAGACCGTTGTCACTGCAAGTCCAAGAGGAAGTTCCTTGCCACATAAGAATTGCTGAAATGTGAGGGTAATCTCCTGGACATGGCCAGCACCTTTCACTTTACACATATAATAGGAGGAAGGAGGGAGTGAAAGCAATGCTCTGCCCTGCTTGTGTTGGGGATGGCAGGATGTCCATTGAGGAGAACCAGACCAACACAAATGTGGTGGTGTCAATAGGACCTGGCTTTGTTGCTGTGGTGCTGTGTCGCTGCCGCCACAAAATACATTGACCTAGTGGGCCATGAAAGACAAGTACTGTCCCTGCTTGTAACTTCTACTCTAGTTGTCCATGGTGGTGTGCACCTTGAAACACAGTGAGAATTGCAAAGAGCGTCTCACGTTCACCGACACAGGGATGGCTTTCTTGGAGAAATAATGGTGACTAGGTATCTTCCAGAAAGGCTGAGTGCACACCATCAGTTCCCTAAATTCAACAGAATCCATTATGTGGTACAGCATCGCCTGCTCTGCCTACAACTTGCCTGGTGCAAGTTAAGCATGCACATAATCGGATTTCTGGGTGCTTAGAGTTGTTTCCTGGCCCCACATTCTGTTATTGATGGCTGATGACAGAGCAGAGTAGGAGGAATAGTAGTCAGAGGGGGAGTATAATGACAAGGGCACTGTACTGCATGTGGATGCAGCCTGGCTGATGCAAAGGAGACCAGGAGAAGGATGATTCTGCTGTTCTGCAAGATGGTGGCCAGTTTTATTTTCCCACAGCATCTGGTGATGTCACCTCCTGTGATGCAGTGGAGCCATGGTGCTTACATTTGTATTTGAACACCTACAACTTATTTTCATCCTGCAAATCTTGCACACATCAATGCTCTTGTCTTCTGAAACTGCAGAGAAATACTGTCAGACAGAAGATACTTGCACAGAGCTAGCTACAGCCGAGCTTGGCTTAGGTGTGTCAGATTTTGAGCCTGCATCCACAGTATCAGCGGCATTGTTATTTCCCGATCTGACCATAATAGAAGCAGATCTGGCCCTGTCAGTTTTTCAGAAGGTTCTGGCCATGCTCTGCTCTTTATTTCTGCTGCAGCAACTATCTTCTTCTTTTGATGTTACCTCCTCCAACGCATTGGCTCTGTGGTCCTGTCTAACACACATTATCCTGACTGTGATATGTCATCATGGGCTCCTTTGCCCACCTCCTGATTTCTTGCTCTATATTTGACCAGGTGCCACTGTTGCCAGGGCTACCACTACCTCTACCCACCACCACTGTGGCTATAAGTGCCACTACTACCACTTCCACCAACATGGCTATGCATGGAGTAGCCTACCTCCCCCTGAACCTCTTTATGGCAGACCAAAAGCTGACTGTTCTCACACAACTTATCAACAAGGAGAGTCTCTTGAGTATCTTCCATAGTGCGTGGGGTTTTGGTGCCTATAAATAAAAAGTCACAGGTTTGGTTAGGTACACAGATTATTAAAAGGTACTACCAAAATTGCAAGCGTTTTTTTTCTGTCATTTAAGGACAGAGGTACAATTAAATGTTTCTCCTCTTCTAAAAACACTGGTATTGACAATTTACAATGTTAATACAATGTGTTAACTGAAATAGGTATATAAATGCTCTTATGACAGCACAATGTGTTCACTAATAATGCAAAGTATCTAGCAATTAGTGTTGATCGATCACCGTAGTGCTCGGGGGCTCGGGCCGAACACATGGGGATGTTCAGGTGCTCGACCGAGCACCCGAGTATAATGGAAGTCAATGGGAGAACCCGAGCATTAAACCAGGTACACCCTGCTCTGAAGAGGAAAGTGTGTATGGTTCATAGGAGAATGTCAGAAATTTATGGAAACACCACCAAAATGGTTCTGTAACAGCATGGGGAGGATGTCTGGATGCATCTTGGACTCGCAGGTCGCTGCTGGGAACGATGTTGTCCGAATAGTACACCACTTTTACAGACTGACAATAATACAAAACCGAATAAAAAATAGATTTTAGAGGAAAAATTGATAGGAAACATTCTTTCCTGTATATTTACTTGTATATAAAGTGCAAATGCTGCCAAAAATTACAAGAAAGAGGCACTCCGATACAACCTGTATATCACATAAAGGAGGGCCTCATTCATATTGTGGTACAATTGTTCATGTAGTGGGACTCCTACCCTCATAAAGCCTATGTACTAAGTGAAAGGGCTGCCAAAAACTACAAGGAACCGGCAATCCAATACACCCTTTATTACACATAAAGGAGGGCATCATACACACCCTTGAAAAAAATTATGATTTATGGCCTGCTGGTGACTCTCAAAAACATTTGGATCAAAGGTCTGCTGATCTGGCCATCTAAAACATTATGGGTGAGGGCCTGCTGCCGCTTTGGTGCCTCTAGTTAAGTTTGGGGCCGATTGCACGTCCCCGTGACAGCGACAATCCATTCGGATGTCTGGCCTATCAACTTTCGATGTCATTGTCAGCGCAAACCATTGTAACTATGGGTAACGGAGAGGGAGAAACGGCTACGGCTACCACATCCAAGCAAGGCAGCATGCACGCAGATTTGGTATAATTTGGTGAGGGCCTGCAGGTGAGCTGACCCTATAAAATATTTGAGGTGCGGGCCTGCTGGTGAGCTAACCCTGTAAAAGATTTCATGTGAGGGCCTGCTGATGAGTTGACCCTCTAAAAAATGAAATGCAAAGGCCTTCAGGTGAGCTGACCCTGTAAAAGATTTGAGTTGCGGGCCTGCTGGTGAGCTGACACTGTAAAAGGATTGTAGGTGAAGGCCTGCAGCTGAGCTGACCCTCTAAAAAATTATATGCGAGGGCCTGCAGCTGAGGTGTCCCTCTAAAAAATTATATGCAAGGGCTGCAGCTGAGCTGACCCTCTAAAAAATGATATGCGAGGGTCTGCAGCTAAGCTGGCCCTGTAAAACTTTTTCTTTGAAGGGCATATATGTGAGATCATTATATGTGACAAATAAGCATGTTGATATGATGGAAGAGGAGGAGAAGGTAGAGAAAAGGAAGATTCAACCATATACCCTTTTTGTTGGTGGAAGGGTTGCATGGGAATACAGTGTATTCAGTACAATATAAACAACACATTTAAAATGCCTTTATGTTCAGCCGCTTTCTTCTGGTGGAGTCGGGAAGTTATTGTCAATCCAGGCCTTTTCAGTTGACAGGCGGATATGCTTATCTGTTATAATGCCACCAGCAGCACCAAATATCCGCTCAGACAAAACGCTGGCGGCAGGGCAGGCCAGCACCTCCAAAGCGAAGAGCGCCAGTTCAAGCCAAGTGTCCAGCTTGGACACCCAGTAGTTGTAAGGCACTGAGGGATCACGGTCTGCTATGTACTCCTTCACCATCTTCCAAAATTTTTCTCTCCTTGTGACAGAAGGCCGCGCATCAGGGTAAGGGTGCTGGCGGGGTGTCATTAAACTGTCCCAGGCCTTGGAGAGTGTTGCCCTGCCTCTGTTGGAACTGCTGTGTGTTGCCTTTGTCTCCCCTCCTTGATTGGCCAAGGAACTACGGACTCTTCCTCCAGTGTTGTCAGAGGGAAATTTTTGGAGCAATTTTTCAACAAGGATCTTCTGGTATTCCACCGTTTTACTCATCCTCTCCACCAGAGGAATAAGAGATGAGTTCTAGTGGGGGTCCAGAAGGGTGAACAACCAGTAATCTGTGTTGTCTAAAATGCGTATAACGTGCAGGTCACGGGAAAGGCAGCCTAACATGAAGTCAGCCATGTGTGCCGGAGTACCTCCTCTTCCTCTTAATCGTCCAATTTGCGCTAAGAAGACAAACTGAGGGTGGTCTGGCTATCACCCAGTGTAATTTTTTCCCTAATTTCCACCTCTTCCACATGTAAAGCGTCGTCCTTAATTGTGAGCAGCTAGCATTTGAGTAGACACAGAAGTGGGATGGTTGCGCTGATAATAGCGTTATCGCCGTTCACCATATGTGTTTGTGGCGAAACCAACCTCGTCACTGGGTGGTGGAGAAGCCTGCTTGCCAGCCTCTTGCCCCAGGATTATGGGCCCTCTCATCAGCCCATGCTAAACTTAAACCCCATGGCGATTTGACTGTGTTTGTGGCATCTGAGCGCTGTTTGGATATATTGAGCACTCAGATGCAAGCCATCTGGGATATGTTAAATGTCTGTGTTTACTGTAATGGTTGTTACCATTATATATTTGAATATGAATAGTGATGTCTGTCCTATTGTCCCCACGTGTGCGTATTGGCGATTTCCCTTTGTCCTGAGAGATAATTGAATTACTCCTCGGTTGTCTCCAGGACAGAAGACATTGTTTAAAAACTGTGTATTCTCCTGCCTGTGATAATTACATCAACCCATTGTGTAAGTTAATTGTATCACAGGCAGAGGGGAGGATTTTGTATGGGAGTGTTTTACTGTATTGTACGTGTTTATTGGTTGTTTTTACAAAACCCTGGGGGTGGTACAAATGTGTAACAATGTTATATAAGAACAATAAACACACAGCTCTGGCTGTCCACTGCTTTACCCTCAACACGGAGATTGGTCTCGTTCTTGGGGGGATTCATTGTATGCCGTTAGAGACTGATTGCTAGGAGTGCAAGCCGATTGGTGCGTTTCCTATTCGTCTGCTAGCAGCTATTCGTGAGGATCCGTTTGGGAGTTTGGAGCATTCCCTTGTATGCCGTAACACCAATGAGTCAACAGCAATTACTTTCTTAAGCGGTTGATAAAGAGGATGAGACACAGTTGGCAATCACTGAGGTTGTGGTTAGGTCAAGAAATCAGGAGGATGATCAGAGTGAGGAAGTGGAAGAGGAGGTAGTGGACGAGGAGGTCACTGACCCAACCTGGGAAGGTGGCAAGCCGAGTGAGGAGAGCAGTACAGAGGGGGGGGGGGGGATCTGCAGCACTGCAACAGGCTGGAAGAGGCAGTGGGATGGCAAAAGGGAGAAAGTGGGCTACACCAAACAGGCAAACAAATGTTCCATGGAGTACCCCCTTGCAGAAATCTCCCTAGCCAAGTGGTAGATGTTCCGCAGTGTGGTGCTTTTTTGAAGCAAGTGCGGACGACAAAATAATAGTAGTTTGTAACCTGTGCAATATGAAAATGAGCTGGGGTGTGAACACTAGCAATCTCACCACCACCAGCATGATCTGCCAAATGGCATCCAAGCACCGTAATAAGTGGGACGAGCGCCTGGGTCCACAATCTATGTTTGCGGGTCACACCACCTCCTCTTCCCCTTATGTTACGTGCTGGCCAATCCCCTGTCAAAGGCGTAGGTCCGGATGCCTCCCGCCCTGCACCTGACCCTTCGCAAGCACCATCAGCTACCACATCCACTTCCGTGTCCCCAGCGCAGTGTCCAAATGTCCTTACCCCAGGCCTTTGAACGTAAGCGAAAAAAATACCCAGCCACCCACCCATAGGCCATATCACTAAATGTGCAGCATTCCAAATTACTGGCTCTGGAAATGTGGCCATTTAGGCTAGTGGACACTGAGACCTTCCACAGCCTGATGTCGGCGCAGTCCCAGTCCCCAGCCACCACTATTTTTCAAGGTGTGCCGTGCCTGCCTTACACCAACATGTGTCCCGTAACATCACATGTGCCCTGACCAACGCAGTTACTGGGAAGGTCCACTTAGCCACGGACACATGACAAGTGTATTCATCCAGGGACATTACATTTCACTGACAGCTTACTGGGTGAATGTTGTTGACGCTGGGAGCCAGTTGTACCCTGGGATGGCACAGGTGCAACCAACGCCAAGGATTGCGGGCCCTACGTTGATCAAGGTTTCCGCCAGCACCTATGTTAGTGGCTCCAACCCCCACTTCTCCTCCTCCACTTCCACCTCCGAATTATCTTTGTGGAGCACCAGTCAGTCATCAGTCGGTAGCTGGAAGCAGTGTAGCACTGCAGTGGGGAAGCGGCAACAGGCCGGGCTGAAGCTGATATGCTTAGGGGACAAACAGCACACCGTCACAGAGCTGTGGCAGGGGATAAGAGACCAGACTGAGCTGTGGCTCTCGCCACTCAACCTAGAACCAGGCATGGTTGTGTCTGATAATGGCCATAACTTGGTGGAGGATTTGGAGCTCGACAAGCTTAGATACATCCCATGCCTTGCCCACGTCTTTAACCTTGTGGTTCAGCGGTTTCTCAAAACCTTCCCCAATTTGCCTGAGCTGTTGTGCAACGTGAGCATGCGCTGTAACTCCACGTTCCACATGTTGGCCAGGCTTTGTGAGCAGCAGAGGGAAGTAATGGAATACCAGCTGCAACATGGTTGTCGCCTTTCCAGTCATCTTCCGCTATTCACATGCGAGGAGTGTCTGACCTCTGTGAGGTTTTAAGAAACTTGGAGGAATCAACACTGTGACAGACTGAACGGTCACTGTGGCTGCTGGAGAAGCCTGAGGCCAGCCTCCTTCCTACAGACTATGGACCGAGAACTATGGAGACCCCCTCAGACATTTTGGGGTTACAAGGAACTATGAACCCTGATTTATGTGTGTCATTTATATGCCACATATTTCCTATTGCCCATTAAAAAGGCATGTTGTGGTTTCAGCAACACAAAAAGGGTTAACTCTGCACTGAGACTCCCACTGATTGTGTTAGTGATGGGATTAAGATAGTTGATTATAATAGCAGCCAACTCCTATGATACACTCAGGAGATAATCCCATCACATGTGTCTCCTCTTCCCATTTATTCATTATGGAGGGGGTGAAGATATCTGTTTGCATGTTCATTGTTGATTGCGTCAAAGACAATGCCAGTGTGTTTGTTAATTGCGTCACAGAAAATGCCATTGTGTTTGTTGAATAGGGCTAGTTTTGTGTTTAAACTGTACAGGATTGGCTGCTATGTCATGTCCTCAGTATGTCATGTGTATATAAGTCAATGCTGTGTGTTCAATTAAGAGTTCCTGTTTTACCCTTCATAATGTTGAGGCTGGTGTTTGGGTAACTGATCGATACTGGGGATTGCTATACGCTGAAGATTTGCTAAACTCCCCTGGCTATACTATTAGCTCTTGTAATAGCTGTTCCTGGTTCCTGTGGTGGTTTTGGTGTAGAGCAGAGAGCTTGGAGTCCTCGGGAAGCACTAGGAGCATCCATCAACGGAGGTACCTGGTCGGGGTGCTAAGAGATCCGTTACAATTGGTAACTGTGTCTCATCATCCACCTCATTAAACTCGAATTAAACTCTGCCGTTCACCACCGTCATGTTCTTGTGACTGTGGGTGCTCAAGAGGTTGGGAATTAGGGCACAAGATCTCATGTCCCTCTTCAAGCGTGCTTGGCGAGAGGGCCAAATCAAGTAGTGGCACTGAAAAGAGCTCCTTGAAATATCTGAGTGTGGGATCACTTGTTTGGCCACACTGTAAATGGTAGGAAGGAGGACCAGGGTGAGGATTGCATGAACCAGACTCCTGGCTACTGAGACTGAATGTGGTGGAAGACAGGGTGGTGCTTAACCGACTGGAAGCTGCAATCCAACCGACCACCTGCTCGCACTGGGCTGACTTCAAGAGCGGTGTCCTGCGCTGCCCTGCAAACTGGGACATTAAGCTAGGTGTCTTGGGTGATTGTTTTTCTTGTTCTCTGGCAGCAGGAACAGTTTCTCTGCGCCCAGGGCCACGGCCTCTGCATGCACCATCAGCATCACTGCCACTTCCCCGTCTCCTACTGCTACTGGCATTACAGTGAGGGCAGTACTTCCCTGCACGTTTATTGGCTACTTAGCAGCCGCAAAACGTGTGGTAAAGAGACTCGAGCATTGACCTCGACCACATGCGGTACTCGGCCAAGCATAGTGATGCTCAAGCTGAACTGGTATTCAGCCGAGCATGCTCGCTCAACACTAGTAGCAATACAATGCATTAACCGAAACTGGTATCTAAATGCTGTTATGGTAGCACAATGTGTAATGCACAGTATCTTAACACATTATGCTGTAATAACACAATTTATATACCAGTTTTAGTTAATGCATTGTATTCAGCGCATTAACTAAAACTGGTATATAAAGCCTGTTATTACAGCACAATGTGTTAACTAATAATACAAGGTATCTTAATTAAATACAATGCGTTAACTGAAACTGGTATATAAATGATGTTATGACAGCAAAACTCATTCATTAATAATGCATGGTATCTTGACGCAACACAATGCAATAACTGACACTGGTACATCAATTGTAAAAACCAAAAAGGGAAAACAGTCGGCACTCCTCTGACAGAGTCGTGGTGCTCGCGTCCAGGGTATGAAAAGCCCACTTACAATACGGAACAGAAGACCGGCACTTCACAGGTAGAATCTTCAGACTTTTATTTCAGCATAGGAGGAAATAGCGCAGAAGCGACACGTGTTTCGGCTCAGATGTGAGCCTTTGTCAAGCATAATGAACTATTGCATGAAACACATTTAAATATCCCGCCTACATGGGCGTCGAACGTGATGAAGTCACATCACCATAGAAACGGAAATACAAATCATAAGGTGCAACAATTCTCTACATTGTTGCAACAAAGTACTATGCTGTATATGATACAATTACATCTTTGAGAGTGTTACAGAAAGGAGAAATCAATAGTGAACATGGGATACAACAAATATAGAAATTACAATAAACATATTCAATGTAATAATAATAATAATCATCTATCTGAAAACTAAATAATCCACTGGCTATCTCAAAATGACAACATATTATGTCTTGCTGCTCTTTTATTCTTTTTTTTTTTTTTCCGGTAAAAGGTTTCTTCACCTGTGATAGCAACTTTGTTGTATATTTATTAAAATGCCCTTGTGGCTTATTGTACATTGGTGAGACATCTGTCAGAATGAAGGATAGGTTCAGTAATCATAAATCGACCATACGTAAGAAAAATTTGCTATTGCCTGTTCCCCTTCATTTTGACAGGTGTGCTCACAATGTCTCACAATTAAGGTTTCAAATAATTGAGCAGGTGCTGCCACCGCGGAGAGGTGGCAACAGGTTGCTATTACTGAAGAAACGTGAAAGTTTTGGGATTCATACCCTGCAGACTATTGAACCGAAAGGTTTAAATCGAGAGTATGATTTGAGTGCATTCCTGTAAGATCCAAAGAAATTTCTATTGTAACTACATTCTTAATGTATTATATGCATTCTTTATTCATTCAGTCACAGAAAAAATGAAAATAATGAAGCATCTGAAAAAAAGAATAAAAGAGCAGCAAGAAATAATATGTTGTCATTTTGAGATAGCCAGTGGATTATTTAGTTTTCAGATAGATGATTATTATTATTATTACATTGAATATGTTTATTGTAATTTCTATATTTGTTGTATCCCATGTCCACTATTGATTTCTCCTTTCTGTAACACTCTCAAAGATGTAATTGTATCATATACAGCATAGTACTTTGTTGCAACAATGTAGAGAATTGTTGCACCTTATGATTTGTATTTCCGTTTCTATGGTGATGTGACTTCATCACGTTCGACGCCCATGTAGGCGGGATATTTAAATGTGTTTCATGCAATAGTTCATTATGCTTGACAAAGGCTCACATCTGAGCCGAAACACGTGTCGCTTCTGCGCTATTTCCTCCTATGCTGAAATAAAAGTCTGAAGATTCTACCTGTGAAGTGCCGGTCTTCTGTTCCGTATGGTACATCAATTGTGTTATAGCAGCACAACACATTGATTAATAATGCACTGTATCCTGACACAATACAATGCATTAACTAAAACAGATATATAAATGCTGTTATAGCAGCACAACGTGTTTGAAAGAAGACTGAGGGCTGGTTCCACAGGTATAGAGGGTACACGATGCCACATAGACACAGTCAACGGTTCTTTTCTAGCAGTTGAGTTTACTGAACAATGTAGTGCACAAGAAGCTGAGAATTTATAAAACAGATTGGTACACAGAGAATAAACCAACAGTAAATGTGACACTGTCTAACAATAAACCAGTAAATGTGATGTTTTCCCCAAAGTCCATTAAGCAGCCTAGCTGCACTTGTATGTTCCTGGACGCGTTCCTCGTTGGGGTGCACCCTAAGTATTGCACATGCACAATACTATTTGTAATCCACAGGGAAATGATGTCTGTCTCTTGTAACTTTAATCCTTACTCCAGCTCACAGCATTTAACACCCTATGAGCAGCCAGTGAGATAGGAAGCTGTCAGCGTACGAGTCCCTTAGCACTATGCATTGGCTTGCAGCCCCTACACCGCAATGTAACTGTACTTGGAGCGTTATTGTATGTTCAAATGCCACTTCAACAATGTGGTGTAATGTAATGTGACGTGGCAAAGCCGCACTTACAGTTCCTTGAGCAGGTTCTTGGTGCTTTTTCTTATTTCCTGGTCCACTCCAGAACTGGATCCTACAGACATGACACTCCTGGGGTCGTCACTGCAAACCTCCCCTTCATGCTGTTGCCAGTCTCCACCGTGAGCCGGTTCATTCCCCTTCCAATTTCAGCAGAGATGTTTCCTTGTGGTTTTTCAGCAGCACCAAGCACAGCCTCCGTCTGCTCACTTCCTGTTCCTCCAAGCATCTTCTCCCCTTTCACAGGGAGAGTATGATGCAGTAAGTCAATTGCTAAGTGCTGTGTCAAAGCTGCATATTCAGTTTGCTATCACACTTGTAAGGGTCCAAAACAGCCCATAAATTAGCAATTTTCCAACTTAGCAAACTAAATAGGTTATTAGTATTCCTCTGATAGACAGCTCCAATGTAGACTTTTATCATCTTATCCTTTGCTGCCATCTAATGACCAAAGTGGGATGTTGCAATAAATATACAATTGACAACATAGCAGAGTAATACATTTAAGGTCTCTTGCCCCACATCCTTATATGCCACCCCCACTCAAATTTTGGCTTCCTGAAAGCTCTACCAAATAAATTAATCTGCTGCATAGCGCTGAGGGGGGATACCTGCCATGGAGCACTCCAATCTGCGAAGGCTTGGGTCCTCTGTCATTGGTGCAGGAACAGGACCCGACCCCTCAGGAATAGTGTCCTCTACTGGACAATTGGAGGTGGATTACTCGTCAGTCTGTATAGACAGCGTAGGGATTAGCCACCACCCTATGTCTCTTGTGCTCAGAGGCTTTGATTGCCTCTCCTGAACACTTCCAGAATTATCTGTCGGGGAACGACTCTCTGAAAGACAAAGTCTGGGCATGTTACCATGTAATCTTCGAGTCGGTCTATCAGAGTCGTCCCTTTGGACATCATAGACTGGGCCTTCCGGATACACCTGCTGTTTCACAATATATGGCTGCAGTTCCCAGCGTTCATACAATTTATCTGTGGTCCGTTTAGCATGAACCGATACTCTGTAACCCAGCGACAAGGGTGTAGTCTGCACAGGTTGATGATCCCTAGGGGTTTGCTGTTGCAACTTCTCATTGACCAACCAATGAACAGTCCTCAGTTTGTCTTGGTGCTCCTGCACCCATTAGTCAGCTGTCCTAGGGAACTCCAAAAGAGGTCCAAGGTTCATTTTCAGCAACTTCTTCCCCTGGACGACCAAACAGCAGCATGTGTGGAGTATAGTCGGTAGTGTTATGAACACGATTATTATATGCCCAGAGTAGTTCAGGCAAATACTTGGGCCAGCGCAACTTCTTTCTCCAGAGTACGGAGCATCTGTAGAAGCGTTCTGTTGAATCTTTCATAGGCCCCATTGCCCTGCGGGTGGTAAGGCATAGTTCATGACTTCTCAATCCCATACAGCCAACACAGCTCTTCCATCAACTTCCCTTGGAAGCAAGCTCCTTGATCAGAATGAATCCGCTTTGGGCATCTGTACACCTGGATAAAGTGTTTGCACACTGCACGGGCGGCTGATTCCACCATCTGTTCACAGGTAAGTACTGCCACAGAGAACTTTGTGAAGTGATCAGTCATCACAAGGCAATACTGTTGACCACTCACCGACTGGCCGATCAAGATGTAATCGATCATTAGGATCTCCAGTGGCACGGACATACAGATTACTTGAATTGGGGCTTTCTGCTTAGGAGGCTTTACCAGCTCACATGCTCTACACTTCTGGCACACTTCACAGACAATCTGCTCCAACTGTGGGCAGTATACGATTCTTTGCACCCACTTGTATGTCTTCTCCACTCGAAAGTGGGCACCCCTCTCATGTCCCTCGATTGCCACTCTTCGGACCAGACTATTAGGTATCACTATCTGCCACCTTTCTTCAAGATCGGTAGGCAGAAACACCTTCCGGTTCCATTTCGGAATTGCAGCCGATCCCACTACTGCAACAGCTTCCATCCATCTGAGGACAAGTGACTTTGCTCTTCAATCTTGGGCCATATCCCAGTCTTCACCCAGTGTTTGATTGTCACAGGACGTTACAGACGCACTCGGTCTCCCATCAGCCCCAGACCTGCTGCTTAGCTTCGGGAACGAGGATCTGTGTTTGGCCTCATTGCTAGCTGGGAGGCTCCCTGCTCCTAGGTCTGCCTTGAGCGCCGAGCTGATCACTCGGTGCTCGACTTGTCTGTCTGTCGGTCATGTGACGCTGGTCACGTCACATGACCCTCAGACCCCACTATAAATACAGGCAGCCTGCTGGCCACAGGTTGCCTGTTAATTCTAGGTTCCTGGATGTTTGTTGGACTACTGAATACTCACCTGATCCTGTTCCCTGACAATCCTTTGCCTGCTCCTCCTGTACTGCGCATCTCTCCTGGTATCCTGACCCCGGCTTCCACCTGACGATTCTTTGTGGACTCCTGTTGTACTTCGTTTCTCTCCTGGTATTTGACCTCGGCTTTTTCTGACTATTCTCTGCTCATTCCTTAGTACTGCGTAGCTCTCTAGGTATTGACCCGGTCCGTTCACGTTCTGTTATTTGTCTTGTCTGTCTTCGCAGCACGTATCCTAAGTTAGGGACTGCCGTCTAGTTGTCCCCTGTCATTAGGACTTGCAAGGCAAGTAGGCAGGGCCAGGGGTGAGGGTGGAGCGCAGTGGTCACTATCCTCCCCCTGTGTGTAATGTACGTGACCATCACAGATTAACAGGCCATAACCTAACCACTGTATCATGAATCCTCTGGTGACCCTGACTGACCATGTCTCTAACCTGATGCAGATGGTGCAGGAGCTAGGGGAGAGACTCTGTTCTTTTGAGCTAGGACAAGGTACTTCCATCCCTCAGGCCTCCAGTCCACATTTAGAGACCCAGATTAAGCTTCCTGAGCCCTTTTCTGGAGATCGGAAGAAGTTTCTTTCCTTTAAAGAAAATTGTAAACTTCTTTCCGTTTGCACCCCGTATCCTCTGGCCCCGTATCCTCTGGCTTCCAGAGACTCTAGAGGAGATGTTCTTGGACTAGTACTGCTCCCAGTCCATGCAAACTTCCATCAGTATAGAGTGTGAATGGTCTGTCATACTGAGCATATGTCAGGATGGGGGCGCTATTAAGAGCTTTCTTCAACTTGTCAAATGTTTGCTGCTGTGGCAGCCCCCATGATATGGGCCGTGTCTTTGGATCCTGGGCAGTCCCTCTCAAGGGTTCATGTAGCAGACTAGCGATCTTTGCAAAGACCTTTATAAATCTTCAATAGTATTCAGCCAATTCTAGTAATGCTTTCACTTCTCGAAGCGTCTTAGGTTGGGGCCACTTACTCACTGCCTCTACCTTAGTCTCTGCAGGGCGAACTCCCTCAGCTGATACGATGTGTCCCAGATACTCTAGGCTAGTTTGAAAGAGATGGCACTTCCTTGATTTTGTCTTAAGGCCATCAGAGCAGAGCCTACCTAATATTTGCCACAGTCTCCTCAAATGTTCTTCAAACGTAGGTGCATGGAATATCATGTTATCCAGGTGGATCAGAATCGACTCAAGGGTAGCCCCATAGGTAGGATAAAGGCTGTCTTCTGTCTATCCTTCTCTGCCACAGGTACTTGCCAGTAGCTGCTCGCCAAGTCCAGAGAAATACTTGGCACGATGTAGTGCCGTCAATGACTCTTTAATCCTAGGTAGGGGGATAGTGTCCTTTACTGTGGCAGCGTTTAACTTCCAGTAGTCCACATAGAACCTTGAGAACCGATCCTTCTTCTGCACCAAGGCCACTGGTGCAACCCAACATCTGCGACAGCATAATTTTCACTTCTTGGTAGAGAGTGGGTGGAATCTGCCGATACCTTTCTCGAATTGGGGGAGTATCCCCAGTCGGTATTTCGTGTTCGATAGTCGTTGTGCACCCAAAGTCCTCCTCACATCTTGAAAAGGCACTGCTTCAATCTTCTCCATCGGATCGGCGGTGAATTGGTTCACATCAATCTCCATTTGTTCCAAAATACGCCGGCGATTCCATTCAGACGTGGGTTCCTTCACAGAGTTCTGGTTCACTGCCAAAGTCCAGGCATCATTTTCAACAGCCCGTGGGGCAAACTGGCTACCTGTAAGGGGTATTCCTTGCAGCACATACAACTCACCCACTTTCTCTCAAGCATGGAAGGCAACTTCATGATCATGTACATTGACACACCGGACTAACACATGCCCCTCCATGACTGTCACGATGGTCCTGGCGACCACTGGGCTCCGGCTGCCTTCCAACACGCCCACGGGTTCTATCAGCATATCTATCCCATTCAGTTTCCGACGGCTTCCAACAGGCATTCATAAACATCTCCTGTCGCAGAGGTGTGGTGCAGGCTCTTCCATATGGGGCATAAACTGCTCCAACCGGCTTACCCTCAGGAGTGCTTTTGCAGATACCACATGTCTGGATCAACCTCTGGAATGCTCTCTGAGTAGGTTTGTGGGAAGTAGTTTTCCTCCAAGAACTTGGGCCCTCCTTTGTAAACATGAGCTGATCCAATTCCCGCAGAACCTTCACTCCCAATACAAGCTCAATACCGAGCTGGTTTCTCTACAAGCACCACTCCCTTCTTGCCGACATCTTGTCTGCATGGCTTCATTCTCATCCAAGCCACTCCGAACACAGGTATAGACATCTGATTTACTGCTGTCAGCTTGATCAAGGTGCCCTTGTCAGGCTTAAGCAGGTGGCCGAAGTATCTCTCAAAGAACTTCACTGGCATTGTGGTTACTTCCAACCCTGTGTCTACCAGACATTCCACCATCTGTTCTTTAATCTGCACCTTCAAGTCGGGGCTTTCGGTCACCAGGTCCCAGTGGTCGCTAGGGGTAACCTGGCAACTGGCCTCCCCCGCGGTGTTCCCCACTACCGCGAGGGGTTCCCGTTTGACGGTGGCTGTTCTGGATTCAGGACCTTTGGTGGGCATTGACAGGAGATATGTCCTTTTTCTTGGCAAATCCAAAACTATGGCCCCCTTGCCCTCCGGTCTTTTAACATAGTAACATAGTACATAAGGCCGAAAAAACATTTGTCCATCCAGTTTGGCCTGTCATCCTGCAAGTTGATCCAGAGGAACGCAAAAAAACCTTGTGAGGTAGAAGCCAATTTTCCTCACTTTAGGGGAATAAAAAATTCCTTCCTGACTCCAGTCAGGCAATCAGAATAACTCCCTGAATCAACGACCCCTCTCTAGTAGCTATTTTTTTTTGTTATATTTTTTTCTTTCCCACTTCCCTAAAGTTGTTCTTACCTGGATTCCTGGCTTCCTGGCTGCTCCAGTCAGTGCCCGTTGCCGCTTCTGCCGACTTCCGTGCTCATGGAGTGTCCCCATCACCATGGGAACGTCTCCATATACTAGCATGTACTGTCGGATTTGAGAATTACATTGAAATCGCAATTCGATTATTTCAAGTTATATTAATCGAATTTCGATTTTAACTTAAAGGCTACTCTCCTATTGAAATAGCAATGCGATTAATTCAAGTTATAATAATCGAATTTCGATTATGTGTTCATCATATTCCACAAAACAAATATAACGAATGTATTCTGCATCTTCGTTTTAGCTACCTATTCATCAACTTCGCTAATTCTAGCAATCATATAGGAAAGTTTACTATAGAGACAGCTAAGTTTAATTCGCTATGCGATTATTACTTTGCTTTTTTTTATAAATAGAATAATTATAATAATTATCAGGTATTATAATTATTCTTTTTTTTTTTTTTTTAAAGCAGTCATATAATCGCATAGCGAATTAAACTTAGCTGTCTCTATAGTAAACTTTCCTATATGATTGCTAGAATTAGCGAAGTTGACGAATAGGTAGCTAAAACGAAGATGCAGAATACTTCATTATCTTTGTTTTGTGGAATATAACGAATATATTCGTCATATTCGCTAATTCTACCAAGCCAACCATAGTAAACCAGGTCCAAGTTGAAATCGCAATTCGATTAATTCAAGTTATAATAATCGAATTTCGATTTTAACTTAGCACTGCTATATTCCATATTAAGCTAGAATTAACGAATATGGAATATAGCAGTGCTAAGTTAAAATCGAAATTCGATTATTATAACTTGAATTAATCGCATTGCTATTTCAATAGGAGAGTAGCCTTTAAGTTAAAATTGAAATTCAATTATTATAACTTGAATTAATCGCATTGCTATTTCAATAGGAGAGTAGCCTTTAAGTTACAATCGCAATACGCGATTATTTAAATCGCATATTAATCGCAATAACAAGAATAATGACGAATATTCGATTTCGACGAATATAAAACGAATTTCGTCGAAATCGAATATGGCACCTGCCGCTCATCACTAGTAGCTATAGCCTGTAATATTATTACGCTCCAGAAATACATCCAGGCCCCTCTTGAATTCCTTTATTGTACTCACCATCACCACCTCCTCAGGCAGAGAGTTCCATAGTCTCACTGCTCTTACCGTAAAGAATCCTCTTCTATGTTTGTGTACAAACCTTCTTTCCTCTAGACGCAGAGGATGTCCCCTCGTCACAGTCACAGTCCTGGGGATAAACAGATGATGGGATAGATCTCTCTGTACTGACCCCTGATATATTTATACATAGTAATTAGATCTCCCCTCAGTCGTCTTTTTTCTAAAGTGAATAACCCTAATTTTGATAATCTTTCAGGGTACTGTAGTTGCCCCATTCCAGTTATTACTTTAGTTGCCCTCCTCTTGACCCTCTCCAGCTCTGCTATGTCTTCCTTGTTCACTGGAGCCCAGAACTGTACACAGTACTCCATGTGTGGTCTGACTAATGATTTGTAAAGTGGTAGGACTATGTTCTCATCACGGGCATCTATGCCCCTTTTGATGCAACCCATTATCTTATTGGCCTTGGCAGCAGCTGCCTGACACTGCTTTTTGCAGCTTAGTTTGCTGTTTATTAAAATTCCTAGATCCTTTTCCATCTCAGTGTTACCAAGTGTTTTACCATGTAGTATGTACGGGTGACTTGCATTATTCCTTCCCATGTGCATAACTTTACATTTGTCAGTGTTAAACCTCATCTGCCACTTATCTGCCCAAGCCTCCAGTCTATCCAGATCACTCTGTGCATTTGTAGGTGTTGATGGACCAGCCCAGTGCATGGGAGAGCCTCTCACTCCAGCCTCTAGAATTTCTCGATATAGTAATCAGACTGAATTGGGGCCATCGATGGAGCATATAACTATGCCAATTGCCTATGGCTTTCTCCCAGGGATGCACTAAGTGCCTTCACTGCCTCTCGCAGATCCTCTTCATCAAAGGGAGTTTTTTTTACTTCCTGCATCCTTACGATATAGGCCCCATACACCTCTTCTTTGTCTCGGGTCACAGCTTGTATCTTCTGAAACTGCAACTTAGCATCCACCAGGATACGTTCCCTGAGAGCCTGGCGGAGAGGAGGGATACGCAATCCAAGGATGAACTGGTCCCGGAGGATTTGATCTCAATTTCCAAGAACGTTTCTCTCTTCTGTACATGTGACCAGATCTCCTAGAGGGCGTTTGCAAACTGGGGAATAGTTTCATCTACATACTGGAAGCGAGTGAAGAAATTGGACCTAAAGCTGCCAGTACTGGTCATTTCTCCTTAAATAGGCTTCAGAATCGAGAATATAGCCTTTAGTGTATTTATTTCCTCTTCTGGACATAGCATTAGGCATTCAGTGCCACATCCGATTGTAAATCCGGAGCCACGTTGTACAATCTGAGGGTGCTCTTAAGGTGTGCAGCCCAGTCTTCTAACAGCATATTTTGGCCATCAAACTGCACTAGCTGATTCAAGATTGCCCCTGCGGGCAAACACATGATTGGAGCTACTCCCACAGCAAGAGGGGTGATGTGGGCCATAGCTGGAACCGCCTTGAAACTGGTTGGGTTCTGCATGGCAATCAATGTACCCTGCTCGCAGCACCAAATGAAAGAAGACCGAGGGCTGGGCCCACAGGTACAGAGGGTACACAATGCCACATAGACACAGACAACGATTATTTCCCAGCAGTTGAGTTTATTGAACAATGTAGCGAACAAGAAGCTGAGTGTGTTAGGAAGGTGTCAGCGTATGAGTCCCATAGCACTATGCATTAGCTTGCAGCCCCTACACCGCAATGTAACTGTACTTAGAGCGTTATGGTATGTCCAATTGCCACTTCAAAAGTGTGGTGTAATGTGACACGACAAAGCGGCACTTACAGTGCCTTGAGCAGGTTCTTGGTGCTTTTTCATATTTCCTGGTCCACTCCAGAACTGGATCCTACAGACACAACACTCCTGGGGATCGTCGCTGCAAACCTCCCCTTCGTGCTGTCGCCAGTCCCCACCGTGAGCTGGTCCATTTCCTTCCAGATTCAGAAGAGATGATCCCTTGTGGTTTTCAGCAGCACCAAGCACAACCTCCTTCTGCTCACTTCCTGCTTCTAGGGGAACCTCCTCCCCTTACACAGGGAGAGTGTTATTTAATAAGTCACTTGCTAAGTGTTGTGTCAAACCTGCATATTCAATTTGCTATCACAGTTGTAAGGGTCTACAACATCCCATAAATTAGCTATTTTCCAACTCTGCAAACTAAATAGGTTATTAGTATTCCTCTGATAGACAGCTCCATTGTAGACTTTTATCATCTTATACTTTGCTGCCATATACTGATCAAAGTGTGATGTTGCATTAATTATACAATTGACAACATAGCAGAGTAATGCATTTAAGGTCCCTTGCCCCACATCCTTACATGTTCACTAAGAATACACGTTATCTTGATGCTTATACAGTGTGTTAATTGAAAATTATTTATAGAGAAACTGAAAAGTTTTTACTCAACAATCTGCATCCGATACCCCATAATGACAAAGTGAAAACAGAATGTTAGAAATGTTTGCTAATTTATTACAAAGGAAGAAATAGAATCTTGCTTCAACAGTAGTTACAGCCTCCAGTCTTCTTGGGTATGATGCCACAAAACTTACACAACTGGATATGGGGATTTTCTGCCGATCCTCTCAAGCTCTGTGAGGTTGGATGTGCACTGAGCAGGAACGGGGTACGCTGATGACAAATTATGCAGTGGGTCAGGATATGGATATATTAGTCTATAGTTTTGTGCGTGATGCCAATTGCAGTGTGGGCAGGGTACTGTCACAGGGCCCTTCAAGATGTTATAACTCATGCCCCAGGTTAGGAATGCCAGAGTGGTGAAATGTCTCTGTATAGTGGTGATAATGGTGTGAACGGTGTCTCCTACCTGGGTACGGCTGGACTCCTGGCTCCTGGCTCACTAGCAATAAATTGAGTGTAGTGCTAGTAGGAGTAATAGAGGGATTTTGCAGCAGTAATTGAGATCAAGACCTTTGATAAAGTTCAAACTTGTCTTTACTGATTGTAACTTTCATCCAAGCAAGATACAGCTTTAGTCTTTGGTCCCAGCAGGTATTGGCAATGGTTGGCAGGAATTTATCTTCTGCTCTATCAACCTGGAGCTTGCAGGAAAGGACGTCTGCTTTGTAGCTCTATACTGTGGCAGGAATTTGGCTTCTGCACTTTCTATCTTCTGCTATATGGGGACTGACTAGCTGAGGAGGAATATGGCTTCTCCTGGGTCTCTGGACTTTACTCACAGTTATTTTCTGAGGGTATGGTTTCTTCCTGAAACTGGAGTTTGTCTGCTTGCTTCATCCAGCTGAGGCTGCAGGGCTCAGGCTGGGAATAATGATCAATGTCTGAGCCGAGACAAGATCCTGGCTTTCTTCTCTAGCTCAGGGAGCTCCTAACACGCACACCCTATCCCTAGCAGGGGGTGGGCTACACTACCTCTAACTTCCCATTCTCTTCCCATGCTGCACAATGTGGACACAGCCCACTCTGCTCACAGTCCTTACCCTTACATTGCTGCCACCTGCTGGTGAACATGGAAATTACAGCAATATACATTTAACATGGTTTATAATGCACAGTTGTGAAGACATAATGTAAAATCATATCAGATGACAAGGTAAAGCTCTCAACAGATTGTAGCGAGGTAGAAGAGTGTTGTAACACAACTCTGGGGTGTTACAGATGGGGACCATCAGTGGACAGCCATTTTCAGATCTCTCCAGAGATGTTCATTTGGGTGAAAGTCTGGGCCCTAGCTGGGAGACTCACAAAGTTGTCCCTAAGCCACTCATGTATTGTCTTGGCTGTGTGCTTAGGGTCATGGTCTTGTTTCAAGGTAAACCTTCAACCGAGTTCCAGAGCAGCAGTTTTCTTTAAGGATATCTTTGTACTTTGTTCCATTCAGCTTTCCCTCAACTCTGACCAGTCTCTCTGTCCCAGCTACTTAAAAACACCCCACAGTATGATGCTGCCTCCACAATGCTTCACTGTATTGGTGGTATTAGGCAGGCCATGAGCAGTGCTTAGAACAAAAACCACAAAGTTCAATCTTGGTTTCATTTGACCAGACAACCTTCTTTATCACAGTCTGAGAGTCCTTTAGATGATATGCAAACTCCAGGTGGGTTTTCATGTGCATTTTACTGAGGAGAGGCTTCTTTCTGGCCATAAACCCAAGTTCGATGGAGTGTTGCAGTGATGGTTGACCTTCTAGAAGTTTTTCCCATCTGCACATAGGATCTCTGGAGCACAGCCAGCATGACCATTGAATTCTTGAGTCACCTCTCAACAAGGCATTTCTCATCTGATTACTTAGTTGGGTGGGGCGGACAGCTCTAGGAAGAGTCCTGGTTGTTGCAAACTTCTTTCACTTGAGAATTATGGAGGCCACTGTGCAGCTGTGAACTTTAAGTGCAGCAGATTTTTTTTTTTACCCTTCTCCATATCTGTGCCTCCATACAATCCTGTCTCTGAGCTCTACAGACAGGTTTTTTGCTACTTATGGTTTTGCTCTGATATGCATTGTCAGCTGTGAGACCTTATATAAGCAGGGTTGTGTTTTTCAAAAATAATGTCCAGACCATTTAATTTACCACAGGTGAACTCCAGTCAAGGTGTAGAAAAATCTCAAAGATAATCAGGAGAAATGGGAGGCCCTCAGAGCAAAAATCACAGCAAAGGGTCTGAGTACTTTTGTCCATTTGAAATTTTAGTTTTTCTTATTAATACATTTGCAAACATTTCTAAAATTGTGTTTTCACTTTGTCATTATGGGGTATTGACTTAGTTTTATTTTAACTTAGGTCCATAACATAACAAAATGTGAAAAACCTGAAAGGGTCCGAATGAATGCATTGTACAGTTTCAAAGATAGTGCCTTACTGAAGCACGTAAGATCTAGCTTATCAGCATAAGCATTTCACTTTAAACCAGCTGTATTAGTGTGCATTCACATCACCATTTAGCTTTCCGTTCTTCTGATCCATCAGAAGAAGAGAGAGAGAGAAAAAAAACTGAATCCTGTAAAAAATAAACGGATCCTGTTTCATCAGTTGTCATCCTTTTGAGCCATTTCCGTCTGAGATCCATTTTTGGAAACGAAAAGTACTGAATACAGGACTTTTTTTCCTCGTCTGTAAAACAGATCTCTGGCGGAAATGGCTCAAACGGATGACAACTGATGTAACAGGATCTGTTTTTTTCCCTTTCTTCTGACAGATTAGAAGAACGGAAAGCTAAACGGTGATGTGAATGAACCCTCACTAAAGTGCATGAAGTGATTGACTTGGCTGTCTAGCAGTGTCTCTTTAGGCTACAGCAACACCTAGACTTTTTGTAGTACTTTTGAGTAACTTTAGCTATTGTGTGGCAGCTGCAGTGCACAAGATTACATCTAACTCAGTTTACTGCTATGGACGTACAGTCAATAGTTTAACTGAAAAGTGCTACAAAAAGTCTAGGTATTGCACCAGCCTTAAAGTACCGTGCAGTATTACATGTTCTGTTCTCTACGTGTGCCAGGATGATCTGTTCCTTTGGGCAACAGGTTAAAGTGGTTTTATTTTATTTTGTGTTGTCCTCTACATAGAAAGTGATATATAACTTCCAAAAGCTCTTTTTGACTTTTATATGTTATAACCTGCTATCTGTATTAGTTATTATGTTATTTTAATTCATTCAGTAACTTGAAGTACCACTGCATGAGGCCTCGTTCACACTTCAGTGAATTATGGATGTGTTCTGTGTGTTCTTTATCTTTATGGATAACACACATATCCATTGATAGGAGATGCTCTGGAAACCAATTTTCAGCCTAGTAGTGTCCATGGAATATGGATGACACATGCAGGGCAAAAAACAGACTCACGGACCAAATACTTTGTTATCACGGACATAGAAATGTGAACAAGGCCTTAGCTTGAAGCTTTGCATCTTCCCTGCCTTTGCTTGCTTACCTGCACATTAGTTATACAATGCATCCTACAGGTTGTTGCTGTGATTTGTTGTATGGCCGGGGTGGTGATTATGTACCATGCAGAAAACCCTCAAGAGGAAGAACAAAGGGGTCAAATTCTGACGCTCTCTGCAGCTGCTGTGACCGCATCCAACGAGGTAATATGAGACACAGTGAAAGGCTATTATATGCATTCAGGACTGCACTTTTAAAACTGTATTCTTTTGAATGTAATAACAGATGTGTTCAATAAAAAAAAACAATATTAAATTTATTTTGTTGCATGCCACTTCTGCCAGTCGTTTTATAGCAGCAAAGATTGTTACTACTAGAGATGAGCAAATTTCATGTTATGAAATTCGTTTTCGCTTCGGGTGGTAGTAAAAGGTGAATTGCGTTATGGATTCCGTTACCACGGACAAAAACGCAATTCTATAACGGAATGCATAACGGAATGCCTTTAGAGGTATTCCATTATTAATTCCATCATAATAGAAGTCTATGGGCTGCATAACGGATCCGTCTGGTCTCCATTATGCAGGAGTCCTCTCCTGCATAATGCAGACTGAACAGAACCGTTATGCAGCCCATAGACTTCTATTGTGATGGAATGTATAACAGAATGCCTCTAAAGGCATTCCGTTATGCATTCTGTCATAGAATTGCATTATAGTCCGTGGTAACAGAATCCATAACGCAATTCACCTTTTACCACCACCCGAAGCGAAAGCGAATTTCAAAATATGAAATTCGCTCACCTCTAGTCACTACCATACACTATATTCAAGCTACCATATTTTCAGACTGTGTCTATTGCTATCTAAAAGAGTGAGTTTGTTGCAGGGTGCTAATGAGCAAATGATGGGACTTTATACTGCATGTCTTTTTTCTATAATCTCATGATATGAACATAAAAATAATCATGACTGCAGTTTGCACATTGGTCACTAGATGTCAGTACAAACCATATTTACACATAACCTGTTAGAAGTGAGTGATAACAGAAATAACACAGGCTGAGCCTGATTATAGTGCTGTGTGGAGGCCACATAATGGGCAAATCATACAATAGCCTTGGAATATGACCGACATAATGTGTCCTCTCAATTACACCTTTGTTCATCCTTTGTGATTACGGCAGATTTCTGCGAATGGGAGAAAACTGCAAATGCTCCCAAGACAATCTGACTGTGATGAACTGTGATTGTGTAAGCCTGCAGTCAGCTATTGATGGCTGGAACTATCAGCTATGTTTGGTTACCCTTGGTCACAGTTGGTGATGGTTGAACATGGTAGGCGAAGGTTGCTGTAATTCTTAATTGCAATATATTATGACTGAACATGGCTAATGGCTATTGTAGTCTGTGATAACTGCAGTCAGTTACCGCTGGTGACAGCCGAGGTCATTTGGATGCAGTTGGTCACATTCTCAATTAGGGGTAATTGGTGATGATTAGGGTTGAGTGAACCCGAACTGTAAAGTTTGGGTTCGTATTTAACTTTAGAATTTCTGGACCCCGGACCCAAACACGAACATTTCTGTAAAAGTTTGGGTTCGAGTTCGGTGTTCGGCGAGTTAATGGCTCTTTTTGAAAGGCTGCAGAGCAGCCAATCAACAAGCGTTTAACTCGTGTGCCCTTAGAAGCCATCACAGCTATGCCTACTATCGGCTAGTGCAGCATGTGACCCAGGCTCTATATAAGCTGGAGTCACGTAGCGCTGCACGTCACTCTGCTGTTACCAGTGTAAGAGAGGATGCTGCTGCTGTAACGCTGCGTTCACACCTGAGCGTACGGGATGGAGCGCTATGTATGCGCGATTGTATGCGCATTTACAATCGCGGCTCCGGAACAAGCGAACACCCATTGTCGCGCGTTAGAGTTAGAGATGTTCTGTGGGACTCCTCCCCCGAGTTTAGGTCCACTTTAGGCACTGGACCTAGAAATAATGCCACCCCGATGCTTGATTTATTTTGCTCTCATCGTGAGGAAGAGGATGCTGCTCTAGAACTGCCCCAATTAGGGAATTTAACTCACTTTCAATATGCTCATGTATTAAAAACTATTGCAGGGCGTTCGATGCAGGGTCAAAATACCCCCACTCAATTCGAGCAGATGGTATTGGGGAGGAATGAACCCGCTAAGAAAATATCTAAAATCTACGCCTCCCTTCTTGTAACCCCTCAAAATACCACGCCCACTTTCATTAGGAACTGGGAGAAGGATTTAGAGGTTAAGTTCACCCCTGACGAAATTAAAACAACTCTATCACAAACCAGCAAAATATCCAGATGTGTACG
Source organism: Bufo gargarizans (assembly GCF_014858855.1). Classification (NCBI taxonomy): domain Eukaryota; kingdom Metazoa; phylum Chordata; class Amphibia; order Anura; family Bufonidae; genus Bufo; species Bufo gargarizans. Next base: position 77,167,608 of record NC_058089.1, read on the forward strand.
CCTGCAGGAGAATTACTATAAGTTGGTTACCAGATGGTATTACACCCCGACAAGGCTCCATAGGATCTTCCCTTCCTCATCCTCGAAGTGTTGGCGATGTTTAGATACTGAAGGTACATTCATACACATTTGGTGGAGCTGCCATCTGATTAAGCCCTTCTGGATGAAAGTGGGGGATATAATTTCAAGGTTGCAGGGTAGACCTCTACCTATTCTGCCACAATTCTGCCTTATAGGTCTAAAACCACCTAGTTGCCTATCTCCCCATACCAACCGCTTACATCAACATCTATTGGCGGTAGCTAGACTCCTCATAGCCTCAAATTGGAAGTCGAGAACACTGCCCGATATCCCCCAATGGCTAGCTCGCTGCGATCAGGTATTCCGGATGGAACAAATAGCGCACTGGGAGATCAACAACACCCCTCTGTTCGAAAAAGTGTGGGGGCCTTGAAGGAAGTTCCGGGGTTTTCCTTGTTAGGAGAAGGTCAGCCACAGTGGCTGTATCCGATATTTGCCGTAAGTTAGCTCATCATTTTGAGCTGGGTCCTAAGTAGAGTTCACTTGTGGGTATGCCATGCAGAACAGTATAAGTCATAATCTGTTGCATGTTGTTGTTATTGTTTTTCACTGATGTATAAAACAACTGCAAATTGTCTATGTAAATGTCTGACTCTGTGTCGCACTGTGTGTGAACACATTTTGATGTAACGCATATATCGGAGATGAAGACATTCTTGATTTTATGTACAATAAAATATTTTACAAACTAAACTAAAAAAAACACCCATTTTTTGCAAGACCCTACATCTGGGGCCTTTGCTGCATTTGTCACACTGAAATACAAGCTTTAAATGCTGCAACTATACTCTGGGTTTAAAAAAAAAACTATTTTTTGCAAGATCCTACATCTGGGGTCTTTGCTGCATCTGTCACAGTGAAATACAAGCTTTAAGTACTGCAATTATATTCTTGTTTAAAAAAACACCCATTTTTTGCAAGACCCTACATCTGGGGTCTTTGCTGCATTTCTGACAGTGAAATGCAAGCTTTAAATACTGCAATTATATTCTGGGTTTAAATAAAACACCCATCTTGGGCAAGATAATACATTTGTGGCCGTTGCTGCATTTCTGGCAGTCCAATACAAGTGTTAGATACTGCTGTTATATTCTGGTTTTAAAAAAACCCACCCATTTTGGGCAAGATAATACATTTGTGGCCATTGTTGCATTTGTGACATAAACCATCTTTTAGTTTGGTGGGTGAACGCAAAGAATGAGGAGAGCGTCAAATAAGGAATGTGGCACCGGTTGTGGTGCTGCTGGTGGAGCACCTGTTGCAGGGAGAGGACGTAGTCGATTTGTGCCAGCTACATGCACAATTGAAGCACCTTCCTCAGGTGCAAGTAGGCGACAGAACCTTCAGTGTTTTTGGTAGGGCCGAATGCAGCTCTACGAATGGTGAAGTCAGAACAAGTATAGGCGATAGTAGATTGGGTTGCTGACAGTGCCTCCAGTTCCTTCACATTGTCTCCCTCCCAGCCTCCCAGTCCCTTGCTGAAAGATCAGAGTTGGCACCTGCAGCCCATGGCCATCAGTCTTTCACCTCACCCCCTTGCAAATCAGCCAAGCAGTCTGAGCCCCAAGTCATGCAGCAGTCTCTTCTGCTTTTTGATGACTCTGCTAGCAGGGTTTCCCAGGGCCATCCACATAGCCCTGCACCGATGACCAACCACTTATGCTTCAGGATGAGTACATAAGAGGACCACCGCAGCACGTCTCAGATGATGACGAAACACAGATGCCAACTGCTGTGCCTTTCTGCAGTGTGCAGACTGACAAGGAGGGCAGGGGTGAAGATTGGGTGGAAGATGATGTGGAGGACAATGAGATCTTCGACTCCACATGAAATCAAGGTAATGCTGTAAGCTGTGTACCGTGGTGGGCTAACCCAGGATACAGCGAAGTCACAGACAAGGAAAGAGACATTGACACCAGCTTTATATGCAAGAACAGAAACTTTACTTTGACAATAATAATAACACAAGTATAAACATAATAAGTAATACCCCAGGCTCACAGTCACCGTCCCTGTTAGAGGGACAGGCCTAGCCCGTTGGCGCACACAGCAGAGCCTGAAAGTCGTGCTGTGCCGCTACAGAGGACACACCAAACTGGTGGCAGATGCAGCAGAGCCTGCAAGTCAATTACTGCGCTGCAGTCCAGTACAGTAAGGCCTGTAAATATAACCCTAGCTATCTAACTAATACAAGGCCTAAGCTAGTCTCTGTTACTCCAGGCACCACACAGTATTATATAATCAGTAACCAGGTGTACTGACCTGCGTCCATTCTGGGCCCGAGGATGCTGCTTAACCGGGATGGTCACCAAACTCTCAGCAACCGTGCGGCCTTGCTTGATAATAAGGCTTCTTGTCCACACACTGGAAATGGTCTTTCTAGGACAACCTCTCTTTTAAAGACCGGGATCCAGTAAGTGGACAACAGCTACTCTCCTTCCTCTGAGTGTCCATTCACTGCCGGACATCAGCAAGCCAAGATGGAATTGGGTTCAGTCTATCACAGCACCATCCTTCCACCATGTCAGATCAGCTCAGACTTCCTGGTTTTTCAGAAGCAGCCTGCATGAGTCATCATCTGCTTTGCATATGTAAATCCCAGAGTGTGCTGGCTGTAGCTGCAAAACAGTGGCCTCTATCGCCCGGAATGCCAAATAACAGTTCCAATAAAATTTTGACATAAACATTATACAGGCAGAGCTGTTCCACAATCTCACAATGCGAGTGACCTGTCTAGTTTGGAGGAAGAGACGGTGGTCGCACAGAGCCACGAGCACAGCAGAAGAGGGAGCAGGGTGAAAAAGCATAGCGGCTGTCCCCTAGACAGTATGCCTGCTACTGCCCAGCGCACCAAGGGACTGAGCACACCAAAGTCAGTCCCAAGGAGATCCCTGGCATGGCAGTTCTTCAGAAAATATGCTGACAACAAGACACGAGTGGTTTGCACTCTGTGCAATCAGAGCCTGAAGCGAGGCATAAACATTCTCAACCTAAGCAAAACCTGCATGACCAGGCATCTAAGTGCAAAGCACGAGCTGCAGTGGAGTAGTCACCTCAAAAACCAAGAAAGGTCTATGGCTCCTCCTGCTTCCTCTTCTGCTGCAGTCTCTGCCTCTTCATTCCCCTCTGGAGTAACAGTGCCACCTGCCATCCCACAAATAGAGGATCTGCCAGCAACGCCAGCACCTGCGTCACCAAGCATCTGCACAATGTCCCATGGAAGCGTTCAGCTGTCTATCTCCCAAACATTGGAGCGAAAGAGGAAGTACCCCCCTACCCACCCGCGATTCCTGGCCCTGAATGCCAGCATTTTAAAATTCCTGGCCTTTGAAATGCTGTCATTCCGTCTGGTGGAGACGGAGAGTTTTAAAAGCCTTATGGCTATGGCTGTCCCACAGTACATCGTGCACAGCCGCCACTACTTTTCCAGGCGAGCCATCCCTTCCTTGCACAACCAAGTGGGGGACTAGCCGGTTTGATGCACATGCCTTGCCTGGTGCATGTGCAGAAATTGGGGGTGCAGAGGTTCCTTAAAAATTACCCCGATATGTCAAAGCTGCTGCATAAAGTGCGGGCCATCTGTGCGCACTTTCGGCATTCTTATCCTGCTGCTGCTCACCTGTCATCGCTGCAGCGTAACTTCGGCCTTCTTGCTCACCACCTCATATGCGACGTGCCTACAAGTTGGAACTCCACCTTGCACATGCTGGCCAGACTGTGCAAGCAGCAGCAGGCGATAGTGGAGTTTCAGCTGAAGCACGTACGGGTGAGTCGCTCCGCGGAACAGCACCACTTCACCACCAATGAGTGGGCCTCCATGCGAGACCTGTGTGCCTTGTTGCGCTGTTTCGAGTACTTTACCAACATGGCCAGTGCCGATGACGCCGTTCTCAGCATTACTATCCCACTTCTAATCCTCCTTGAAAAAACACTTCGGGCGATGATGGAAGAGGATGTGGCACAGGAGGAGGAGGTGATAGAGGGATCCAAGGGTTTCAGGCCAGTCATTCACAAGTGGCTCCAAGGGTGGGTTCCTGCACCCACAAACGCCAGGTACACAAATGTCCAGCAGGGACACAGTTCTGGAGGATGACGAGGTGGAGGATGAGGAGATGGAGGAGGAGGAACCGTGTTCACAGCAGGGTGGCACCCAAACCAGCTAATGGCCATCACTGATGCATGGCTGGGGGGATACAGAGGACACAGACGATACACCTCCCACAGAGGATAGCTTTTTATTGCCTCTGGGCAGCCTGGCACACATGAGCGATTACATGCTGCAGTGTCTCTGCAACGACCACCGATTTGGCCACATTCTAACTTGAGCTGATTACTGGGTGGCCACGCTGCTGGATCCCTGTTACAAGGACAACGTACCATCCTTAATTCCGTCACTGGAGCCCTAAGATGCGCAAGTAAAAGCGCACGCTGGTAGACGCGCTGTTAGTGGCATTCCCACCTGAAAGCGGGGGCACAGTGGAAGCACAAGGCAAAGGCAGAGGAGGAAGAAGTCACAAACGCAGCTGGGGCACCGCCAGCACCTCAGAAGGCAGGGTTAGCATGGCCGAAATGTGGAAAAGTTTTGTCAGCACGCCACAACAACCAGCACCACCAGCTGATATGGAACGTCTTAGCAGGAGGCAGCATTTCAGCAACATGGTGGAGCAGGAAAATACATTGTCGGGTGAAATTCAAAAATTTTTGTCTGTGTCTGTCATGGAACCATGAACCAGACGTACAACAAGAGATAAGTGGAAAATAAGAAGGCTTTATTGAAAAGCAAGCCGTAAGCAAAAGTCCAAACGGATGGCTAAACCGAAGCAGGGTCTTGCGTAGACAGAGGTCAGGAACCAGAAGGGTAGTCAGACGAAGCCTGGATCAGGAACCAGCAGGGTAGTCAGACGAAGCCAGGATCAGGAACCAACGGGGTAGTCAGACGAAGCCAGGATCAGGAACCAACGGGGTAGTCAGACGAGGCCAGGATCAGGAACCAGAAGCAGCAGCAGTCTTAGAAGCATGTGAACACAGGAGGACCAAGCAAGGAACTGAAGCCACAGACCTCCTATATATATGAGCTAGGCATCCAGCTCCTCCCAGTGGGAAGGAGAAGCCGCAGGGTGGGAGGCTACAAGAAACCCAGAAACCAAGATGGCCGCCAGCACATGTCAAACGAAGGAGAACAGTAAGAAGGTAAGACCATGACAGTACCTCCCCCTCAAGGGCCCCTCCTCCGCGGAGTAAGGAACGGTTTCTGAGGGAAGCGTGCGTGGAAGGCTTGGAGCAAAGCAGGAGCATGGACATCTGCGGAGGGAACCCAGGAACGCTCCTCTGGACCATAACCACGCCAATGGACCAAAAACTGCAACCGACCGCGGACCAGGCGTGAGTCCAGGATATTGCTCACCTCATATTCCTCACGATTGCCCACTTGGACCGGACGGGGCCGAGGAACCGAGGAAGTGAAACGATTACACACCAATGGCTTCAACAGGGAGACATGAAACACGTTGGAGATCCGCATGCCAGGAGGAAGCGCAAGGGCATAGGCTACCGGGTTTACCCTGCGAAGCACTCGGAAGGGACCAACAAAGCGAGGCGCCAGCTTGGGAGTGGGCACTCGAAGGTTGAGGTTGCGGGTGGACAACCATACACGGTCTCCGACCTGGTAGGAAGGAGTGGGCGCTCGTCTGCGATCAGCCTGGAGTCTCTGGCGCTGCGCAGAGACCTCAAGGGACCTCTGGATCTGTACCCAAGAAGCACGTAGGACGGAAAGGTGATCCTCCACAGCCGGAATATCCTGGGGAGAGAATACCTCCGGTAACACGGCAGGTTGGAACCCATAATTGGCCATGAAGGGAGACGTCCCAGAGGAAGAGTTCACTGCCGTGTTCCTGGCAAACTCAGCCCAAGGCAGGAGGTCAACCCAATTGTCTTGGTGATCGGAGACATAGCAACGAAGGAATTGCTCCAAGGCCTGATTGGATCGTTCTGCGGCCCCATTGGACTGAGGGTGGTAGGCCGAGGAGAAAGAGAGATGAATCCCCAACTGGGAGCAAAAGGCGCGCCAGAACCTGGACACAAACTGACTCCCCCGATCCGACACAATCTCCTTGGGCAAACCGTGCAACCGGAAGACCTCCCTGGCGAAAATCGTGGCCAACTCTTGTGCAGAGGGTAACTTCTTGAGAGGAACACAGTGGCACATTTTGGAAAACCGATCCACAATCATGAGAATGACCGTATGGCCTCGGGATGCAGGGAGGTCCACAATGAAATCCATCCCCAGGTGTGACCATGGGCGCTCCCCGGTGGCTATGGGTTGCAAAAGGCCCAACGGAAGGTGCCGAGGGGACTTACTCTGGGCACAAACGGAGCATGCCGCTACATATGCGGCGATGTCGGAACGTAGAGAAGGCCACCAGAACAGACGTGAAACAGCCCAGGACAGCTGATTCTTTCCAGGATGCCCCGCGGCCTTGGAGTTATGGTAGGTTCGCAACAACCGAATGCGCAACTCCTCAGGCACAAAACACCTGCCGTTGGGTCTCCCAGAGGGAGCACCAGATTGAGCCCCCAAAATCTGCTCACCCAGGGGAGAGGTCAGGCTGGTGCGAATGGCGGCCAGGATCTGATTCGGAGGTATGACCGAAGTCGGAATCGACTCCTCCCCGGACAGCTCGGAGTACTGCCGTGATAAGGCATCCGCTCTGATGTTCTTGGAACCGGGTAGGTAGGAGACCACGTAATTAAAACGTGACAAGAACAGAGCCCATCTGGCCTGACGTGGTGTCAATCTCTTGGCCTCAGAGAGGTAGGTCAGATTCTTGTGGTCCGTCAGGATGAGAACCGGAACCACCGAACCCTCGAGCAAGTGCCTCCATTCTTTAAGGGCCTGCACGATGGCCAATAACTCCCTGTCACCAATCTGATAGTTGCACTCCGCGGAAGACAGTTTCCGGGAGTAAAACCCACAAGGAAGCAGAGGCCCCTCTGGTGTTCTACGCTGAGACAGGAGGGCGCCTACTCCCGTCTCAGACGCGCCCACCTCGAGGACAAAGGGCAACCCAGGGTTGGGATGCGACAGAATCGGAGCCGACACAAAGGCGGACTTTAGAGCCTCAAACGCTCGGATGGCCTCGAGCGGCCAGACCTGGAAATTACTGCCCTTCCTGGTCAGATCCGTGAGCGGCTTGGCTAGCATAGAAAAGTCCCTGATGAACTTCCGATAATAATTGGCGAAGCCCAAAAAGCGCTGCAGGGCACGGAGACCACTGGGCTGGGGCCACTGTAAGACAGCCGAAACCTTCTCAGGATCCATGGAGAACCCCTCAGCGGAAATGATGTAACCTAAGAAGGTTAACTGGGATCGGTGAAATTCGCATTTCTCAAGCTTACCGAACAGCCTGTTCTCTCGTAACCGTTGCAACACTCGTCTGACATCCATAATGTGGGCCTCCATGGATTCAGAATATACCAAGATGTCATCCAAATAGACCACCACACACTGCTGCAACAGGTCACGGAAAACATCGTTGATGAATTCCTGGAAGACTGCGGGCGCATTGCACAACCCAAAGGGCATAACCAAGGATTCATAATGACCGGTCCTGGTGTTAAACGCGGTCTTCCACTCATCGCCCGCCTTGATCCTTACCAGGTTATATGCCGCCCTCAGGTCGAGTTTGGTAAAGACCGTGGCCCCTTTGAGGCGATCGAACAGCTCGGAAATCAAGGGTATCGGGTAAGCGTTCTTGATCGTGATGCGATTGAGACCCCTGTAATCGATGCAAGGCCTCAACTCACCGCCCTTCTTTTTCACAAAGAAAAATCCAGCCCCTGCCGGGGACGAGGATTTGCGAATGTGTCCGCGTGAAAGCGCCTCCCTCACGTACTCCTCCATGGCCTCATTCTCCGCTACCGACAGTGGATAGACTTTGCCACGAGGAGGAACGGCACCAGATTGTAACTCTATGGCACAATCGTATGGGCGGTGCGGAGGTAGGGCAACCGCGCGCACCTTATCGAATACATCCCGGTACTCTTCGTATTCAGGAGGCAACAGAGAGTCCGAGGAAGTACACAGCAACTTGACAGGCCCATGGATGCAACTAGCCCCACACTGCGGTGACCACGAGAGGATCTCGGCCGATCTCCAATCGAAAGTCGGATTATGCTTCTGGAGCCAGGGGTACCCCAAGACCACCGAGTAGTGTGGAGACGAAATCACCTGGAAACAGACCGACTCTCTGTGAACGGCACCAATGGCTATCCCCACTGGAAGGGTCTCATGAGTCACGTGTGGCGGCAGAAGGGGTCTGCCGTCTATCGCCTCAAGAGCCAGTGGGGAACCTCGAGGCTGCAGAGGAATGGAATTGGCGGCAGCGAACACACTATCAATGAACAAACCACCAGCACCAGAGTCCACCAACGCCTGGGTCGTCACCGAGCCCCCGACCCAGGAGAGGACAACAGTGATCAGTGGTTTGTCAACACGGGAAACCGGGGACGAGGAGACTCCACCCAAGATCTGCCCCCGACAGGATCTCAGGTGCGAGCGTTTCCCGGACGGTTCGGACATGCCAACCGAAAATGCCCACCGAGACCACAGTACATGCATCGGCCCTCGCGTCTCCGGAGTACCCTCTCCCCCTCGGACAGGCGAGCAAACCCCAGCTGCATGGGTTCACCCCCAGACAAGTCATCCCCAGGAGGCGTGGGAGGAGAGGGAGGCACGGGTGGGACAGCAAACGTAGGCGCCAATCTGTTAGAAGACCTCCGCAGGCTCTCCTTAAAGGAAGGTCTCTCCCTGAGTCTGGTGTCAATCAAAATCAGGAAAGAAATAAGAGACTCGAGCTCCACTGGTAGGTCCTTAGCTGCAACCTCATCCTTCAAGGCATCCGAAAGACCATGAGAGAAAGCAGCGACCAGAGCCTCATTATTCCAGCCCACCTCTGCTGCCAGGGTACGAAACGCAATGGCGTATTCAGCTACGGATCGTGAACCCTGTCTGATGGACATAAGGAGCTTCGCAGCAGAGGCAGCACGAGCCGGCACATCGAATACCTTCCGAAGAGAAGCAACAAAACCGGAAAACTCGGCAACCACCGGATTGTTGTTCTCCCATAAAGGGCTGGCCCAGGCCAAGGCCTTGTCCGAGAGCAGCGAGATCAAGAAGCCCACCTTTGATCTCTCAGTAGGAAAGGCATGTGGCAGCAACTCGAAATAAATGCCCACCTGGTTAAGGAAACCTCGGCACTGAGTTGGCTCTCCCCCAAAGCGCTGTGGAAGGGGGGCAGAACCGGTCATACCCCGAGACACCGCAGGCGCAGCAACAGGTGTCGGGGTAGACTCTGGCGCAACAACCGGAGCGGCAGTAGGAACGGGCCCAGGAGCGACAACCGACCCATCGGCAACGGAAGCGAAATGAGCCGTGCGTTCAAGCAGGGTTTGCAACGCCACAGCGAACCGACCCAACAGGTGATCCTGCTGATCAAGTCTGGCAACCAGCGTAGGTAGCGAGAATGGCCCTGTACCGTCAGAATTCATGGCTTGGTCCTAATGTCATGGAACCATGAACCAGACGTACAACAAGAGATAAGTGGAAAATAAGAAGGCTTTATTGAAAAGCAAGCCGTAAGCAAAAGTCCAAACGGATGGCTAAACCGAAGCAGGGTCTTGCGTAGACAGAGGTCAGGAACCAGAAGGGTAGTCAGACGAAGCCTGGATCAGGAACCAGCAGGGTAGTCAGACGAAGCCAGGATCAGGAACCAACGGGGTAGTCAGACGAAGCCAGGATCAGGAACCAACGGGGTAGTCAGACGAGGCCAGGATCAGGAACCAGAAGCAGCAGCAGTCTTAGAAGCATGTGAACACAGGAGGACCAAGCAAGGAACTGAAGCCACAGACCTCCTATATATATGAGCTAGGCATCCAGCTCCTGCCAGTGGGAAGGAGAAGCCGCAGGGTGGGAGGCTACAAGAAACCCAGAAACCAAGATGGCCGCCAGCACATGTCAAACGAAGGAGAACAGTAAGAAGGTAAGACCATGACAGTGTCCTGCTCTACATAGTGGAAAGGGAAATATATTTCACTAATTTGTCTATTACATTGTTGGGTGACATTCACCATTTTTTGGCTGTGATATACTCCTGCTCTATCTAGTGGACAAAAAAATACATTTCACTAATTCGTCTGTTACATTGTTGGGTGACAAATGCTCATCTTTTGCTCTAGAAAGTACATTTGCGGTCTACACTGCATTTAGGACAGTACGAATGGTGAGGCCAGAACAAGTACAGACTATAGTAGATTGGGGGGCTGACAGTGCCTACAGTTCCTTTGCATTGTCTCCCACCCAGTCCCTTGCTGAAAGATCAGAGTTGGTACCTAGAGCTCATGGCCATCTATCTTTTAACTCACCCCCTTGCAAATCAGGCAAGCAATCTGAGCCCCAAGTCATGCAGCAGTCTGTTATGCTTTTTGATGACTCTGCTGGCGAGGTTTCTGTGGGTCATCCAGATAGTCCTGCACTAGAAGTGCACTGATGCCCAACCACTTATGTTTCAGGATAAGGACATTGGAAGACCACCGGAGCACGTCTCTGATGACGACAAAACACAGGTGCCAACTGCTGCGGCTTTCTGCAGTCTGAAGACCGACAAGAAGGGCAGGGGTAAAGAGTGGGCGGAAGATGAGGTGGACGATGATGAGATACTAGACCCCACATAGAATCAAGGTCATGCGAGTGACCTGTCTAGTTCGGAGGAAGAGGCGTTAGTCGCACAGAGGCACTATCACAGCAAAAGAGGGAGCAGGGTGCAAAAGCGTCTATTACATTCTTGGGTGACATTTTACAATTTTTACCGTGAATAAACCCCTGCTCTGCATAGGTGATAGGAACCTAAGCAATGATGCTCAATGATCATTTCAAAACTTGCCTTCCACTCTATGAACTTCAGTACGTTTCCGAAAAATACAGTGGGTTCTGGAATGGGAAGTCTAGGACTGATCTCTGTGGTCTTGCTGGGACAAGACCACAGAGAATAGAATCATCCGGTTATATTTTCTCACTTCTGAATTAGCTGAGTCCTTTTCTTCATCTTTTCCGGTAGAGATAGAGGGTAAATTCAGTAGGAAAGTAGGAGTCTGCTTCTTCACTTAGTACAGATTTGAACCTATGACTACTCTGATTCATATCCTCTTTGTTTACTCTGAGTCTGGCTTTTATGATCTGAACTTCTTTATGCCTTTCCAGACTTTTCAATTCAGCTTCCATTTGATGGCACTGTGCCTCCATTTCAGATTCCATCTGATGGCGCTGTGCCTCTATTTAAGCTTCCATCTGATGGCATTGTGCATCCTTTTCAGCTTCCTTGTCAGCCATCAATTGGTGCTGCACCTTGATGGCAGCTTCCATTTCAATTTCTGCTCTCTTGACAGCAAGTTGTTCAGGTAATTCCTTTCTATGGCTGAAGTATTTGAGGACTCTAATATATAGGTGACACTTCTGCTAGCAAAGGAAGACACACTTGAGATTGTGGTACCACCTAAGGACCTAGCATAGTCTCTCATAAAAAGCTCATTCATTCTACTTCTTGCTTTAACTTCATCATAGTTTTCTGCAGATGATAGTTCTCTCATGAGCTTTACCAAATCTTTTGTGATCGCAGTACATGTGTCCATGTTCCTTCCAATATCCTGGGAAGGTGTCGTAAATGACCGCAGGTTGACATACAGTATTCTTCCATAAGCTCTGATTCAGATTCTTCTACCATATCGCTCAAGTTCCCTTTTATACTTTCTTGCTTTAGCTATTTCCGAATATTTTTAGTTTTGAGTTCAAATCCTGGCAGAAACTTTTCTGACATACAGGCTAAATTAGATTTAAATACACTGGGGTGTCCCCAAGCACTGACTCCATATATAGACATAGCTATATATAGAGTTAGAGCAGGAACTTCTAAGCCGCGGACTCACAAAGAGGGATTCCCTCACTGTAGGCATAGTGATGCTCAAGCCGAACTGGTGTTCGGCCGAGCATGCTCGCTCAACACTAGTAGACTATTGTCCCCTGCACTTTTAGTGATTGATCAGTGTCAGGTGCCTTTGTGACCAGTCACTGTCTGTCATGGAAATGCTGGCTGTCGTCTCACTAGGTTGATGATGGTTTATGGTCATTAATAGTTGGATGGTGTGCAAAGTCATCACTCTAGTTTCATTCAGTTGCAGTCAGTGACAGTTGTATTTAACACTTGAGGTTGAGCATGACCTTTTGGGCCTTCTGATGGTACAATATAGATGGCTGATCCTCAGGATAGGTTGAGACCAACACCCCCACCAATCAGTTGTTGAAGAGGCTGCGGTCTCCTCATAGCATAACAACCACAGTGCCTGAGGATAGGTCATCAGTATTTTAATCCTATATGTATCTCCTCAGGTATAAATGGTACTGAGGAGGAAAGATCAAATGAAACTTGTCTATATCCTGCAAAAATGGCTATTTCACACATATAAGACTAACTGTTGACTGGATAATTAATTGGAGAAGACTAATAATTGGCTATGTTTTCTTAATTTTCACAGGTATTATTCCGACTTTTTATTGGGAGACTGAACTGTCAGGAATCAGCTACATTCTTGGGGCTATGCAGTGTTTGCAGTGGCCTTTTCCTGTGGTGGGTTCCTCTAATAGCATATCTTCAGCAAACGGTGGAGGCATCTGAGTTATCAGCAGCTCTATCCATGGAATACCTATGTTTAACAGTCATTATATTCTTTTGTAAGTTCACATGCATATGTCTTACAGTCTGTTCGCATTTCACTTTTTATTTCCTGGGTCGTGCTTGTCTTTCCTGCAAGTCAGCGCATGACTTACACAGGGGATTTGCTTATTGAAGATCTACAGGTTTATGGCTGGGGCTACACAGTGATCTTGACCCCAACACCCTTCATGCGATCAAGACTGCCATGCTGCCGTGCCTTAGAGTAATAGCAAAGTAGATAAGAATTTCACAAATCACACAATGGACACATTTTGCAAATATAACACTACATGTGATGCAGATTTATGTTATGGATTTCTGCTGCAAATGTTACTCTTTGCAATGCAAAGGTGCAATCTAGCAGAAAACCTGTAGTAGGTATGCACCACAATCTGCACTATTTGGTGCAGTTTTTTCCACTACTGAGCTTGGCATGATACGCTGTGAATTTTCCATTGAGAAAAATGTGCTGAGGACCTGCAACATGTGGCCATACCCTAATACTGGACAATGGAAAAGAAAATACAGACCTTTGTTGGTGCTGTGGTCAAGGAGTGAAGCTTTCGGTTGAATATAAGATACAATATATTCTACTGTTGAAGCTCAAACACATTTTAAGGCCAAACCAGTTCCTTTCTGACATGTATTCACTTGAGGAAGAGACTGGCTTGGTCCCTGAAATACCAGAGCTACTGCAGAACAGTTGATCCCAGAGGTGCAGGGAGTTGGATCTTCACCAATCAGGTGTTGACCTATTATGAAGATAGGCCATTAATACGAAAGCACCATAAAATTTGTACCTATGACACTGACTGACCTGTTACATGTGCGCTTAGCAGCTGAAGGCATCTGTGTTGGTCCCATGTTCATATGTGCCCGCATGGAATTTTAATATATACAAATGAGCCTGTCGGAGCAACAGGGAGGGAGCAATAGTGGAGCCTCTAGGTGTAATGGCAGCGCCCTCATTGCTCCTATAGCTATACATATAGCTATGTATATATACAGATCGATTATAGATCGATTTGAGATGGATAGAAATAAAGAAATATCTCACTATGTATATGTAAATTTCAGGTAGGATTAGTTCATATGTTTTTATAAAAAATTTTTTTACTCATACAAAACATCTGTTTGTATGTGTCCTATATCCACTGAGCGTTGATCAATATCATACATTACTGATAGTATCTGTGCTCAATTTTTTGGTGCATTTTTTTAAATGTAGAAAATACTACTTTATTCATTTTTTTTGTTACAAAATGTTTATCTTAGTGGACGCCAGTAAATTCAACAGTGATGATGACTGGAGATAGCAACGTTTTGAAAAAGATGATTTGGACAATTTGCCGAACTTCGGCAAGGAATTTGACTCATTACGAATTAAGTTGTCACGAATCGCGATAAATCAGGTATGCCCAGGCCACTCTGCATAATCATATTCATCCCACATGGTGGCCTATCAGTGTGAAGGCTTGGAACTAGAGTTGAGCGAACACCTGGATGTTCGGGTTCGAGAAGTTCGGCCGAACATCCCGGAAATGTTCGGGTTCGGGATCCGAACCCGATCCGAACTTCGTCCCGAACCCGAACCCCATTGAAGTCAATGGGGACCCGAACTTTTCGGCACTAAAAAGGCTGTAAAACAGCCCAGGAAAGAGCTAGAGGGCTGCAAAAGGCAGCAACATGTAGGTAAATCCCCTGCAAACAAATGTGGATAGGGAAATGAATTAAAATAAAAATTAAATAAATAAAAATTAACCAAAATCAATTGGAGAGAGGTTCCATAGCAGAGAATCTGGCTTCCCGTCACCCACCACTGGAACAGTCCATTCTCAGATATTTAGGCCCCGGCACCCAGGCAGAGGAGAGAGGTCCCGTAACAGAGAATCTGTCTTCATGTCAGCAGAGAATTAGTCTGCATGTCATAGCAGAGAATGAGGCTTCACGTCAGCCACCACTGCAACAGTCCATTGGCATATATTTAGGCCCAGCACCCAGGCAGAGGAGGGAGGTCCCGTAACAGAGAATCTGTCTTCATGTCAGCAGAGAATTAGTCTGCATGTCATAGCAGAGAATGAGGCTTCACGTCAGCCACCACTGCAACAGTCCATTGGCATATATTTAGGCCCAGCACACACACAGGCAGAGGAGAGAGGTCCCGTAACAGAGAATCTGGCTTCATGTCAGCAGAGAATCAGTCTGCATGTCATAGCAGAGAATGAGGCTTCACGTCAGCCACCACTGCAACAGTCCATTGGCATATATTTAGGCCCAGCACACACACAGGCAGAGGAGAGAGGTCCCGTAACAGAGAATCTGGCTTCATGTCAGCAGAGAATCAGTCTGCATGTCATAGCAGAGAATGAGGCTTCACGTCAGCCACCACTGCAACAGTCCATTGGCATATATTTAGGCCCAGCACACACACAGGCAGAGGAGAGAGGTCCCGTAACAGAGAATCTGTCTTCATGTCAGCAGAGAATTAGTCTGCATGTCATAGCAGAGAATGAGGCTTCACGTCAGCCACCACTGCAACAGTCCATTGGCATATATTTAGGCCCAGCACACACACAGGCAGAGGAGAGAGGTCCCGTAACAGAGAATCTGGCTTCATGTCAGCAGAGAATCAGTCTGCATGTCATAGCAGAGAATGAGGCTTCACGTCAGCCACCACTGCAACAGTCCATTGGCATATATTTAGGCCCAGCACACACACAGGCAGAGGAGAGAGGTCCCGTAACAGAGAATCTGGCTTCATGTCAGCAGAGAATCAGTCTGCATGTCATAGCAGAGAATGAGGCTTCACGTCAGCCACCACTGCAACAGTCCATTGGCATATATTTAGGCCCAGCACACACACAGGCAGAGGAGAGAGGTCCCGTAACAGAGAATCTGTCTTCATGTCAGCAGAGAATCAGTCTGCATGTCATAGCAGAGAATGAGGCTTCACGTCAGCCACCACTGCAACAGTCCATTGGCATATATTTAGGCCCAGCACCCAGGCAGAGGAGGGAGGTCCCGTAACAGAGAATCTGTCTTCATGTCAGCAGAGAATTAGTCTGCATGTCATAGCAGAGAATGAGGCTTCACGTCAGCCACCACTGCAACAGTCCATTGGCATATATTTAGGCCCAGCACCCAGGCAGAGGAGGGAGGTCCCGTAACAGAGAATCTGTCTTCATGTCAGCAGAGAATTAGTCTGCATGTCATAGCAGAGAATGAGGCTTCACGTCAGCCACCACTGCAACAGTCCATTGGCATATATTTAGGCCTAGCACACAGGCAGAGGAGAGAGGTCCCGTAACAGACAATCTGGCTTCATGTCAGCAGAGAATCAGTCTGCATGTCATAGCAGAGAATGAGGCTTCACGTCACCCACCACTGCAACAGTCCATTGGCATATATTTAGGCCTAGCACACAGGCAGAGCAGAGAGGTCCCGTAACAGACAATCTGGCTTCATGACAGCAGAGAATCAGTCTGCATGTCATAGGCGAGAATGAGGCTTCACGTCACCCACCACTGCAACAGTCCATTGGCATATATTTAGGCCTAGCACACAGGCAGAGCAGAGAGGTCCCGTAACAGACAATCTGGCTTCATGTCAGCAGAGAATCAGTCTGCATGTCATAGCAGAGAATCAGGCTTCACGTCAGCCACCACTGCAACAGTCCATTGTCATAAATTTAGGCCCAGCACCCAGGCAGAGGAGAGAGGTCCCGTAACAGACAATCTGGCTTCATGTCAGCAGAGAATTAGTCTGCATGTCATAGCAGAGAATCAGGCTTCATGTCAGCCACCACTGCAACAGTCCATTGGCATATATTTAGGCCTAGCACACAGGCAGAGGAGAGGTTCATTCAACTTTGGGTAGCCTCGCAATATAATGGTAAAATGAAAATAAAAATAGGATTGAATGAGGAAGTGCCCTGGAGTCCAATAATATATGGTTATGGGGAGGTAGTTAATGTCTAATCTGGACAAGGGACGGACAGGTCCTGTGGGATCCATGCCTGGTTCATTTTTATGAACGTCAGCTTGTCCACATTGGCTGTAGACAGGCGGCTGCGTTTGTCTGTAATGACGCCCCCTGCCGTGCTGAATACACGTTCAGACAAAACGCTGGCTGCCGGGCAGGCCAGCACCTCCAAGGCATAAAAGGCTAGCTCTGGCCACGTGGACAATTTAGAGACCCAGAAGTTGAATGGGGCCGAACCATCAGTCAGTACGTGGAGGGGTGTGCACACGTACTGTTCCACCATGTTAGTGAAATGTTGCCTCCTGCTAACACGTTGCGTATCAGGTGGTGGTGCAGTTAGCTGTGGCGTGTTGACAAAAGTTTTCCACATCTCTGCCATGCTAACCCTGCCCTCAGAGGAGCTGGCCGTGACACAGCTGCCTTGGCGACCTCTTGCTCCTCCTCTGCCTTGGCCTTGGGCTTCCACTTGTTCCCCTGTGACATTTGGGAATGCTCTCAGTAGCGCGTCTACCAACGTGCGCTTGTACTCGCGCATCTTCCTATCACGCTCCAGTGCAGGAAGTAAGGTGGGCACATTGTCTTTGTAGCGTGGATCCAGCAGGGTGGCAACCCAGTAGTCCGCACAGGTTAAAATGTGGGCAACTCTGCTGTCGTTGCGCAGGCTCATGTGTGCCAGGCTGCCCAGGGGTAAGGACAAGCTGTCCTCTGTGGGAGGCGTATCGTCATCGTCCTGCCTTTCCCCCCAGCCACGCACCAGTGATGGACCCGAGCTGCGTTGGGTGCCACCCCGCTGTGACCATGCTTCACCCTCATCCTCCTCCACCTCCTCCTCATCCTCGTCCTCCTCGTCCTCCAGTAGTGGGCCCTGGCTGGCCACATTTGTACCTGGCCTCTGCTGTTGCCAAAAACCTCCCTCTGAGTCACTTCGAAGAGACTGGCCTGAAAGTGCTAAAAATGACCCCTCTTCCTCCTCCTCCTCCTCCTGGGCCACCTCCTCTTCCATCATCGCCCTAAGTGTTTTCTCAAGGAGACATAGAAGTGGTATTGTAACGCTGATAACGGTGTCATCGCCACTGGCCATGTTGGTGGAGTACTCGAAACAGCGCAACAGGGCACACAGGTCTCGCATGGAGGCCCAGTCATTGGTGGTGAAGTGGTGCTGTTCTGTAGTGCGACTGACCCGTGCGTGCTGCAGCTGAAACTCCACTATGGCCTGCTGCTGCTCGCACAGTCTGTCCAGCATGTGCAAGGTGGAGTTCCACCTGGTGGGCACGTCGCATATGAGGCGGTGAGCGGGAAGGCCGAAGTTACGCTGTAGCGCAGACAGGCGAGCAGCAGCAGGATGTGAACGCCGGAAGCGCGAACAGACGGCCCGCACTTTATGCAGCAGCTCTGACATGTCGGGGTAGTTGTGAATGAACTTCTGCACCACCAAATTCAGCACATGCGCCAAGCAAGGGATGTGCGTCAAATTGGCTAGTCCCAGAGCTGCAACGAGATTTCGCCCATTATCACACACCACCAGGCCGGGCTTGAGGCTCACCGGCAGCAACCACTCGTCGGTCTGTTGTTCAATACCCCGCCACAACTCCTGTGCGGTGTGGGGCCTGTCCCCCAAACATATGAGTTTCAGAATGGCCTGCTGACGTTTACCCCGGGCTGTGCTGAAGTTGGTGGTGAAGGTGTGTGGCTGACTGGATGAGCAGGTGGAAGAAGAGGAGGAGGAAGCCGAGAAGGAGGAGGTGGCAACAGGAGGCAAAGAATGTTGCCCTGCGATCCTTGGCGGCGGAAGGACGTGCGCCAAACAGCTCTCCGCCTGGGGCCCAGCTGCCACTACATTTACCCAGTGTGCAGTTAGGGAGATATAGCGTCCCTGGCCGTGCTTACTGGTCCACGTATCTGTGGTTAGGTGGACCTTGCTACAGATGGCGTTGCGCAGTGCACACTTGATTTTATCGGATACTTGGTTGTGCAGGGAAGGCACGGCTCTCTTGGAGAAGTAGTGCCGGCTGGGAACAACATACTGTGGGACAGCAAGCGACATGAGCTGTTTGAAGCTGTCTGTGTCCACCAGCCTAAATGACAGCATTTCATAGGCCAGTAGTTTAGAAATGCTGGCATTCAGGGCCAGGGATCGAGGGTGGCTAGGTGGGAATTTACGCTTTCTATCAAATGTTTGTGAGATGGAGAGCTGAACGCTGGCGTGTGACATGGTTGAGACGCTTGGTGACGGAGGTGGTGGTGGTGGTGTTGGTGGTACATCCCCTGTTTGCTGGGCGGCAGGTGCCAACGTTCCTCCAGAGGCGGAGGAAGAGGCCGAGGCGGCAGCAGCAGAATAGGCCGAGGCGGCAGCAGCAGAAGAGGTAGCAGGGGGAGCCTGAGTGACTTCCTTGGTTTTAAGGTGTTTACTCCACTGCAGTTCATGCTTTGCATGCAGGTGCCTGGTCATGCAGGTTGTGCTCAGGTTCAGAACGTTAATGCCTCGCTTCAGGCTCTGATGGCACAGCGTGCAAACCACTCGGGTCTTGTCGTCAGCACATTGTTTGAAGAAGTGCCATGCCAGGGAACTCCTTGAAGCTGCCTTTGGGGTGCTCGGTCCCAGATGGTGGCGGTCAGTAGCAGGCGGAGTCTCTTGGCGGCGGGTGTTCTGCTTTTGCCCACTGCTCCCTCTTTTGCTACGCTGTTGGCTCGGTCTCACCACTGCCTCTTCCTCCGAACTGTGAAAGTCAGTGGCACGACCTTCATTCCATGTGGGGTCTAGGACCTCATCGTCCCCTGCATCGTCTTCCACCCAGTCTTGATCCCTGACCTCCTGTTCAGTCTGCACACTGCAGAAAGACGCAGCAGTTGGCACCTGTGTTTCGTCATCATCAGAGACATGCTGAGGTGGTATTCCCATGTCCTCATCATCAGGAAACATAAGTGGTTGTGCGTCAGTGCATTCTATGTCTTTCACCGCTGGGGAAGGGCTAGGTGGATGCCCTTGGGAAACCCTGCCAGCGGAGTCTTCAAACAGCATAAGAGACTGCTGCATAACTTGAGGCTGAGACAGTTTCCCTGGTATGCATGGGGGTGATGTGACAGACTGATGGGGTTGGTTTTCAGGCGCCATCTGTGCGCTTTCTGCAGAAGACTGGGTGGGAGATAATGTGAACGTGCTGGATCCACTGTCGGCCACCCAATTGACTAATGCCTGTACCTGCTCAGGCCTTACCATCCTTAGAACGGCATTGGGCCCCACCATATATCGCTGTAAATTCTGGCGGCTACTGGGACCTGAGGTAGTTGGTACACTAGGACGTGTGGATGTGGCAGAACGGCCACGTCCTCTCCCAGCACCAGAGGGTCCACTAACACCACCACGACCATGTCCACGTCCGCGTCCCTTACTAGATGTTTTTCTCATTGTTATGGTTCACCACAACAACAAATATATTATTTGGCCCAATGTATTGTATTCAAATTCAGCGGGATATAAATTTGAGGCCTAGTATTTAGGCGCTGGGTGACCGGTATGGATTTAGTGACAGAATTAGACTTGGAAATGCACAGAAGCGTGTGTGTGTGAAGTTATTCTGAATGACCCAATGTGCACCTTGAATATTATATACCCTTTTAGGGATAGATTTCAAATAGCTCTGATATAGCAGAAACCACTAAATTATGAAATTGCTAAATTGGGAATTGTATTTCAACCCAGAACAAAAAATGTGCTTTGACGGACACTAAATAACTTTCCCAGCCACAACAGGACAGCGTTAACGAGAGATTTAGCAGGATATAAATTTGAGGCCTAGTATTTAGGCGCTGGGTGACAGGTATGGGTTTAGTGACAGAATTAGACTTGGAAATACACAGTAGCGGGTGTGTGTGAAGTTATTCTGAATGACCCAATGTGCACCTTGAATATTATATACCCTTTTAGGGATAGATTTCAAATAGCTCTGATATAGCAGAAACCACTAAATTATGAAATTGCTAAATTGGGAATTGTATTTCAACCCAGAACAAGAAATGTGCTTGAACGGACACTAAATAACTCGCCCAGCTACAGCACTAAGGACAGATTTAGCTGGATATAAATTTGAGGCCTAGTATTTAGGCGCTGGGTGACAGGTATGGGTTTAGTGACAGAATTAGACTTGGAAATGCACAGTAGCGGGTGTGTGAAGTTATTCTGAATGTCCCTATGTGCACCTTCAATATGATCTACCCTTTTAGGGATAGATTTCAAATAGCTCTGATATAGCAGAAACCACTAAATTATGAAATTGCTAAATTGGGAATTGTATTTCAACCCAGAACAAGAAATGTGCTTGAACGGACACTAAATAACTCGCCCAGCTACAGCACTAAGGACAGATTTAGCTGGATATAAATTTGAGGCCTAGTATTTAGGCGCTGGGTGACAGGTATGGGTTTAGTGACAGAATTAGACTTGGAAATACACAGTAGCGGGTGTGTGTGAAGTTATTCTGAATGACCCAATGTGCACCTTGAATATTATATACCCTTTTAGGGATAGATTTCAAATAGCTCTGATATAGCAGAAACCACTAAATTATGAAATTGCTAAATTGGGAATTGTATTTCAACCCAGAACAAAAAATGTGCTTTGACGGACACTAAATAACTTTCCCAGCCACAACAGGACAGCGTTAACGAGAGATTTAGCAGGATATAAATTTGAGGCCTAGTATTTAGGCGCTGGGTGACAGGTATGGGTTTAGTGACAGAATTAGACTTGGAAATGCACAGTAGCGGGTGTGTGAAGTTATTCTGAATGTCCCTATGTGCACCTTCAATATGATCTACCCTTTTAGGGATAGATTTCAAATAGCTCTGATATAGCAGAAACCACTAAATTATGAAATTGCTAAATTGGGAATTGTATTTCAACCCAGAACAAGAAATGTGCTTGAACGGACACTAAATAACTCGCCCAGCTACAGCACTAAGGACAGATTTAGCTGGATATAAATTTGAGGCCTAGTATTTAGGCGCTGGGTGACAGGTATGGGTTTAGTGACAGAATTAGACTTGGAAATGCACAGTAGCGGGTGTGTGAAGTTATTCTGAATGTCCCTATGTGCACCTTCAATATGATCTACCCTTTTAGGGATAGATTTCAAATAGCTTTGATATAGCAGAAACCACTAAATTATGAAATTGCTAAATTGGGAATTGTATTTCAACCCAGAACAAGAAATGTGCTTGAACGGACACTAAATAACTCGCCCAGCTACAGCACTAACGACAGATTTAGCTGGATATGATTTTGAGGCCTAGTATTTAGGCGCTGGGTGACAGGTATGGGTTTAGTGACAGAATTAGACTTGGAAATGCACAGTAGCGGGTGTGTGAAGTTATTCTGAATGACCCTATGTGCACCTTGAATATTATATACCCTTTTAGGGATAGATTTCAAATAGCTCTGATACAGCAGAAACCACTAAATTTTTAAATTGCTAAATTGGGAATTGTATTTCAACCCAGAACAAAAAATGTGCTTTGACGGACACTAAATAACTTTCCCAGCCACAACAGGACAGCGGTAACGAGAGATTTAGCGGGATATAAATTTGAGGCCTAGTATTTAGGCGCTGGGTGACCGGTATGGATTTAGTGACAGAATTAGACTGGGATATGGCCAAAAAATAACCACACTATTGCTGGTTAAATGCACTTGGTGATGGGCGCAGCTTGCCCCTGATGTAGTATATGGCCAAAAAATGAACAGACTATTGCTGGTTAAATGCACTTGGTGTCACAGCTTGACCAACCACACTACTGAGGGTTAAATGCACTTGGTGACGGGCGCAGCTTGCCCCTGATGTAGTATATGGCCAAAAAATGAACAGACTATTGCTGGTTAAATGCACTTGGTGACGGGCGCAGCTTGCCCCTGATTTAGTATATGGCCAAAAAATGAACAGACTATTGCTGGTTAAATGCACTTGGTGTGATAGCTTGACCAACCACACTACTGAGGGTTAAATGCACTTGGTGACGGGCGCAGCTTGCCCCTGATGTAGTATATGGCCAAAAAATAAACAGACTATTGCTGGTTAAATGCACTTGGTGTGACAGCTTCACCCTGATGTAGGCTTTAGCCAAAAAACAAACGCACCATTGAGGGTTAAATGCACTTGGTGACAGGCGCAGCTTGCCCCTGATGTAGTATATGGCCAAAAAATAAACAGACTATTGCTGGTTAAATGCACTTGGTGTGACAGCTTCACCCTGATGTAGGCTTTAGCCAAAAAACAACCACACCATTGAGGGTTAAATGCACTTGGTCGCAGCTTGTGCTGGCGCACCACAAGACACAAAATGGCCGCCGATCACCCCAGAAAAATGTGACTGACAAACGGTCTGGGCAGCCTAAAAACAGTGAGCAATTGAGGATCAGCAGCTCAATGATCCACAGCTGCAGATCGATCAGTTAATCAAGTCCTTTGGAGGAGTTAATCTGCCTAATCTCGCCCTACTGTCGCAGCCGCAACCTCTCCCTACGCTAATCAGAGCAGAGTGACGGGCGGCGCTATGTGACTCCAGCTTAAATAGAGGCTGGGTCACATGGTGCTCTGGCCAATCACAGCCATGCCAATAGTAGGCATGGCTGTGATGGCCTCTTGGGGCAAGTAGTATGACGCTTGTTGATTGGCTGCTTTGCAGCCTTTCAAAAAGCGCCAAGAAAGCGTCACAAAAGCGCGAAGAAAGCGACGAACACCGAACCCGAACCCGGACTTTTACGAAAATGTCCGGGTTCGGGTCCGTGTCACGGACACCCCAAAATTCGGTACGAACCCGAACTATACAGTTCGAGTTCGCTCATCCCTACTTGGAACTTAAAACGCAGGGAGATTTCAGGGAGAGTGTATCGCCGTATGCATTATGTTCTAGTGCACCCACATTCATAGTTACTGTATTTTTCACCCTATAAGATGCACTGGCCCATAAGATGCAGCTAGGTTTTAGAGGAGGACAATAAGAAAAAATATTTTTCATTAGACCTCAAATCAGACCACCAATAAGATCACCATTGTTAATCAGACCTCAGCTAACAGCACCAATCAGACCCCCAATGTTAATAAGACCCTTAATCAGACCCCCAATGTTAATAAGACCTCAGATCAGACCCACAATCAGACCTCAGCTCAGACCCCAATGTGAATGACCCCCCAATTAGACCACAGATAAGAGCTCCAATATAAATAAGATGTCCATTCAGACCACAGATGAGACCCCCATACCTCATATCAGCCCCCTATCCCTCATATCATCCCCCATGCCTGATTTCAGCCCCAACCCCCATATAAGCCCCCAGCCATATATCAGCCCCCAGCCATATATCAGCCCCCAGCCTCATATCACCGGCCCAAGCCTCATATCCCCAGCCCTCAGTCTCATATCACCAGCTATCAGCCTCATATTAGACCCTAGCCTCAGGTCACTTAAAATAAAAAAAAATTACTTACCTCTCCTGCTCCGGACACTGCCGCAACTCAATCCCAGTTTTCTCTCTTCTTCTTCCTGCCGTTGGCTGTGCTGTGACCCGACGCACATAGCTTGAGGTCACAGATCGCCTTCACTCTGTGCGCAGCCACAGAGCAGCTTACAGCAGAGAACCAGGTAGCGGTCAGTAAAGAGTACTGAGCACTGTTTTCCCGGTCCTCCAGTACTAATGAGCACTTCCATAATGGGGAGAAAAATATGGTAATCCGTTCTGTAGGTACTGTGCCATCAGTATTACAGGCGTAATTTATCTCTGTCTACATCACTTTGCAGTGCACCAAGATTCATCGCTAATCAAACGAAAAGTACACAGCACCCTTCAGTAAAGCAGAAATCCAGTGCACGCCCCTGAAGGAGCTGTGTCTAAATGCTAGAGGTAGCATCAATAAAGTATTGGAGAAAAACAATGTTCTTTTCATGCTTGTTGTAGCAGTCTATTACACATGCTTTTTAATCCCTTCTATTAGCTGTAGATTTACTGTCTGTCAGTATTACAGGTCAATGTTAGCATCAGATCTAATTTATTGCTGTGGACTTGACCGTGCAGTACCCCAAGATTCAAGTAGTGGCCCCATAACAGAGTGGGGAGAGTGGCAGTAGCAGTGACAATAGTGGCCTCGTGACAGAGTGAGGAGGCTGGCAGCAGCACTGACAGTGACAGTAGTAGCCCCATGACAGAGTGGGAAGGGGGAGGCTGAAGCCGTGGCATTAAGACTGTGTTTAAATCACTGCTTATTTTTCCATTCTTCTGATCCAACAGAAGAACAGAAAACAAAAAAACGAAGCCTGTATTTTAAACATATATAAAGCCTCTTTCAGAAAGTCAGTATTTGATCAGTAATTGTAAGCCAAAACCAGGAGTGGGTCCAAAACAGGGATAAAATGTGATAGAAATATTTGCATCTCGTCTGTGTTTTGGACCTACTTCTGCTTTTCTTTACAAACACTGATCAAATGCTGACCAAATACTGGCCATGTGAAAGAGGCCTTACGGATGCTCAAAATACAGGATACTTTTTATTTTTTTCTAACGGATAAGAACTGAAAAATAAATGGTGATGTCAACAGTTACAAACAGGAACAATAGTGGCCCCATAACAGAGTGGGAATGAGGGCCAATTGCAGTGGCAGTAACAGGGACCATAGTGCCCCATCAATATCTCAGGCGTTGCTTACTAGGTAAACAAAGAAAGGGGCACCATAGGGTAAAAAATGTATAAGAATTGAAAAATACACTCCAAATGGAGGCTCACCTTAACAGGTTGTGCTAACAATAGGCACAACACTATGTAGACTTATCGGAAATAGTGCTATTCCCCAGAGAGGTCGGTATGCAGCCATGAATGTCAATCTTCTCAATGAGCGTGCCTGAACTCCCATGGAAGAATTAAACAGAGTAAATAAGGATCCATCTCTTGGTGCAAGTAACCAACCAGAGTACATACAATGGCAGAAGGAAATCTTCAGACTTTTATTGCAGAACTATAATGCGTTTTGGGGATATACTTCCCCTTCCTCAGATAAAAGACTGCTTAACATCAATAATACACCATGCAGGTACATATACACAAAAAAGGGCGCCAAAATCCAGGGTTCAAAAGGAAAGGGGTGGTCCCAAGAGCCCCCAAATACTCCCCTAAACGAGATCCACATATAGAAATAAAATAAATATTACGGGGGAGGGGGGGGGCGGCACATAGTCAAAACTGTACTAGAAAATAGTTATAATGTATACAAACAGGTGAAATTTGATAAATAATATGAATGCTAAA
The DNA here is from genome assembly GCF_014858855.1 of Bufo gargarizans. Taxonomy (NCBI): domain Eukaryota; kingdom Metazoa; phylum Chordata; class Amphibia; order Anura; family Bufonidae; genus Bufo; species Bufo gargarizans. The sequence goes on from NC_058089.1 coordinate 77,193,721, forward strand.
TCCTCTGATAAGCCCCAGCTGATACCGGAGCATCTGCTGGCTGTGTGCGGTCATATGAGCTCCATGACAACAGGACGCCTAAGAGCCAGCAGTGATTTGAAATAAATTTGTAATCATTCTGGCCCAGGTATATATATATTATATATTTAATTTTGCTTATATATGTTTTATGGTATATATCATAACCAAGTCATATGAGGTATTTAACCGAAGGTGTGCTCATTTCCACCCCCCTCCTCCCCTTATATGGGTCTTTTAATGAAGCATCATTTATGCATTTACCAATTGACAACGGTATCTATTAATAATTTTTTATCAAACTGCTTATTACACAATTTGCATTTTATATATGCATTTTATTTTCAGCTTTTTTATTATACATCATATTTAGTCATTCATCATTTTTGTAGGCATTTTGTATAGTAATAATTTTATTTTGTCTGTCAGCTATTATCATCTTTACTAATATGATTCTATTTCCAATAGTGAATTTACAGCGGTTTATCATTCCCTCTGCTTTATCATTCCCTCTGCCCTATCTGTAGCTCCCCAGCATCCAATTCCTATGAGCGCTGGGCGGATCGCACCACCGGCTCTTGGGCGTCCTGTTGTCATGGAGCTCGCTGCTTCGCATGACCGCATATTTTTTAAATCAAATTACACCTGTTTGTATACAATTCTGACTATGTCCCCCCCCACTCCCGTTACCCCAGTAATAGTTCTTTTATTTCTATATGTGGATCTGGTTTAGGGGAGTTTTTTTGGGCTCTTCAGATCGCCCCTTTCTCTTTGATCCCTTGATTTTGGCACCCTTTTTTGGGGTATATGTACCTGCATTCCTTATTGATGTTAAGCAGTCTTTTATGTGAGGAAGGAGAAGTATATCCCTGAAAAGCATTATAGTTCTGCAGTAAAAGTCTGAAGATTTCCTTCTGCCATTATATACACTCTGGTTGGTTCCTTGCGCCGAGGGATGATCCTTATCTACTCCATAGTGGCCCCATAAAACAGTGGGGATGCAGGCCAACAGCAGTGGCAGTAATAGGGACAAAAGTGGCCCCACAACAGAGTGAGGATGCGGGCCAAAAGCAGTGACAGTATCAGGGACAATAGTGGCCCCATAAAGAGTGGGGATGGAGTCCAACAGCAGTGGAAGTAACAGGGACAATAGTGGCCCCATAACAGAGTAGGGATGTGGGCCAACAGCAGTGGTAGTAACATGGACAATAGTGGCCCCATAACAGAGTAGGGATGTGGGCCAACAGCAGTGGTAGTAACATGGACAATAGTGGCCCCATAACAGAGTGGGGATGTGGGCCAAAAGCAGTGGAAGTAACAGGGACAATAGTGGCCCCATAACAGAGTAGGGATGTGGGCCAACAGCAGTGGTAGTAACAAGGACAATAGTGGCCCCATAACAGAGTGGGGATGTGGGCCAAAAGCAGTGGAAGTAACAGGGATAATAGTGGCCCCACAACAGAGTGGGGATGGGGGCCAACAGCAGTGGCAGTAACATAGGCAACAGTAGTCCCATGACAGAGTGGGGAGGGAGGGCAGCAGCAGCAGTGACATACAGCACAAGATGGTGGCAGATCACAGTAGTAGCAGAACCCAAAAACAGCAGTGTGATAGCAAGGACCAGAGGCATGCACATCCTTTTAAAAATGTAACATGTACAGTACATACAGTATCAGTAGGTCAAGGAGCCCCATTGTAGGAATGGCAGAAGAGGCTGCAGACGGGTGACAGCATGAGAATGGTGGCAGCAGGACGTGGTCAGAAGTAATGGCCCATTTTCCAGAATATTTGGGTGTGGCAGCAAACTACAGTATGATCATTAGTGGCAGAATGATCTATTCTGTTGAATCAAGCACCGGCATCTGGAAATCCTTGTTGATCCACGCCTGATTCATCTTTATGAAGGTTAGTCTCTCAACATTTTGGGAGGAAAGGCGAGTTCCCTTTGGGGTAACTATGCCCCCCCGCCGCACTGAACACCTGCTGTGATGCCACACTACTGGCTGGGCAGGAAAGCATGCCAATGGAAAACTCAGCCAGTTGTGGCCACAGTTCAAGTTTACATGCCCGTTAGTTCAGGGAATCTTGGATCATGGGTGACAGGGTGCAGCTTCTCCCCCAATCATAGCAGTGGAGCGTGAGTGCAGGGGTTTTGCCCCCCTGGTCAGACGTTTCTGAGGATAGGCGATGGCACTCGCAGGCAGTGACCAACTGACTACACAGCTTGTCTCTACAGTAGTCCATTTTTACATCCCAGACGGTCTAAAAAAATTCCCAAATTTTTTACCTGCAGCGAGGTCTAACAATGTGGATAGCCAGTAGTCATCCCTCTGCCAAATACTGACAGTGCAGCTGTCAAATATGATAGAATGCATCTGGCCATTTGCGCAAGGGACTTGGAGTGCATCCCTGCCTCCATCTACACTGCATACTGCCACAGTCTGTCTGGGTCATCTGCTTCATCTTCATCATTGCCCTCCAGCTCCTCATGCTTCTCTTGTTCCTCTTGCTCCTCTTCTATCAGTTAGGCAGATAAACCACATTTGTTGTGTATAAAATTCCTAGCCGTTTTATGTTCTCCTTCTCTGCCAGTTCATCTTCCTCAGGTGGCCATGAAATGTAGGTGCCACGTCTTCTGTCCCCTCGCCACTCAGATTTCTCCGCATCCCCTCCAGGATGGGAAGTGAAATTATATCATTCATCCCATAGTTCTGCTGACTGACAAATAAAGTGGCCTACTCAAAGAGCCTGAGGAAACGGCATGTGTTGCGTATGAGCTGCCATTGGCTACCATGAAAGTTACACTGGGTAGTAGACCTGCCTTCCTCTGCACGTACAAGCAGTCAAATATATGGAGTGTTTGAAAAGAGCATTTTAATTTGCAGCTCAAGGAGAGCACGTTTTGCAGTTGTAAGAGTGGCTGAAGTGCATGCACAGATTCCTGGACATTTTTAACAGCTCTTGCGGTTCAGTGGAAGACTTGAGGAACTGGGTAACAATGAGATTACACCCTCCCTGACACAGAACAGACAAATTGTTATTGCCATTATCAGCAACCATGATTCCTATCTCCATTTGGCGAACAGACAGCCAGTGATTTGATTTCTTTATTGATGACACAGGGCAGTTCCTCCCCAGTGTGGCTCCATTCACCAGGGCTGACCAGGTACAGAACTGCATGACAATGCCTAGCTTTTCATAGATGATATGCTGGAGAACCACTGTGAACTGTGCCTAGAGGGGATTGTGAGAATAAGGTGGAAGATGAGGAGGCAGAGGAGGACATTGGCGCAGAAATCCCAGAATTACAACATGGAGGCTGCATTTCCATCACCTGGCCAAGTTGCTGACCTGCCTTGTCCAGAACTACATTTACCCAGTGGGCTGTGAACCAAATACAGTATATTATAGGTGAGCACTACTGTTGGGCGAGCATGCTCGGCTGAACACTTTGTTACTCCAGCATCGTGATGCTCGGCACATAGCGTCTGCTCGAGCGCGATGCTCGAGTCTCCTCCCTACACGTTTGTTGACTGCTACACAGCCAATAAACGTGCACGGAGCTACTGGCACTCACTGTAATGCCATAGCTATGTTGGCTACTAGCATTACAGTGATTGGCTGTCCGGAAAGCGTCATTGGGTGCTACATAGCACCCAATGACACGTGGTTCAGCTCAGTCTTAGTCAGGGAGAGCTGCAGCATAAGCGACACATAGTGTAGGGACAGGAATTGGTTGGTTTGTTAGGCAGATTTTACTGGTGAAAGGTGTTAGAGACCTGCGCTAAATTGCATGCAATTGTTTGGCCGCTGGTGATAGTGACACAACCTCTACTGCATCTGTTGTGTTACATTTGCGCTGTGAAATTCAGCACAATTGTTTGGCCACTGATGACAGCGACATTACCTGCGCTACATCTCCAGTATAACGTTAGCACATCCAAAATATCAGTGACATTCAGTGTGTCAGAGCACAAGAAACACACTCATCCATGATACCTAGCTTCATGTCCCAGTTTGCAGGGCGGCGCAGGGCGGCGCAGGGCGGCGCAGGGCACCACTCTCAAAGTCACACCAGTGCGACCAGGTGGTCGGTTGGATTGCAGCAGATAATACTTCCAGTCGGTTAAGCACCACCCTGTCTTTCACAAAGTCCAGTCTCAGTAGTCAAGAGTCTGGTCAACAGAATTCTCTCCCTGATCCTCCTTCCTCCCACCATGGAGAGTCTTGGCAAACAAGTAATCCCACACTCTAATATTCAGAGGAGCTCTTTTCATCACCATTCTTTGATTTGGCCCCCTCGCCAAGTCCGCTTGAAGCGTGACATGAGGAAATCTTGTGCACTGATTCCTAAACTCTTGAGCATCCACAGTCAGAAAAAGATTACAGTGGGGAACAGCATTTAGTGTTTCACGAGGTGGATGATGATGATGAGACACAGTTGCCAATAAGTCTACTGCAATTAGTGTCTCAAGAGGTTCATGATGAGGATGAGACACAGTTGTCAATAAGTGAGGTTCTTGTTAGGTCAACAAGTCAGGAGGATGACCAGAGTGAGGAAGCGGAAGAGGAGGTGGTGGACGATGAAATTACTGACCCAACCTGGGAAGGTGGCAAGCCGAGCGAGGACAGCAGTACAAAGGGGAAGGAATCCGCAGCACCGCAGCAGGCTGGAAAAGGCAGTGGTGTGGCAAAAGGAAGAAGGCGGGCCACATAAAACAGGCCTGCAACTGTTCCCTGGAGCACCCCCTTGCAGCAATCTCCCTTGCCAAAGGGTAGGTGTTCCGCAGTCTGGCGCTTTTTTTAGGAAAGTACGGACGATAAAAGATTTGTAGTTTGCAACCTGTGCCATACCAAAATGAGCAGAGACGTGAACACTAGCAACCTCACCACCACCAGCATGATCCGCCACATGGCATCAAAGAACCCTAATAGCTGGGCCGAATGCCTGGGTCCACAATCAGTGCATGCAGGTCACACCACTGCCTACTCTTCCCCTGTGTTATATGCTGGCCAATTCCCTGTCCAAGACGCAGGCCTGGATGCCTCCTGACCTGCACTTAAACCTTCGCAAGCACCATCATCTACCACATCCACTTCTGTGTTCCAGGGCAGCGTACAGATGTCCATACCCCAGGCCTTTAAACGAAAGTGCAAATACCCAGCCACCCACCCACAGGCAATAGCACTAAATGCACACCTTTCCAAATTGCTGGCCCTGAAAATGTTGCCATTTAGGCTTGTGGACACCGAGGCTTTCTGTAGCCTGATGCAGGTGGCCATCCTTCGTTACTCAGTCCCCAGCCGCCACTATTTTTCCTGTTGTGCCATCTCCGCCTTACAATAGCATGTGCCCCGTAACATCATCCGTGCCCTGACCAATGCAGTTATTGGGACCAAAATGACCCCAAATTTGATTTGTCTATTTCAAATTAGACCATTATTTGACCACTTTAGCACCAATTTTTCATGAGGCAAAATTTTTCATGTTTTCATAAAACATTTCCATAGATAATTCCCTTATACATTTTAAAGGGAGGGTAACATTCTACCAGTACCTGCCCAGCAAGAGGGCAAGGTATGGCAGTAAAATGTATAAGCTTTGCAAGAATACATATGGGTATACCTCCAGGTGCCAGGTTTTTGAAGGAAAGACACCCAGTCTGATGCCCTGGAATGCTTGCCGTCCTCAGAGTTAGTAGGAATATAATGTGAGACTTGTGGGAATAATGAGTGCATACATTGCTGAACCAGTTACCAACTCTTTGTGGATAACTATTGCTCTAGCATTCCACTATTTAAGTCCTTAAGTTCCAGAGGTACTGTTGCTTGTGGCACATAAGAAAGACCTCCCTGCTCAGGCAACCATTCAGAAAGGCCAGCAGGGGGTGTGTGGCCTAGCTTCAATGGTGTGACTAAGCAACCCTGCAGTGTTCCCACATAATCCTGCTTACTATCCTGCTATCATCCAGGGTAACCTTGTCTAATACCCATTCACTTACTGCCCCTGTGTGCCTGCTTGACAGGGGGCAAGAAACAGTGCTTATGCACTGCTATGGGACTTCGGGAGCTCACCTGGAGCACGAAGAGGCTGTAACGGTCGGGTGTGAGAGGGTAACACCACACCGAACATAGGAGGGAAAATATGTGGCAGGCGCAGCACTATGAAGTGCCTTTTGCGCTGCGGCATTAGAAGAATTTTGATATCTCTGACTTTTAGTCTAATCAGACTGTCTATTACTCTGTAATTCCTCTAGCACCGTTCTATGGAAACAGTAGGTTTAAAGACCACACCAAATGCTTGAAATAACTTCTTTATTAACTTCTAGTGATGAGCGGGAGGTGCCATATTCGATTTCGCGATATTCAATTCGCGATATATTCGTCAAAATCGAATATTCGTAATTATTTCAATTATCGCGAATAATATGCGATTTAATTAATCGCGTGTTGCGATTTTCCTTTTAATAGTATAAGGCAATGTCCTTATGGCTAGGCTAATATGTGTATTTTACGAAATTTCGTTGTATAGCTCATACTTCGTCTTTTAGAATATTACGAATATTCTTAACCACCTCCCGACCGCTGTACGCACCGATGCGTCCGGGAGGTGGTTGATTTACTCCTCCTGGACGCATCGGCGCGTCATCTCGCGATAGCCGAGATTTCCTGTGAACGCGCGCACACAGGCGCGCGCGCTCACAGGAACGGAAGGTAAGCGAGTGGATCTCCAGCCTGCCAGCGGCGATCGCTCGCTGGCAGGCTGGAGATGTGATTTTTTTAACCCCTACCAGGTATATTAGACGCTGTTTTGATAACAGCGTCTAATATACCTGCTACCTGGTCCTCTGGTGGTCCCTTTTGTTAGGATCGACCACCAGAGGACACAGGTAGCTGTGTAAAGTAGCACCAAACACCACACTACACTACACCCCTCCCCTGTCACTTATTAACCCTTTATGAACCACTGATCACCCCATATAGACTCCCTAATCACCCCCCTGTCATTGATCACCCCCCTGGGTGATCAATGACAAGGGGGTGATCACGCATATAGACTTCCTGATCACTTCCCTGTCATTGATCACCCCCCTGTCATTGATCACCCCCCTGTAAGGCTCCATTCAGACGTCCGTATGATTTTTACGGATCAACTGATACATGGATCGGATCCGCAAAACGCATACGGACGTCTGAATGGAGCCTTACAGGGGGGTGATCAATGACAAGGGGGTGATCACGCATATAGACTTCCTGATCACTTCCCTGTCATTGATCACCCCCCTGTCATTGATCACCCCCCTGTAAGGCTCCATTCAGACGTCCATATGATTTTTACGGATCCACTGATACATGGATCGGATCCGCAAAACACATACGGACGTCTGAATGGAGCCTTACAGGGGGGTGATCAATGACAGGGAGGTGATCACCCATATAGATTCCCTGATCACCCCCCTGTCATTGATCACCCCCCTGTCATTGATCACCCCCCTGTAAGGCTCCATTCAGACGTCCGTATGATTTTTACGGATCCACTGATACATGGATCGGATCATCAAAATGCATACGGACGTCTGAATGGAGCCTTACAGGGGGGTGATCAATGACAGGGAGGTGATCACCCATATAGACTTCCTGATCACTTCCCTGTCATTGATCACCCCCCTGTCATTGATCACCCCCCTGTAAGGCTCCATTCAGACGTCCGTATGTGTTTTGCGGATCCGATCCATGTATCAGTAGATCCGTAAAAATCATATGGACGTCTGAATGGAGCCTTACAAGGGGGTGATCAATGACAGGGGGGTGATCAATGACAGGGAAGTGATCAGGAAGTCTATATGCGTGATCACCCCCTTGTCATTGATCACCCCCCTGTAAGGCTCCATTCAGACGTCCGTATGCGTTTTGCGGATCCGATCCATGTATCAGTGGATCCGTAAAAATCATACGGACGTCTGAATGGAGCCTTACAGGGGGGCGATCAATGACAGGGGGGTGATCAGGGAGTCTATATGGGTGATCACCCCCCTGTCATTGATCACCCGCCCTGTAAGGCTCCATTCAGACATTTTTTTGGCCCAAGTTAGCGGAAATTGTTTTTGTTTTTTTGTTTTTTCTTACAAAGTCTCATATTCCACTAACTTGTGTCAAAAAATAAAATCTCACATGAACTCACCATACCCCTCACGGAATCCAAATGCGTAACATTTTTTAGACATTTATATTCCAGACTTCTTCTCACGCTTTAGGGCCCCTAAAATGCCAGGGCAGTATAAATACCCCACATGTGACCCCATTTCGGAAAGAAGACACCCCAAGGTATTCCGTCAGGGGCATATTGAGTCCATGAAAGATTTACATTTTTGTCCCAAGTTAGCGGAAAGGGAGACTTTGTGAGAAAAAAATAATAAAATCAATTTCCTCTAACTTGTGCCCAAAAAAAAATTTCTATAAACTCGCCATGCCCCTCATTGAATACCTTGGGGTGTCTTCTTTCCAAAATGGGGTCACATGTGGGGTATTTATACTGCCCTGGCTTTTTAGGGGCCCTAAAGCGTGAGAAGAAGTCTGGGATCCAAATGTCTAAAAATGCCCTCCTAAAAGGAATTTGGGCACCTTTGCGCATCTAGGCTACAAAAAAGTGTCACACATGTGCTATCGCCGTAATCAGGAGAAGTTGGGGAATGTGTTTTGGGGTGTCATTTTACATATTCCCATGCTGGGTGAGAGAAATATCTTGGTCAAATGCCAACTTTGTATAAAAAAATGGGAAAAGTTGTCTTTTGCCAAGATATTTTTCTCACCCAGCATGGGTATATGTAAAATGACACCCCAAAACACATTCCCAAACTTCTCCTGAGTACGGTGATACCACATGTGTGACAATTTTTTGCCGCCTAGGTGGGCAAAGGGGCACACATTCCAAAGAGCACCTTTAGGATTTCACCGGCCATTTTTTACACATTTTGATTTCAAACTACTTACCACACATATGGGCCCCTAAATTGCCAGGGCAGTATAACTACCTCACAAGTGACCCCATTTTGGAAAGAAGACACCCCAAGGCATTCCGTGAGGGGCATGGCGAGTTCCTAGAATTTTTTGTCGCAAGTTAGTGGAATATGAGACTTTGTAAGGAAAAAAGAAAAAAAAAATCATCATTTTCCGCTAACTTGTGACAAAAAATAAAAAATTCTAGGAACTCGCCGTGCCCGTCACGGAATACCTTGGGGTGTCTTCTTTCCAAAATGGTGTCACTTGTGGCGTAGTTATTTTAGCGGTGTGGCGGTGTTATTTTACATATAATCATGCTGGGTGAGATAAATATCTTGGCAAAAGACAACTTTTCCAATTTTTTTATACAAAGTTGGCATTTGACAAAGATATTTTTCACACCCAGCATGGGTATATGTAAAATGACACCCCAAAACACATTCCCCCAACTTCTCCAAAGGGGCACATATTCCAAAGTGCACCTTTCGGATTTCGAAGGCTATTTTTTACACATTTTGATTGCAAAGTACTTCTCACACATTTGGGCCCCTAGAAGGCCAGGGCAGTATAACTACCCCACAAGTGACCCCATTTTGGAAAGAAGACACCCCAAGGTATTCCATGAAGGGCATGGCGAGTTCCTAGAATTTTTTTTTTTGTCGCAAGTTAGTGGAATATGAGACTTTGTAAGAAAAAAAAAAAAAAATCATCATTTTCTGCTAACTTGTGACAAAAAATAAAAAGCTCTATGAACTCACTATGCCTATCAGCGAATACCTTAGGGTGTCTACTTTCCGAAATGGGGTCATTTGTCGGGTTTTTCTACTGTCTGGGCATTGTAGAACCTCAGGAAACATGACAGGTGCTCAGAAAGTCAGAGCTGCTTCAAAAAGCGGAAATTCACATTTTTGTACCATAGTTTGTAAACGCTATAACTTTTACCCAAACCATTTTTTTTTTTTTGCCCAAACATTTTTTTTTTATCAAAGACATGTAGAACAATAAATTTAGCGAAAAATTTATATATGGATGTCGTTTTTTTTGCAAAATTTTACAGCTGAAAGTGAAAAATGACATTTTTTGGCAAAAAAAGTTAAATTTCGATTAATAACAAAAAAAGTTAAAATGTCAGCAGCAATGAAATACCACCAAATGAAAGCTCTATTAGTGAGAAGAAAAGAAGGTCAACTTCAATGGCTTGGTAGAATTAGCGAATATGACGAATGTATTCGTCATATTCCACAAAATGAATATACAAATGTATTCGTCATATTCCACAAAACGAAGATATTCTCCATCTTCGTTTTAGCTACCTATTCATCAACTTTGCGAATTCTAGCAATCATATAGGAAAGTTGACTATAGAGACAGCTAAGTTTAATTCGCTATGCGATTATATTATTTAGCTTTTTTTTAAAAATAAATAGAATAATTATAATACCTGATAATTATTATAATTATTCTCGTTATAAAAAAAAAAGCTAAATAATATAATCGCATAGCGAATTAAACTTAACTGTCTCTATAGTTAACTTTCCTATATGATTGCTAGAATTCGCGAAGTTCATGAATATGTAGCTAAAACGAAGATGGAGAATATCTTCGTTTTGTGGAATATGACGAATACATTTGTATATTCGTTTTGTGGAATATGACGAATACATTCGTATATTCGCAAATTCTACCAAGCCATTGAAGCCAACCATAGTAAACCAGGTCCAAGTTGAAATTGCAATGCGATTAATATAACTCGAAGTAATCGCATGGCGATTTCAACTTAGCACTGCTATATTCCATAGTAGGCTAGAATTAACTAATATGGAATATAGCAGTGCTTAAGTTGAAATCACAATTCGATTATTATAACTTGAATTAATCGAATTGCGATTTCAACGTAATTCTCAAATCCGACAGTACATTCTAGTATATGGAGACGTTCCCATGGTGATGGGGACGCTTTATGAGCACGGAAGCAACGGGCACTGACTGGAGCATAAAAAAAAAAATTAAATTATATGAATATTCGATTTCGCGAATATATAGCACTATATTCTAAATATTCGCGAAATCTCGAAATATTCGCGATATTCGAGAAAAAAATTGCAATTTGAATATTCGCGCTCAACACTATTAACTTCAACTTTTCTTCATATATAACACTGCCGCTTTCGCAGCAGATAGTCCATGTACATAACACATGTTGAAAAGATATCACAAAATGACAGTATGATTTAAGATGGTGGTTCAACTGTTCAATCTTGTCATTCAACATAAAATGGTGGATACATTTCTCTCTTGAGTATCTATTCTCTTAAAGGGACCAGGAACGGGTACGCTGACACCACTTATGCAGTGGGCCAGGAAACAGGTGGATAATAGTCTGTATTTGTTTGTGACACAGGGTACTACCCCAGGGCCCTTCCAAGGTGTTATAACGCAAGTCCCAGATTAGGAATGCCAGAGTGGTGTAATGGCCTATAATGTCTCTATAGGGTGGTGATAATTGTGTCAACGGTGTCTCCTACCTGGGTACTGCTGGACTCCTGGCTCCTGGCTCACTTGCAATAAATTTGAGTGTAGTGATAGTAGGAGTAATAGAGGAATTTTGCAGCAGAAATTATGTCCAGATCTTTAGATAAAGTTCAAACATTTCTATACTGAAGATAACTTGTATGCAAGCAGTATACAGCTTTGGTCTCTGGTACCAGCAGGTTTTGGCAATCATTGGCAGGAATAAATGCTTCTGCTTGATATGTGGGGAGCTTGCAGGATAAGACATCTGCTTGGAATGTGATCTGGTGCCAGCCGAGACAAGATCCTTGCAGGGGATCTTCTGAATGCTATCACACAGCTTTCCCCTAGCAGGGGGGCGGGGGGGGGGGGGAGGCTACACTAACTCTAACTTCCTTCTCCACCCATGCTGCAGGATGTGGGAACAGCCCACTTTGCTCACAGAGGGGGAGCTGAGCTGGAATAATCCATTGCAGCTTAGATACACTAAACTAAGACTAGTACCTGGCCAATGCATTGCTGCCACCTGCTAGTGAACCTCAGAAATTACAAGGAACAATTGTATTTAACATGGTTTTACATGCACATTAGTGAAGACATAATAGAAATTACATAAGATGACACTGTAGAGGCTCTTAGGAGACAGTAGCAGGGTAGATGCGTGTAGTAACACAACTCTGGGGTGTTACATTCCCCTTACTTTGAGTTAAGCCGCCCATGACTTATGCTTAGGATAAGAGGATTAAGCTCTGGGGTACCCAATTTAATACAAAGTGCTGCATGAAGTATGCAATGTTGAATGGAGGTTAACCCTCCGATGACTTAGACCCCTATACAGTGAGGATACTCACTGATAGGTTTTCCTATGGCTGAATGAATGCTGAAATACAATTCATAGATTTGAGGACTAGTGAGCATTGAGTTGCCTGTAAAAGTGCCAATATATGACCTAGGAGATTAATAGGAACTATCAGGGCATGGCAGGCTTCTTAAAACAGAAATTAAGTTTGGAGAACCTTACGTTAGAGGCAAATCAGGTTTTTTCCAATGCTCACATCCCTCTGGGTCAAACAGATATAAGCGGAGCGTTCAGAAATCTAAATAATACATACAGTAAGCATATTAGATCATGGTGGGAAATAGCTAGTTTAGAAACATACATCCAACAGGGGATGATATATAGAGGACTACGCATCCCTCTAAGACCTAACGTGCATTTAGAGGATACACAGTTCACTAAGGGCTGGGAAAGCCTGTTAACAGAGTGCTCATTAAGACTGCTAAAATATCTGGTAGACTATGAGAAAGGTTTCTTTCAAAAGATAGACCAACAACTAGAGAAAGAAATACATGAAATACAAGATTTCAATCAGCATCCTGAGTTCCCTGATCTAGAACAGAAAATAAAGAAAAATATAGATCTATTGCAAAACGAGATTAAAGAAAGAAAGCATAGAAAATATATTAGGGACCGTACTGATTTTGAAACGGATCGGGTATATATTTGGAGAAATAGAGGGACAAATAGAACCCCACAACACAGATATTTTGAAAACTCTGAAACAGAGACCTCAGGTACAGAGGGATCAAATTACGGTTCAAGTACACAGGGAAATCGAGGTAAGGGCATTAAACGAAAAACTAAAAAAAGACAGTATCCTCCTAAAAAACAACCTGTAGAGAGACGAGAATCTTTTCAATCATGCTCGGAAGGAGGGATAAGGAGACCAACTACCACAAATTTGAGTACCTCAACGGCAAATACAAATATAAATCCGATGTTGACCTATTCATCGTTACCCTCACAACCATTCTCTTTTGGGTTGTCTCAGGGGCAGAATATGGGCCAGAACCAAATGGCTTATCAGCCTCCTGGTACATCCCGTCAGATCTCCACACTTCCATCACAGATCAACATGGGTGCAAAGGAGAGAGATCCCCCGATTGCCCCCCTTTTTTTAGGACAACTAGGGGCTCAGCCGAAGGACAGAGAAAAATGGGGCTACAGCAAGTAACCGAAATAACATCAGAAATGGTTTCAGAGGATAAACAGATTATAAATCTCTTTACTTATATGATTACCACCTCAGAACGGACACTTCTTAGTAAGGGTCTTACCTTTGCGCCAGTCCCTCAGTGCGACAAGTTTCTCTGGGTTAAGGATATAAATCTCTTTGCTCGTAAATTAGCCCTACACAAAGTACACAAACAAGAACAAAATGATGTACGCAAGACATTTGAAAATGAAAAAAGATGTGTAGAGGTCTTAGAGGACTTACTAAAAGAGAGTGAGGGCTATCAGATTATTCCAGATCCACCTTTTTCTACCTTGAAGCCTAAATCAAGGATCACTCCTAATTTCACACAGTTTCAGGAGATAGAAACCTTTATGCAATTAGTCACCCATGATATAAAATCTCTTAAGATGAGGAAGGATCATATAAGCCCCAATCTGAGTAAGCAGGAACAAGAAGCCCTAGAGACCCTAAAGGAAAATGGTAATATAATAATAAAACCGAGTGATAAGGGGGGTAACATAGTTATACAAGATAAAAATGATTACGTTGAGATGGTTCTTAGACTCCTTAAAGATAGAAAAACCTATAAAGTCTTATCCCAAGACCCTACAAAAGGATTTATGAGTGAATTAAAAAATCTCCTCACAGATGCACGAGAGGCAAATATCATCTCCAAGGATGAATATCAGTATCTTTTTAATAAAACTCCCACTGTCTCCACATTCTATGCCTTACCGAAGGTGCACAAGAACAAGAAACCCATCCCTGGGAGACCAATAGTTTCAGGGAATGAAAACTTGACACAAGCTCTGAGTGAATATGTGGACCAAATATTGAGACCCTTCGTGACCGCCCTACCCTCATATATAAGGAACACAAAAGATTTACTTTTAAAAATTAACGACATCACTGTTACATCTGATACCATTCTAGCAAGTCTAGATGTCGAGTCACTTTATAGTAATATTCAGCACTCACTAGGAATGCACGCGGTGGAATATTATTTGAATACTAAAAGTAAAAATTTCCAAAAACATAATGAGTTTGTTTTATCAGCACTTAGATTTATTTTGGAGCACAATTATTTTGTTTTTCAGGAACACTATTATCACCAAATAAATGGGACCGCGATGGGGACGTCATGTGCCCCGACGTACGCAAATTTATTTCTAGGGTGGTGGGAAAATAATTTTGTTTTCACAGATGAGATGTCGTCATATATCTGCCACATTTTATTTTGGGGCAGATATATTGACGACATCCTCATTTTATGGGATGGCGGTCACGTATTATTTCAGGAATTCACTCAGAGACTTAACAACAATGATATAGGGATGAGATACACCTGTGAGGTTCAGAATGAGGAAATAATATTCCTTGATCTCAAAATAAAAAAATCAGAAGAGGGTCATCTTCTTACAGAGGTTCATAGAAAAGCGACGGCAACTAACAGCTATTTACATTGGAGCAGCTGGCACCCACCCCCCCTGAAAAGAGGGATACCAACTGGCCAATACTTGAGGGCACGCAGGAACTGCTCGGATGAAACCTCCTTTGACAGAGAAAGTGAACAACTATTTCAGAGGTTTAAGAAGAGAGGTTATCCGACCAGACCCCTGAAGAAGGCTTATAATAGAGCTAAAAGCCTGAACAGGGAAGAACTATTGAAAACAACAATTCATAATAAAAGAAGTGAGGTCATCAGGTGTATTGGTACCTATGATGGGTATAATGATGAGATATGTCGTATAATCAAAAAATATTGGCACATAATACGATCTGACAGAGACCTAGAGATGGTTCTTACCCCATATCCATCTATAACATACAGGAGAGGCCCGAAACTGAAGGACCAGCTGGTCCATAGCCATCTGGGAGAGGATAAGATCCAACCTATAAGAGAAAAGGAAAAATATAAGGGATCATCACCATGTGGGAGCTGTTCCTTCTGTAAATATATACCTCGCATCAAAAAATTCACGAACCCTGGAGACAAAAAGGAGTATGAAATCAGACACCTGATAACATGTAGAACACAAGGAGTTATCTATATAGCCTCCTGCCCATGCCCAAAACTGTATGTGGGTAAAACCATACAAGAGCTGAGACGCCGGATTTCTGGCCATCTAAGTACTATTGAAACAGATAAAGATACCCCTCTGGCAAGACACGTTAAATATATACATGGGAACCAGAGTTCTATATTAAGATTCTGGGGAATAGAAAAAGTATCCATGGGACCAAGAGGAGGGAATCTAGACAAAAAATTGTTACAATCTGAAGCCCGGTGGATTGATAGATTAAACACCATGAGTCCTTATGGACTGAATGAAGGCTTTTCATTCGCAGCATTCATTTAGCATAAATTCATATATATATAAAAAGGAAACCTAATATACTTTGGTATATATATATCTATTTAAATAAACTAAAATATAAGGAATAAAAGGAAGAATTTTAGAAAGGAATAATGACCAATTTGCATCCAGTCTGTTGTCATATATAGGATTGCCAGTAATTAATCAATTCATGTAAAAAAGATATTTTAAACAAGCCTGGTGTGGGACTGTGATCACATGTGTCTGAGTTGGGACTGTGACCCTCATATATCTATTAAATAGTATGCTAGTATGTCTCTTCAAATAGAGTAGGCGAATCTTACTTTGTAGAATATTAAATTCAATAGAAATCGCATGCGCACTGAGATTGTGACTTTGAGACTGTGGACCTCGTATGCTTATCAAACAGCATGTTAGTATGTCTCTATAATTTGAGTGGACGAATTTCCCTTGTAGAATACTAAATTCAATAGAAAAGACTGTGATTAGGATTTTCTGTAGATTTGTCAACTAAGTGTGTGGGCATGCGCAGTAGGGGTAAATTGTGAGTGAGATGTGGAGATCGGAGCGCATGCACCCAAACTTAGTATCTGGAGGGAAGCGACGTGGAGGAGTGGGCGCATGCGTCGGGACTTAGCATCGGGACGGAGAAATCACCCCTGTCAGTTACTCACCGGAACCTGAAAAGGTAGGTGGAATGATTTTGCAAGCCCACACCCAGGAATATACGCGTCATAAACATTGACGAATCCGCTTCTGACAGACAACGGATTGCAATTGGCCAGACTATATGACTATCGACCGATCGCCTGCAACTCATTGGCAATAAGGGATAGGAAAGAACCACCCACATGATATATAAAGGCCGATTGTGTTGATAGTAGCTCCATAGCCCCCTGAAGACGCCACATCCGTGGTGAAACATGTCGGGGGAGCTGCAAGTCTAGGTTTTAGATCAGTGTAGTGTGTTTGGTGATCGGCCCCTGGTGCGCTGCAGACACTGGGTTAAACCGATTATAACAGTTTACTCGTTCCTAAAGAGGAATTTAGGGATAGAGTTACATGTACTCTATTCACTCCGGTGTAGGGCTGACAGAAAGTAACATCTTGTCACAATCCTAATAGACCGGAGGAGGGAAATACAATAGGATTTATTCCTCAGGACTTAGATACACTATGGGAAAAGACTGCAAATAAAAGCAGAAACCATTAATAAAATAAGTGTATACTGTCACCTTGCACCAGAACACTGTAATTTTAAATACCTTTTCTTTTCTACCTTCCCGTTCATTTTAATGAATATCTAATAAATGTTATATTTTATAATTTGACCTTAAACGGGAAACCATTAGCCGTTTGGCTATCTGAACCCTATAAATTTAAATCCCGGGTCCAAAGGGTCCCTGAAGGGAAAAGTATGCATAAAGACATACAAAGACAAACACATAACGGCTACCCCAAGGTTCCTGCCCGCATGAGTAGGGTGTCCTAATTAACAGTTTCCCTCTCGGTATAACCAGTGAACCAAAGGTCTGCAGTAAGCAATCACTACTGACTGACTTTGAAGTGTTGTCCACCAATACTAAAGAAAGCATGATTTACTCTGTAGTCCCACCATTGTGTAATGAAATGCCCGCAAATAGAAGGCTGACTTTAGCCTGTATTCCCTTCCCTGCGCCTAAGTAAAAATATAAGGCTTATAGCACGATCACTATGGTGATTATTGGTAGCTAAAATGGCTCTAAGGCGGTGGCCTACACCTTAGGCAAAGGCACAGAAGGGGGAGGTATCAGCTTCTCCGTGCGCTTCTGGCAATGTCACAGGAGGAGGATATAATAATCCCATGAAACTCCTGGAAGACACACCAGGATGGAGTTTTAGTAGTCCCATTTCCAATCCTGGCACATATAACAAACAGGAAGGAGTGGCCTTACCCTTGCTGGAGTTATTGAAGATGGGGGAAGTCCTTACAAGAGAGGCCATCCAGCTGAGGCTGTAACTAGCGGCAACAAATACAACAAAACTGGCCTACAGTCCCTCAGATTTCAGGACCAGTCCACACTGTGGATCCCATTAATTATTTTATTTTAAGATTAAGAAGAGATTTAGGGAAGGACTTGCAGGTAGAGTTGAGCGGACACCTGGATGTTTGGGTTCGGCAGGTTCAGCTGAACTTGAAAAAAAAAATTGAAAGAGTTAGAGGGCTGCAAAAGGCAGCAAAATGTGCTTAAGAGCATGGCAAATGCTCTGCAAACAAATGTGGATAGGGAATTAAATTTAAAAAAATAAAAGACCTAAAAAAAAAAAAATTTGGAATGATGTAGGAGGAAGAGGTTAGGGAGGCGGTGAATGGGTGGATGTGGCCGTGTAGGCTCACGTGGCAGTCTAGATGGAAGCGGCAGCGAAGGAGGAATAGGTAGCCAACACAGATGTGTTATTTTGAATTTTTACATAGGGGTATCCCCCAAAATATTGGGACAAATAAAAAAATAAATAAAAAAGGAATGAATGCACTTGAGTACAAGGATGGATGGTTGAGGCAGTTGGGGCCGGTTCTGAGCCACTTCTAAAAGACTGGCCTGAAAGTGTTAGAGATTACCCCTCTTCCTCCTCCTCGTCCTGGGCCACATCCTCTTCCATCATCGCCCTAAGTGTTTTCTCAAGGAGACATAGAAGTGGTATTGTAACGCTGATAACGGTGTCATCGCCACTGGCCGTGTTGGTGGAGTACTTGAAACAGCGCAACAAGGCACAAAGGTCTCGCATGGAGGCACAGTCATTGGAGATGAAGTGGTGCTGTTCCGCAGTGCGACTCACCCGTGCGTGCTGCAGCTGAAATTCTGCTATGGCCTGCTGCTGCTCGCACGGTCTCTTTAGCATGTGCAAGGTGGAGTTCCACCTGGTGGGCACGTCGCATATGAGGCGGTGAGCGGGAAGGCTGAAGTTACGCTGTAGAGCAGACAGCCGAGCGGCGGCAGGATGAGAATGCCGGAAGCACGCACAGACGGCCCGCACTTTGCACAGCAGCTATGACATGTCGGGGTAGGTGTGAATGAATTTCTGCACCACTAAATTCAGCACATGCGCCAGGCAAGGGATGTGCGTCAAATTGGCTAGTCCCAGAGCTGCAACGAGATTTCGCCCATTATCGCACACCACCAGGCCGGGCTTGAGGTTCACTGGCGGTGTGGGGCCTGTCCCCCAAACATATCAGTTTCAGAACGGCCTGCTGACGTTTACCCCTGGCTGTGCTGAAGTTGGTGGAGAAAGTCTGTCACTGACCAGATGAGGAAGTGGTAGAAGAGGAGAAGGAAGCTGAGTAGGAAGAAGAGGCAACAGGAGGCAAAGAATGATGCCCTGCGATCCTTGGTGGCGGAAGGACGTGCGCCAAACAGCTCTCCGCCTGGGGCCCAGCTGCCACTACATTTACCCAGTGTGCAGTTAGGGAGATATAGCGTCCCTGGCCGTGCTTACTGGTCCACGTATCTATGGTTAGGTGGACCTTGCCACAGATGGTGTTGCGCAGTGCACAATTGATTTTATCCAAAACATAGTTGTGCAGGGAGGGCTCTCCTGGAGAAGTAGTGGCGGCTGGGAACGACGTACTGTGGGACAGCAAGCGACATGAGCTGTTTAAAGCTGAAGCTGACAGCAAGCCACATGAGCTGTTTGAAGCTGTCCGTCTCCACCAGCCTGAATGACAGCATTTCAAAGGCCAGTAGTTTAGAAATGCTGGCATTCAGGGCCAGTGATCGAGGGTGGCTAGGTGGGAATTTACGCTTTCTCTCAAAGAAACCAGAGGCACCACCAACACCACCACCACGACCATGACCACGTCCCTTATTAGATGTTTGCCTCATAGTTAGCGTTCACAAAGCAAAGTAAAAAGTAGTTAAGTCTGTTAAAAATAATGAACCGCCAATACAAAACCCTGATGTAGGGTATTGCACTAAAAAAAATTTTTTTACTCTATATGACAGCGGTATTTGTGGCTTAAATTTCACAATAACTTATGCATGTCTAATCCCAGATGTGCAGTATATCAGAGGGTTTTTTCACCCCAGTAAGTATAGCCGTATTTCTGGCCTAAATGTGACATTCACTTAAGCAAATCTAATCCCAGATGTGCAGTATATAAGAGGTTTTTTTCACCCCAGTAAGCAAAAATCTGTATTTCTGGCCTAAATGTGACACTTATGCACAACTAATCCTATATGTGCCCTATATGAAACAGATGGTTTTTTTTTTTCACCCCAGTATGCCCCAGTTTGAGAAAGTCATATTTGTGGCCTAAATTTCACAGTCACTTATGCATGTCTAATCCCAGATGTGCAGTATATCAGAGGGTTTGTTCACCCCAGTAAGCAAAAAGCTGTATTTCTGGCCTAAATGTGACACTCACTTATGCACGTCTAATCCTAGATGTGCACTATATGAAACAGATGGGTTTTTTTTCTCCCCAGTACACTAATCCGAGCAGAGTGACGGGCGGCGCTACGTGACTCCAGCTTAAATAAAGGCTGGGTCACATGCTGCAGTTGGCCAATCACAGCCATGCCAATAGTCCATGTGCTGAAACGTCTCAATTGGCTGTCCTGTACCACTGCATGTGTCATGGGTCAAAGTTCTTCACAATGTAAAAGAATATGGCGGACGCGAATATCTCCATATGTTCGCATGTTCGGCGAATCGCGAACATGCAAAGTTCGCCGCAAAACGACCTCCGGGAGAACCGCAAAGCCATCTCTACTCACAAACACAAGCGGAATAAGGGCACATCAGGTGAATGAAAATCTGTTGTCCTTTCTCCGTTTTGTATCTTTGCTGCGGTGGTAATCCTACAAATGGAAGGAGTTCCTCGCCACAGTGAAGTACCATAAGTCACAGGCAAATATAAATAGATTTATTATGCTCACAAAACTCCTTATAAAATCGCATAAAATATAAATAGATAAAACTCTCGTGTCCTCTTACAGCCCGACCAGGGTTTCGCTCCTTTGGCCTTCCCACAAGTCCTATATCCTACACCCTCCCCCCTGCTTCACCTGTGGATAATCTTGGGCAAAAAACAGTCACACAGTTCGCGGATATCTAAATCTCTAATCCAATATTCCTGTCTACTACAAACCATCAAACATAGATAATCAGATATCTATCTCTTTGCCACGGCACGATCATAAATCATCTATCTCTTTATCACTGCACCATCACACTTTTCTTATTCTTCCATTCATAATGCACCAAACAATTTCTCATCACTTTTCTTATCCTTCCCAGTATGTATTACCCACTTTTAAGGCTGGGTTCAGACCTGAGCGTTTTACAGCGCGTTCCTACGCGCTGTAAAACGCTCAACAGGCAATAACCAATGATTCCCTATGGGAATGGTTCTCACCTGAGCGTTTTACAGCGCGTACGATCGCGCTGTAAAACGCCCGACGCCCCAAGAAGTACATGAGCTTTTTTGGGGCGTCTTGTCGCGCGTTCCCGTACATAGACTTCCGGGAACGCGCGACAATGGACGTTCGCTTGTCTCTGTATGCGCGATTGCAAACGCCGGTACAATCACGCATACAGAGCGCGACATCCCGAACGCTCAGTTCTGAACCCAGCGTTAGACATGCTTTCAGATCAAACTCCACATTAAGTCCCCCTGGTTGTAGCATATTCATTTCATAGATCCACCTTGCTTCGCACTTGTCAATTTTTTCTGTAAAATCTCCTCCCCTCCAATTCCCCTTTACTAGTTCAATATCCTGGCAAATATTAATCCTTTCGGGATTTTCTGATGGATGTTTTTAAAATGCAAAAAAAAAAAAACATGCGTCTCCAACCCCTTTTTTTATATTTCTAATATGTTCCTGCATGCAAATTTTTAATTTTCTTGTGGTACGCCCAATATACTGGAGGCCACACAGACACTCCAGCATATATACCATGCCAACATTCTCACAAGTGATTTCCCCCTTGATTTTTAGATCTGTATTTCTATTGTTGGAATGGATCTCTATAATTTTTTGTTTTCTATCTTTCCTCTCCCTGTTCCTACAAGCCGCACAGAAACCGCACCATGTGAATTGATCTTTCTTTTTCCTTCCTTCCTTTTCGTCTAAGATCGCACTGCGAACTAAATGGTTACGGATATTCGGAGCCTTCTTAAAAATGATCTTTGGACAATCTGGGATCTCTTTGCCTATCACTGGGTAATTTTTTTGTGTGGTCCAGTTCTTTTTAATTGCTCTTTTTATTAACCCTGAATGCACTGTATACTGGGTCATGAAGGCAAATCTAAAATCCATACTTTCTTTGTTTTTATTTTATTTTTCCCCTTTGGCTGTTTCTTCCACTTCTTTACTACATCTAATTAGCTGATCCTCAGAATACCCCTTTTCCACAAACCTACTCTGAATTATCTTGCTTTGATCCCTGAAAACCGGAACATTTGAACAGTTGCGGTGGATTCTCCCGATCTGTCCTTTGGGGATGTTGGTTAACCAAGGACTAAAGTGGCAACTGTTAATGGCAATATATCCATTAACATCTGTGTGTTTAAAGGGAACCTGTCAACGAGATTTTGGGTATAGAGCTGAGGACATGGGTTGCTAGATGGCCGCTAGCACATCCACAATATCCAGTCCTCATAGCTCTGTGTGCTTTTATTGTGTAAAAAAAAACGATTTTATACATATGCAAATTAACCTGAGATGAGTCCTGTACGTGAGATGAGTCAGTGACAGGACTCATCTCAGGTTAATTTGCATATGTATTAAATCGTTTTTTTTACACAATAAAAGCACGCAGCGCTATAGGGACTGGGTATTGCGGATGTGCTAGCGGCCATCTAGCAACCCATGTCCTCAGCTCTATACCCAAAATCCCGGTGACAGGTTCCCTTTAAA
Source organism: Bufo gargarizans (assembly GCF_014858855.1). Lineage (NCBI taxonomy): Eukaryota > Metazoa > Chordata > Amphibia > Anura > Bufonidae > Bufo > Bufo gargarizans. The sequence continues at coordinate 77,216,506 of NC_058089.1, forward strand.
AAGGTTTTCTGATGAAATTTGCCATTCTCAATATAGATGGTAAAATCGAGAAAATACACCGCAACCTGACTGACACTGCTGGTGAATTTCAGGTTCCAGTTGTTACAGTTTAACTTGTCTATGAATTATTACAAAATTCGCCCCCATCGCCGTCCCGATCCTCTGTAAGTAAAAATCCCTGTCAAACCAGAAGTAATTGTGTTCCAGACAGAATTCAACACAATCCACAAAAAACTCCCCTTGTCTCTGGGTCATCTGTCTATCATTATTTAGTACTTCTCTGATAGCTTTTAGTCCAAGATCTTTCGGGATAATTGTGCATAGGGATGTCACATCAAGCGTCCCTAACCAGATATTATCACTACACATGTCCAAACTTTTAACTAATTCGATGACGCTGTTCGTATCTTTAAGGTAGGATGGGGTTTCCACTACGTACTTCTGTAAGAAATGGTTGATGTATTCTGTCACCCTACTTGTGAGGGAATTTATTCCAGAGACAATAGGTCTCCCTGGGGGGGTCTGTTGGATTTTTATGGATTTCTGGAAGTTGGTATATAACCGGGGTAACAGGTGCTTTAATCAATAAATACTCATATTCTTTTTTATTTATAATTTCTTCCTTGTATCCCCTTCGTAGCACACTCCGTAATTTCTTTTTGTACTCCACTAACAGGTTTTTCTTTAACATCAAATATGTTTCCTTATTTGATAGTAATGTTCTTAGTTCTGCCTCATATTTTTTGGCATCCATCACAACTACCTTCCCCCCTTTATCAGCTGGCTTAATAATTATTTTATGGTTATTCTCCAAACCTCTTAAGGCTTCCTTTTCTCCTTTGGTCATATTGTACCTACATGGTTTTGTATCCATTTTCTCTATCTCAGTTAATAGACCTCTTTTGAATGCATTCACACACTCATTTTCTTAGTTTTTAGGGTAAAAGTTAGATTCTTCTTTTAACTGCGTATAAATTATGTCTCCTTCCTGTTGTGCATTCTTCAGTATCCCAGATTGGTTATTAATATAATATTTTGCCACATTTAGTTTTCTAATGTATTTATGAATATTTATAAATGCTTGGAATTTATTTAACCCTTTAGTTGGCGCAAACTTTAATCCCTTTCCCAACACTTTCAGTTCCTGTTCAGACAAGGTATGACTACTGAGGTGAAAAATTCCTATTTCCCCATGTTTTTTACCCCCTCTCTTTCCTCTAAGAGGCATCTTTTTTGTGGGGTTCCCTGTTGAATAATACTCTCCCTTACTTCGTATTCTCTCTGTAGTCGGTCCTCTCTCTCTTCCCTTTGGACTCCCTCTGTCATCTTGTGGGGAAAATTTTGTTCATTAATTGGTGCTTCTATTTGCATCTGTATCTCTATGTTAGTAGATTGTATCTCTCATTTTGGTATCTCTGTTGGTAGTTTCTTCTGCCCTCACTATATCCTGCATTGTAATACTGTTGTTGGTAATTATTCCCATATTGGTGATAAGGTGGTCTGTATGATGGTCTATTCATCCCTTGTTGGGGGTGATTATAACTTGATCTATAATGCCTTCCGCCCCCATTATATGGTCTATATCCTGTATGCTGATAAGTCTGATAGGGTTCCCTCCACATTCTACATGGTTGACCCTCCATATTTCCATTATAGTGAGTCCATTTATTTGTACCTTCAATACCATTGCAGGGATTGGATATCCTGTTTTTCAAATTCACCAAGTTTTTCTGATCCCCGACTTTTCCACTCTGTGTGTATATTACATGTATTTACGCTAGCCCTTTCCTCTTTTTTATAAGTTGTGTGCCTTCCTTATTATTTTTCCATTTATAAATCTTATCATTTTCATACTCATCACATACTTTCCTATACTTCAGTTTTTTTGTTTTTAATTTCTTTCTCCACTGTTACCAAGTTCATTTGACATTTACTGCTCAATTCCATATATTCTTTTAAGTCTTTATACGGTTTCAGTAATCCTTGTAATTATTCTACATTATCATTAATTTGCTTGAGTTTTTTTCCTTCGTATCCGTATAATAAATTCTACTGCTTTCAAACCACAGTCGTTCATAAACCTTTCCCATTCATTCTGATCTTCCAGACATACAGTACAGACCAAAAGTTTGGACACACCTTCTCATTCAAAGAGTTTTCTTTATTTTCATGACTATGAAAATTGGAGATTCACACTGAAGGCATCAAAACTATGAATTAACACATGTGGAATTTACATAACAAAATGTGAAACAACTGAAAATGTCATATTCTAGGTTCTTCAAAGTAGCCACCCTTTGCTTTGATTACTGCTTTGCCCACTCTTGGCATTCTCTTGATGAGCTTCAAGAGGTAGTCGCCTGAAATGGTCTTCCAACAGTCTTGAAGGAGTTCCCAGAGATGCTTAGCACTTGTTGGCCCTTTTACCTTCACTCTGCGGTCCAGCTCACCCCAAACCATCTCGATTTGGTTCAGGTCCGGTGACTGTGGAGGCCAGGTCATCTGGCGCAGAACCCCATCACTCTCCTTCATGGTCAAATAGCCCTTACACAGCCTGGAGGTGTGTTTGGGGTCATTGTCCTGTTGAAAAATAAATGATGGTCCAACTAAACGCAAACCGGATGGAATAGCATGCCGCTGCAAGATGCTGTGGTATCCATGCTGGTTCAGTATGCCTTCAATTTTGAATAAATCCCCAACAGTGTCACCAGCAAAGCACCCCCACACCATCACACCTCCTCCTCCATGCTTCACGGTGGGAACCAGGCATGTAGAGTCCATCCGTTCACCTCCGTCGCACAAAGACACGGTGGTTGGAACAAAAGATCTCAAATTTGGACTCATCAGACCAAAGCACAGATTTCCACTGGTCTAATGTCCATTCCTTGTGTTCTTTAGCCCAAACAAGTCTCTTCTGCTTGTTGTCTGTCCTTAGCAGTGGTTTCCTAGCAGATATTCTACCATGAAGGCCTGATTCACACAGTCTCCTCTCAACAGTTGTTCTAGAGATGTGTCTGCTGCTAGAACTCTGTGTGGCATTGACCTGGTCTCTAATCTGAGCTGCTGTTAACCTGCAATTTCTGAGGCTGGTGACTCGGATGAACTTATCCCTCGCAGCAGAGGCAGGGGTCGAGTGGAGGGGGAACGCATGGGAACGGCGTTCCTGCACTTTTTTCATGGCAGGAACGCCGTTCCCTTTCAGCCTCAAGTCAGGCTGAATCAGATTCACAGGGGGAGACAGAGCGCACTGTGCAGGGCAGGCTAAGGGAGGAGGGGCAGCTTCAGTTGAGAGGAAGCTGTCTGTGCGGTGCCGCTGCCTGCGACTCCTCTCATGGCGCCCCACCCCCTAATGACATAATCTCCTTCACTACGAGATCATTTAGAATGTCTTTTAGAAAAGTTTGTCCTGGGATTCGAACTCACGACCTCTACACATCAGAGGAAGGCATTTAACCTCACAGCCATGAAAGCTGTCTAGGTAGTTGCTTTAAAAAAAAAAAAAAAAAAAAAAAAAAAAAAAAATATAAGACTTCTACTTATACCTAGTGTACTGATACCTAGTGTACAACCATACACATGACAGCTGCCCACTGTGTATGGATGTAGCAGAGCTGGGTGTGTTGGGGCAGCTGTCATGTGTATGGTTGTACACTAGGTATCAGTACACTAGGTATAAGTAGAAGTCTTATTTTTTTTTTTTTAAGCAGCTACATAGACAGCTTTTATGGCTGTGAGGGTAAATGCCTTGCCTCTGATGTGTAGAGGTCATGAGTTCGAATCCCAAGGCAAACTTTTCTAAAAGTGTTTTTTTTTTTTATAAGACTTCTACTGATACCTAGTTTACTGATACCTAGTGTACAACCATACACATGACAGCTGCCCACTGTGTAAGGATGTAGCAGAGCTGGGTGTGTTGGGGCAGCTGTCACGTGTATGGTTGTACACTAGGTATCAGTACACTAGGTATAAGTGGAAGTCTTAGTTTTTTTTTTTTTTAAGCAACTACTTTAACAGCTTTTATGGCTGTGAGGGTAAATGCCTTGCCTGTAATGTGTAGAGGTCATGAGTTCGAATCCCAGGACAAACTTTTCTAAAAGTGTTTTGTTTTTTTTTCCTGATACTTCTACTGATACCTAGTGTACTGATACCTAGTGTACAACCATACACATGACAGCTGCCCCAACACACCCAGCTCTGCTACATCCATACACAGTGGGCAAAGTTACCTACAGTAGAAGTCTTATATTTTTTTTTTTTAAAGTAACAAGCTAGACAGCTTTCATAGCTGTGAGGGCATATGCCTTGCTTCTGCTGTGTAGAGGTCATGAGATCGAATCCCAGGACAAACTTTTCTAAAAGTGTTATTTTTTTTATTTATTTTTTTAGTCCGCAGCGGCACAAATTACAGCATGCTAGATTTTCTGTGCTTTTTTATTTTTTGGAGGGGGGGGGGGGGGTTGCAGTGGATCTTGGGTGAGTTCCCACACTTTTTTTCCCAGGACTTGACCCCTGAGCAGAGGTGACTCTTAGTCTTCCTTTCCTGGGGCGGTCCGCATGTGAGCCAGTTTCTTTGTAGCGCTTGATGGTTTTTGTGACTGCACTTGGGGAAACTTTCAAATTTTTCCCAATTTTTCAGACTGACTGACCTTCATTTCTTAAAGTAATGATGGCCACTAGTTTTTCTTTACTTAGCTGCTTTTTTCTTGCCATAATACAAATTCTAACAGTCTATTCAGTAGGACTATCAGCTGTGTATCCACCTGACTTCTCCACAACACAACTGATGGTCCCAACCCCATTTATAAGGCAAGAAATCTCACTTATTAAACCTGACAGGGCACACCTGTGAAGTGAAAACCATTTCAGGTGACTACCTCTTGAAGCTCATCAAGAGAATGCCAAAAGTGTGCAAAGCAGTAATCAAAGCAAAAGGTGGCTACTTTGAAGAACCTAGAATATGACATATTTTCAGTTGTTTCACACTTTTTTGTTATGTATATAATTCCACATGTGTTAATTCATAGTTTTGATGCATTCAGTGTGAATCTACAATTTTCACAGTCATGAAAATAAAGAAAACTCTTTGAGAAGGTATGTCCAAACTTTTGGCCTGTACTGTATCTTCTAACATTTCCAGGTGAATCACTTTGGAAAACAGACATGTAAATATTAGTCCATATTTCTTGTACTCCTTGCGGTTCTGTTTGGTGATGAATAGGCCAAAACAATCCATTCCGCTATAAAGAAATGGTGGTGATGGGTTTACACGATCTGCCGGTAAATCTGCCATTCTTTGCTCTTCGGTAGGTCTATGTGCATTTCTGCAGACGATACATTTACTTATACACTTTGCTATTAGTGGTGTCCCGAACTATTCGTCGGCGAACAGTTCACGGCAAACATGGCTTGTTCGCGTTCGCCACGGCGGGCGAACATATGCAATGTTCGGTCCGCCCCCTATATATCATTATTGAGCAAACTTTGACCCTGTACCTCACAGTCACCAGACACATTCCAGCCAATCAGCAGCAGACCCTCCCTCCCAGACACTCCCACCTCCTGGATAGCATCCATTTTAGATTCATTCGGAAGCTGCATTCTTAGTGAGAGGAGAAACAGTGTAGCTGCTGCTGATTTAATAGGTAAATCGATAGCTAGGGCAGTGTTCTGTGTCCACAGACTCATCTGCTGTAAGGACAGCGACCTGACAGCACCCCAAAAAGCCCTTTTTAGGGCTGGTACATCAGTCAGCTTTTTTTATATATATATATATATATATATATATTGCCGTTGCCTGCCCGTGTGTGAGAGGCTGCAGGCCCACAGACTGTACTGTGTGCACACCACTCATATAGGGTGTCACAGTACCTTGCAGATAAAAAAAAGTCAATTTATTATTTATTTTTAAATATAATCGCAGTTGCCAGACAGTGAGAGGCTGCAGGCTCACAGTCTGTACTGTGTGCACACCATTCATACAGCGTGTCACAATACCTTGCAGATAAAACTAAAGTCAATTTATTTTTTCTCTGTAATAAATATAATCGCAGTTGCAAGTGAGTGTCTGGCCCACAGACTGTACTGTGGCCACTGGCCAGGCCACCACTCATACCGTTACAGTGTGTCACAATACCTTGCAGATAAAACTAAAGTAAATTAATTATTTCTATGTAATAAATATAATCGCAGTTGCAAGCCAGTGAGTGTCTGGCCCACAGACTGTACTGTGGCCACTGGCCAGGCCACCACTCATACCATTACAGGGTGTCACAATACCTTGCAGATAAAACTAAAGTAAATTTATTTTGTTCCTGTGATATAATCGCAGTTGCAAGCCAGTGAGTGTCTGGTCAACAGACTGTACTGTGGCCACTGGCCAGGCCACCACTCATACCGTTACAGGGTGTCACAATACCTTGCAGATAAAACTAAAGTCAATTTATTTGTTTCTTTGTAATAAATATAATCCCATCTGCAAGCCAGTGAGTGTTTGTCCCACACAGACTGTACTGTGGCCACTGGCCAGGCCACCACTCATACCATTACAGGGTGTCACAATACCTTGCAGATAAAACTAAAGTCATTATTTTTTTCTCTGTAATAAATATAATCGCAGTTGCAAGCCAATGAGTGTCTGGCCCACAGACTGTACTGTGGCCACTGGCTAGGCCACCACTCATACCGTTACAGGGTGTCACAATACCTTGCAGATAAAACTAAAGTCAATTTATTTTTTCTCTGTAATAAATATAATCGCATCTGCAAGCCAGTGAGTGTCTGGCCCACAGACTGTACTTTGGCCACTGGCCAGGCCACCACTTATACCTTTACAGGGTGTCACAATACCTTGCAGATAAAACTAAAGTCAATTTATTTTTTCTCTGTGATATAATCGCAGTTGCAAGCCAGTGTGTGTCAGGCCCACACAGACTGTACTGTGCCCACTGCCCACCACTTATATAGGGTGGCACAGTACCATGCACGCATAGTACCACTTATCTAAAAAAAAATGACAGGCAGAGGCAGGCCACCCCGCAGGGGCCATCGTGGTCGTGGTGCTGTGATTTCCACGGGCCCTGGAATAATGCCCAGTGTTCAGAAGCCATGTACCCTGAACCCAAAAAATTCTGAGGACATAGTTGACTGGCTTACACAGGACACCCAATCTTCAACAGCTTCCGCTAAGAACTTTGACGCACCATCCTCCTTCAGCTCAGCTTCGGTCACCTGCTCTCAAGTTACCACTCTCCCGCCCGCCGCCACCACCACTACTACCACCACAGCCGCTTTACTTGATCCATCAGAGGAGTTATTTACACATCAGTTGGATGAAATTAGTGATGTGCAACCATTATTGCCAGAGGATGTAGATAACAGGTATATGTCTCAGTCAGGCAGGATTACACACATGGACGTACAGTGTGATGATGATGATAATGTTGTACCCACTGCTGCTTCCTTTGCTGAGGTGTCAGATACAAGTGAAGTGGTTGATGATGACAATGTGTCCGTGGATGGCACGTGGGTGCCTGCTCGAAGAGAAGAAGAAGAGGGGGAAAGTTCAGAAGGGGAGTCAGAGAGAAGGAGGAGAAGAGTTGGAAGCAGGGGGAGGTCGTCGCAAGGAGCTAGTGGCACAGTCAGACAGCATGTATCGGCACCAGACAGCACGCCAATCAACGCATGCTGTTGCCACCACCAGAATGCCGTCATTGCAAAGCTCAGCAGTGTGGCATTTTTTTTGTGTGTCTGCCTCTGATAACAGCAATGCCATTTGTCAAAAGAAACTGAGTCGTGGGAAGTCCAACACCCACCTCGTTACAACTGCTTTGCGAAGGCACATGATCTCACATCACAAACGCCAATGGGATCAACACATGAGTACAAGCAGCACACAAACTCAAAGCCACCATCCTCCTCCTGGTCCAGCATCTTCAGCCACGTCAACCACTGCTGTCCTCCTTGCCCCCTCTCAACCACCCACCACTCCGCCTTTCACCTTGAGCAGTTCCATCTCATCTGCCCACAGTCAGGTGTCTGTCAAGTAAATGTTTGAGCGTAAGAAGCCAATGTCACAGAGTCACCCCCTTGCCCGGCGTCTGACAGCTGGCTTGACGGGACTCTTATCCCGCCAGCTTTTACCATACCAGCTGGTGGAGTCTGAGGCCTTCAAAAAAGTTTGTCGCTATTGGGACACCACAGTGGAAGGTACCCAGACGAATTTCTTTTAAAAAAAGTCAATCCCAAACCTCTACTCTGTTATTGAAAAGGAAGTCATGGCATCTCTGGCATACAGTGTTGGGGCAAGGGTCCATCTGATACCTGGTCTGCAAAGCACGGTCAGGGCAGGCATATCACGTACACTGCGCATTGGGTCAACCTGCTGACGGCTGACAAGCATGGAATGCGTGGCTCTGCAGCGGAGTTGGTGACACTGCCACGACTTGCAGGCAGGCCTACTGCCACCTCCTCTACTCCTCCTACTCCATCCTCTTCCATAACCTCCTCGGCTGAGTCCTCTTCTGCTGTGGCGTCTGGCTGCACATCAACTGAATTCCCCCAGCTCCCCAGGGGCTATTCCACATCCCGGATACGACAGTGTCACGCTGTCTTGGGGTTGACTTGCCTGAAAGCAGAGAGCCACACCGGACCAGCACTCCTGTCTGCCCTGAACGCACAGGTGGATCAGTGGCTGACCCCGCACCAACTGGAGATCGGCAGTGGTGTGTGACAATGGAAGCAATTTGTTGGCGGCATTGAATTTGGGCAAGTTGTCACATGTGCCGTGCATGGCACATGTGTTGAATCTCATTGTACAGCGCTTTGTGTCTAAGTACCCAGGCTTACAGGACATCCTCAAGCAGGCTAGGAAGGTGTCTGGCCATTTAAGGTGTTCCTACACGGCCATGGCGCACTTTTCCGATATTCAGCGGCGAAACAACATGCCAGCGAGGCGCTTGATTTGCGACAGCCCAACACGTTGGAATTCAACACTACGAATGTTCGACCGCCTGCTCAGACAAGAAAAAGCTGTCAACGAGTATTTGTATGACTGGGGTGCTAGGACAGCTCCGAAGAGCTGGGAATTTTTTTGCCACGTTATTGGACGCTCATGCTCAATGCCTGAAGGTTCATGCATCCTTTTGAGGAGGTGACAAACCTAGTCAGTCGCACCGAAGGCACCATCTTCCTGGAGCGTGCCCTGCGAAGAGTGCTGGATCAGGCTGTAGATGAGCGTGAAGAGGAAGAGGAAGAGTTGTGGTCACCATCACCACCAGAAACAGCCTTGTCATCATCGCTTGCCGGACCTGTGGCAACGCTGGAAGAGGAGTATGAGGAAGAGGAGTCAGAGGAGGAATGTGGCTTTGAGGAGGAGGAAGACCAACCACAGCAGGCATCCCAGGGTGCTCGTTGTTGTCACCTATCTGGGACCCGTGGTGTTGTACGTGGCTGGGGGTAAGAAAAGACCGTCAATGACATCACTGAGGACGAGGAACGGGAAATGAGTAGCTCAGCATCCAACCTTGTGCAAATGGGGTCTTTCATGCTGTCATGTCTGTTGAGGGACCCTTGTATAAAAAGGATGAAGGAGAACGACCTGTTCTGGGTGGCCACGCTACTAGATTCCCGGTATAGGCAGAAAGTGGCGGAAATGTTACCAAATTACCGAAAGTCGGAAAGGATGCAGCAGTTCAAAACCAAACAAAAAAATATGCTTTACACAGCTTATAAGGGGGATGTCACAGCGCAATGGGAATCTAACTGGGGAAGAGGTGAAAGTAATCCTCCTCCTACCACGACCACGGCGGCAAGGACAGGACGCTTTACAGATGTGTTGTTGATGGAGGACATGCAGAGCTTTTTTCGTCCTACACATCGCCACAGCCCTTCGGGATACAGCCTTAGAGAATGACTCGACCAACAGGTAGCAGACTACCTCGCCTTAACTGCAGATATCGACACTCTGAGGAGCGATAAACCCCTTGACTACTGGGTGTTCAGGCTTGACCTGTGGCCTGAGCTATCCCAGTTTGTGATAGAACTTCTGGCCTGCCCCGCTTCAAGTGTCCTGTTAGAAAGGACCTTCAGTGCAGCAGGTGGTATTGTCACTGACAAGAGAAGTCGCCTCGGTCAAAAAAGTGTTGATTACCTCACCTTCATTAAGATGAATGAGGCATGAATCCCGAAGGGACTGACAGTGGGGGATACGTTTGACTAACAAAAGGCCCAATGACATGCCTTGGCCTCAAAATGGTCCCCACGCTGCTGTATTTAATGTCTGCATATCGGATGACTTTCATGAATTCTCCACCACCAACTAGGGTTCAAGCCGCAATGTTTTAGTCACCTTTCTGCCTAGAAAACATCAATTTTTCCAGCCGCTGCTACAACAGCGGCAGGAACAATACCATTATTTTTCAGGCATGTGTACATACAAGTGTCAATTCCCCTTCGTGATCGTTACCTTGTTGTGGTGAAGGGGCTTGCGTATCACAATAAAGCGATCATCACCTCTATGAGTGTGCTGGCAATGTTGCCATACACCAGATGATAAGGCCGTTGCTTCATTATGATCAGACCAAAAGCGATCGGCTGGATCATTTTTTAAGTTGTATGGGTTTTTAATACATAAAATAAAAAAATCAGAATAAAGTCTCTTAATAGTTTATTAGAAATAATGCAGACAATTTAAAAAATCCCCATCAATTCCAATACAAAGCAAGTACAGAGCTCAGAACTAAATTATTTCAGGATGTCATAATGGTTTGTTAATTCGACAATGGTTAATCAATTCGACACACGTCCCCAGACGTAACAGGGATTAAACGGATAGGAATAGTACTAGTTAAGACACCACTCATATAGGGTGTCACAGCACATTGCTCTGTGCATGCGCAGTGCCCCAACTTGGGAGTAAGAGGACCGACCAAGCTGCTTTTTCCATCTCCCGGTTCCTAAAATCAATTCAGTTTGGTGTATCAGAGTTTGGTCTGTCACTGTGAAGGCAGTCGAAGGTACCCGGCCTAAATTTTTTTTCACAAAAGGCAATCCCTGATATGGGACGTAACAGGGATTAAACTGATAGGAATAGTACTAGTTAAGACACCACTCATATAGGGTGTCACAGCACATTGCTCTGTGCACGTGCAGTGCCCCAACTTGGGAGTAAGAGGACCGACCAAGCTGCTTTTTCCTTCTCCCGATTCCTAAAATCAATTCAAAACAAGTCCCCGGATAGGGGACGTAACAGGGATTAAACTGATAAGAATAGTACTAGTTAACACACCACTCATACCATGTGGCAGAGTACATTGCACGGCGCACGCGCAGTGCCCCAAATTGGAAGTAACAAAATCACATTCCTACAAGGAGTTTGTCAACTTTTGACAACTGTTTGCAGTTGTCTAAAATCCATTCAATACACGTCCTGATAAGGGACGTAACAGGGATTAAACTGATGAGAATAGTACTACAGAAAATACCACTTATATCGGGTGTGACAGTAAATTGCATGGCGCAGACGCAGTGACCGTGGATTAAAACAAAGGGGAGGGAGCCAGCGTTTTTTTAACCATCTCTCCGCTCGAAAAATCTATTCAATAAATGGACCCCAGATTGGGGACGTAACAGGGATTAAACTGATGAGAAGAGAACTACAGAAAATAACACTCATATCGGGTGTGAGAGTAAATTGCACGGCGCAGACGCAGTGACAGTGGATTCAAACAAAAGGGAGGGAGCCAGCGTTTTTTTAACCATCTCCCCGTTCGAAAAATCTATTCAATTCACCTTTCGGGGACCCTTGGTGTTGTACGTGGCTGGGTGGAGGAAAAAAACTTAAATGACATCAACGGGACATGGCTAGCTTGGTATCCAACCTTGTGCAAATGTACAGTTTGCGGTTGGGCAAATGGACTGTTTGAGGTCGTTTGCGGTGCATTAAAAGGGGAGTTAGGTCTGTCAATGTCTGTAAAGCGGGCGTAACCCTTACACTACCTGATCAATACAACATCATACCTGATCGTATACACACACTGGATGTTTTAAACCATGTTGTTCAAAAGAATTTAGGATTGTTAGGTGATTTATGCCCTCTATGGACTAAAACCCAACTCTGCGTCAACTATGTAATTTTTCATGGGAGTTTTGCCATGGATCCCCCTCTGGCATGCATGCCACAGTCCAGGTGTTAGTCCCCTTGAAACAACTTTTGGGGGGACTGTGGGTTTTAAAATTCGCCTGCCTATTGAAGTCTATGGCGGTTCGCTCAGTTCGCCCGTTCGCAAACATTTGAGGAAATTCATGTTCGCCGTTCACGAACTGAAACTTTTATGTTCGCGACATCTCAATTTGCTATAACGTTGCTTAGTTTCACAATCCAGTAACCACCTTCTCCGATCCTTTTCTTCAAACATTTCAATCTGGCTAGGGCAAGATTTCTGTTATTTGGCAGAAGAGGTCGTTCTCTAAAAGATAAGGGCATTTCAAGATGACCTTGTTTATTCTGCTGAATATTTTCTTCTAGAGTGTGTACGAACTTTATGTTTTCTTGGGATACACTCTTTTCTTTAGAACTTATATCTGCAAAGTCAGATTCAAGAATCTTGATTCCTTTTGCTGGACTTACAGTAGGTTACTCTTGGACAGATATTCGATGACACAAACCTGTCACCTGTCTTGAGTTTATGATCTGCTGTTTGCCTCCAACAACACCCCATCCTAGATCAGTTTGAACAGCGTAGGGTTCATCCTTTCCTCCTGTGATTACCTTTCGTGGTACCAATGCTTAGGCACAATTGTAGCCTATCAACAGTCCAAAACCAAACTCCTTCAGCGGGAACATTTCCTGAGATATGACAGGTGCTCCAATTCATTGGCTGTTTTATAGTCTTTTGTATAAGTTGGAGGTAGATCTAATGTGCAGGTTGAATGAAGTCCTCTAACTCTCACTCCTTTGACCCTTTGACTGTTCACTAATGTGTCTCTTCCTGTCATTGTAGTGAGTTTGAGCATCACTGGTTCTGTAGCCACTTGTAATTTCTTGCAGATTTCTTGATCAATGAAGGTAACGTCACTCTGGGCATCCAGTAGCGCATCGGCGTATACCTTCTTGTTCCTCCTTTTAGGATTTAATATGCACACTGGTACAACAACTGATGTGCCATTGCTTTCTCCTTCCCTCACTCTGCAAGAGAATACCGATACTTTCCTTCCTCAAAATCTTTAGGTATTGAGTTTTATTTTATTTTTTGAACGTTCTTCATGTAGTGGTGTAGGATGGCGTCCTTTGCGAACGCTGCATGTGGCCTTTGTCTTACACTCCTTAGTAACATGGCCTTTTCTTAGACATCCGAAACACAGTTGGTTATCCATTACAAATGTTTTCTTTTCATCTGGGGACTTCTCCTTCAATTGTTGGTACTTGTGTATGGAGTGGTTCTCTCCACAGAACATACACTTAAAGGTAGTCTGAAGATGTGTTGGTTCTGTCTCTCTTCGACTTTTGACTTGCCTCGAAGGTGTCTGGACCTTTAGCTGCTGTGTTGGTTGCAAAGCTAGTTGCTCTTGCATATAATGTCTCTCTTGCAGGCCTTTCTTCTAAGGATTTTAAGACATAAGATGATGTTACTGGATTACATGCTGTCCGTGCTTCCTTATTGACTAACTCAGAGAAATTTTTTTAACTTGGGAAGTTCTTACCTAGATCTAACTGTTTAGTCACATAGCAATTCCATCTAGAAACCATTTATTCAGGTAGCTTAGTTAGCATCCTGTGTTTTTTTAGATAGTCGTTCAGTACTTCCAGTCCTTGAACATGTGGGATAGCATTGCTGCATGCTTGCAGAAAGTCACCAAACTTTTGGAGTCTGAAGTATTCTTTAGGACCTATTTTAGGCCAGTTATTCACTTTCTCTCTAAAGGCTTTTTGTACTAAGAAAGGATGACCTTATCTTGCATTCAATTTTTCCCAAGTTTGCTTGTAGACGTCTTCATCTTTTCTATAGAAGTTACCTTCAAGAACTTGCTTGGCTTTTCCACCAACATATTTCTAAAGGTAGAATAACTTGTCAACTGGAAACGCAGGAGGGTTAGCGCTCTTTCTCTGACTATTTTGCCTTTGCCGTTTTGCCACTTTGAGAGTCGGCTGCAGTTTGACTAATGCACACGTTCTATGGACTTTATGGTAGCTCCGCTGAGATGTCTTTGCTTGCTCACTCAGGGAAAAGTTGTTGAGCCATGGTATATGCTGGCCTCTGCTGCTCTAATGCTCTCTTTACTGTGCAAGTTGAGGAGCGCTATCGCTTCACCCTCTGAGGGCAATAGTTCCACTGTGGCAGGCACAGCACTATGAAGTGCCTTATGCGCTGTGGCATTAGAAGAATTTTTATATCTCTGACTTTTAGTCTAACCAGACTGTCTATTACTCTGTAATTCCTCTAGCGCCGTTCTATGGAAACAGTAGGTTAAAAGAGCACACTAAATGCTTGAAATAACTTCTTTATTAACTTCAACTTTTCTTTATATATAACAATGCCGTCTCCGCAGCAGATAGTCCATGTACATAGCACGTGTTGAAAAGATTTCACAAAATGGCGATATGATTAAGATGGTGGTTCAACTGTTCAATCTTGTCATTCAACATAAAATGGTGGATATATTTCTCTCTTGAGTATCTGTACTCTCACTTTAAGTTATTTAAGTACTTTATGACCTCTCTGAGAGGTATATCTGAGGTCTAACTAATAGTTCTGCTTACTCAACTTGGTTTGCAGTATGAAGTATGCAATTGCTTATGATCTGGTATGAGCAGTTCGCAGTTTGTATGCAATTTGTATGGAATCTGGTTTGTGTGCTGGAAATTTGAATTTGCAATTTGTATTTGCAATTATATGGTTGCAATTGAACTTGTATTTGTATTTACAATTGGTGGAACTGTAAGTAAACACACATACAATTGCAAGAAAAAGTATGTGAACCCTTTGGAATGATATGGATTTCTGCACAAATTGGTCGTAAAATGTGATCTGATCTTCATCTAAGTCACAACAATAGACATACTTTTTCTTGCAACTGTATAACTGGTACAGTATACAGTTCTAAACTGAATACTAACAGTAGGAACATTATATAACTGTTTTAAATACCTATTTTGGCATTTTGTTCCCATAAAACTGGACTCTGACTAGAACTGTTTGTCTGTTTAGCTTCTCTCTCTGGTGAGTAATGATTCCAGCAGCTCCTGCTAGGGGAATTCCAAGACAGGCTGGCTGTGATTGGTCAAACCTCTTGCTGTATGAGAAGCTTTTGTCTTTAACACATAAACATAGGAACTGTATTATGGTTATTAGCAGGTCTAGCTGTATACACATATAAGCTATACTAGCAACCTGGGACAGGTCTTAGCTGGCCAGCTACAAAAGGGGTGAGGGAATAAGGCCACCTCCTAGTAAAACACTAACCAAAGTCCTTACTAATTGCCAAGTATGAACAGACCCCAGAGGTAGGTGAGTTCATACACCGGAATACCTAGTGTTTTAACTTACCCTATAGGACCCTGGTACTAATGTCAGGAATGAGACAACCTGAAATGAAGGACGAACAGGATTTTCCTTCAGGCCTTTATACAAATGACAGGGAAATGCAACACACAAAATAACCCAAACAAAATACAAAAGGGAAAGAAAACACTTAACTTCAAGTGGCTATGGCAGCATCAGGAACTCAGCCGAGATCCAGACACCAGCTATCCAGAACTCCAACAGAAACTATAAACCGCATAGCTTAGTGGGAGAAAAGACAATAAATAGAGAAGGTTAAATGACCATAATAGCCACACCTGGGGAAAGAAGGTGTGGCAAGCACCAGAAACAACACAGATGTCCAAACGGAAAACATGTCAGATCAAACCTCGTGTTGCCAGTCTCACCAATCTCCTGCCACCTGTCCCGGGAATGTCCATGACAGAGGCGCTGAGCCCGGCACCTTATATGTCATCCTAGCTCCACCAGTCAGGTGTTCAGTGGGGACCGCAGTGCCTGCAGACGGTGGCAGTTGCAGTGAGGGAGACACGACGCATGCGCCACCTTGGATTCTAACAACAGTGATCGCCTCTGACACTCTGCACGGCCTGATCAGGGTGAGCTGCTGTGTATAAGGCGCAGGCAGGGGGAGACCCCTAAGACTTATCGGATGTCTCTTTTCCTGCTAGACCTGCTGTTCACTGCTGGGCTGTCAGAGACCCCTGCGTTTAGCTGCTATTCTGCAATATTTTATTCTTCTCCTGAATAAGCTGGCCTCTCTTGCTAGTTCTGCTGCTGGGCGCCACCCTTGATAAATCTAAATACCACTGGCCTGTTGCAAGACTATTGTCAGCTCTTAATTGATAGCATTTTGGGGGCCATTTTCAAGCACAGGTTGCTGTGAAGAACCATACTTGCCTTTCTGTAGTCTCCTATTTAAGTGGCTGAA
The DNA here is from genome assembly GCF_014858855.1 of Bufo gargarizans. Classification (NCBI taxonomy): domain Eukaryota; kingdom Metazoa; phylum Chordata; class Amphibia; order Anura; family Bufonidae; genus Bufo; species Bufo gargarizans. The sequence goes on from NC_058089.1 coordinate 77,232,973, forward strand.
GAGCATTTATATGGGCTACAAAGCCTACACACTTGTCATCCCGCCCTAAGTGAAGGCATTTATGGATGCCATGAGCCAAACGGAGCAAGAGGACAAAGGAACTCCTCCTGTGGAGACTTCAGTAGAAACTGCTCAAATTATGAAGGGAATCGCTGCATGTCAAGCTGCTCTCACTACCAAAATAGATCATATCCAGTCCGACCTCAACTGTTTACTCCATGATTTTGATAAGATCCGGGAAAGAACCAGTGAGGTGGAACGCAGATTAAGGGATGTGGAAGACATTACAGTGAGACTGCCACTAGGCAACTACAGAAACAGGTTAAAACGCTACAAGCTAAAGCTGGGGATGCTGAGAATCGTAACAGACAGAACAATATTCATATTTTAGGGCTGCCGGAGCGTGCTGAAGGCTCTACACTGGATATCTTTGCGGAGCAACTAATCAGAGACATTCTACAACCGATTGTCCTATTAAACTGCTTCGTTATCGAACTAGCGCACAGAATCCCCTCCAAGCTGCTACCTGCGGGGGCCCCGGGATAGACCATTTATTATGAAGGTCCTGGACTATAGAGACCATGAAGCAATACTGCTAGCTGCCTGCCAGAAAGGCAACATCACCTATGGGAACACGCGGTTATCCTTCTACCCGGACTTTACTCCGGAGGTTCAGAAGAGGAGGAGGCAGTTTACTGAAGTCCGAGCCCATCTCCAAGAACGGAATATAAAATATGCTATGATATAACCCCCTAGGCTGCAGGTTCAAGATGGAGACACTGTCCAGTTCTTCGAGACTCCAGAGGCAGCAACAGATTAGATTGAAAGACGCCCGGATATGAGGCCCCGCTGCTGAATTACTACGGATGGCTACGGAGTAGCAATGAGAGAATTTTGATTTCTTGTATTGTTTGACTAACATTCAGATTTTCAGGTCACTGTTTTGGGACTAAACATTTTTTGCAGATTGCTGGATTATTACATTTTGCAATGTACAAACTGCCTGTTTGAAGAGTTGGTATATTATTTACCTGCCGAGGCTTTACAGCATTAATACACGGTTTGCTAAGGGGTACGAGAGGCCTACGTTGTTTAGTTAGGGTTTAAGGCTCGACCATGTTGGTGAGGTTTGGGCGGAGTGGGAGTGGGTGGGTTCTGGTTCTATGGTTGCTTGCTATGATGTGTGTGAGTGCTCCTCCACGGTACTCAAGGGTTTGACTATGTTTTTGTGGTGGATATATGTCGTCAGCTAAACTGTTACTGTGGAACATCTGGGGTCTTAATAACAAGATTACAAGTTCTCTAGTCTTTAACTACCTAAAAGATTATAGTCCCGATATAGTTATCCTACAGGAAGCACATTTACGGGTTCATAAGGTCTTGGCTCTTAAACGTCCCTGGGTGGGGTCTATTTACCACGCAGTGTACTCTAACTATGCGAGAGGAGTCTCCATTTTAATTGCAAAGAGTCTTCCTTTTCAACTTTTATCAGTTCAAACTGATGTGTCTGGGTGCTATGTCCTCTTACTTTCCAGTATTAGAGGGCTGCAGTACCTAATCATAGGCCTCTATATTCCACCTTTATTCAATAGGAGAATACTATATTGCATTATGAGTAGGGATGAGCGAACTCGAACTGTATAGTTCGGGTTCGTACCGAATTTTGGGGTGTCCGTGACACGGACCCGAACCCGGACATTTTCGTAAAAGTCCGGGTTCGGGTTCGGTGTTCGTCGCTTTCTTCGCGCTTTTGTGACGCTTTCTTGGCGCTTTTTGAAAGGCTGCAAAGCAGCCAATCAACAAGCGTCATACTACTTGCCCCAAGAGGCCATCACAGCCATGCCTACTATTGGCATGGCTGTGATTGGCCAGAGCACCATGTGACCCAGCCTCTATTTAAGCTGGAGTCACATAGCGCCGCCCGTCACTCTGCTCTGATTAGCGTAGGGAGAGGTTGCGGCTGCGACAGTAGGGCGAGATTAGGCAGATTAACTCCTCCAAAGGACTTGATTAACTGATCGATCTGCAGCTGTGGATCATTGAGCTGCTGATCCTCAATTGCTCACTGTTTTTAGGCTGCCCAGACCGTTTGTCAGTCACATTTTTCTGGGGTGATCGGCGGCCATTTTGTGTCTTGTGGTGCGCCAGCACAAGCTGCGACCAAGTGCATTTAACCCTCAATGGTGTGGTTGTTTTTTGGCTAAAGCCTACATCAGGGTGAAGCTGTCACACCAAGTGCATTTAACCAGCAATAGTCTGTTTATTTTTTGGCCATATACTACATCAGGGGCAAGCTGCGCCTGTCACCAAGTGCATTTAACCCTCAATGGTGCGTTTGTTTTTTGGCTAAAGCCTACATCAGGGTGAAGCTGTCACACCAAGTGCATTTAACCAGCAATAGTCTGTTTATTTTTTGGCCATATACTACATCAGGGGCAAGCTGCGCCCGTCACCAAGTGCATTTAACCCTCAGTAGTGTGGTTGGTCAAGCTATCACACCAAGTGCATTTAACCAGCAATAGTCTGTTCATTTTTTGGCCATATACTAAATCAGGGGCAAGCTGCGCCCGTCACCAAGTGCATTTAACCAGCAATAGTCTGTTCATTTTTTGGCCATATACTACATCAGGGGCAAGCTGCGCCCGTCACCAAGTGCATTTAACCCTCAGTAGTGTGGTTGGTCAAGCTGTGACACCAAGTGCATTTAACCAGCAATAGTCTGTTCATTTTTTGGCCATATACTACATCAGGGGCAAGCTGCGCCCATCACCAAGTGCATTTAACCAGCAATAGTGTGGTTATTTTTTGGCCATATCCCAGTCTAATTCTGTCACTAAATCCATACCGGTCACCCAGCGCCTAAATACTAGGCCTCAAATTTATATCCCGCTAAATCTCTCGTTACCGCTGTCCTGTTGTGGCTGGGAAAGTTATTTAGTGTCCGTCAAAGCACATTTTTTGTTCTGGGTTGAAATACAATTCCCAATTTAGCAATTTAAAAATTTAGTGGTTTCTGCTGTATCAGAGCTATTTGAAATCTATCCCTAAAAGGGTATATAATATTCAAGGTGCACATAGGGTCATTCAGAATAACTTCACACACCCGCTACTGTGCATTTCCAAGTCTAATTCTGTCACTAAACCCATACCTGTCACCCAGCGCCTAAATACTAGGCCTCAAATTCATATCCAGCTAAATCTGTCGTTAGTGCTGTAGCTGGGCGAGTTATTTAGTGTCCGTTCAAGCACATTTCTTGTTCTGGGTTGAAATACAATTCCCAATTTAGCAATTTCATAATTTAGTGGTTTCTGCTATATCAGAGCTATTTGAAATCTATCCCTAAAAGGGTAGATCATATTGAAGGTGCACATAGGGACATTCAGAATAACTTCACACACCCGCTACTGTGCATTTCCAAGTCTAATTCTGTCACTAAACCCATACCTGTCACCCAGCGCCTAAATACTAGGCCTCAAATTTATATCCAGCTAAATCTGTCCTTAGTGCTGTAGCTGGGCGAGTTATTTAGTGTCCGTTCAAGCACATTTCTTGTTCTGGGTTGAAATACAATTCCCAATTTAGCAATTTCATAATTTAGTGGTTTCTGCTATATCAGAGCTATTTGAAATCTATCCCTAAAAGGGTATATAATATTCAAGGTGCACATTGGGTCATTCAGAATAACTTCACACACACCCGCTACTGTGTATTTCCAAGTCTAATTCTGTCACTAAACCCATACCTGTCACCCAGCGCCTAAATACTAGGCCTCAAATTTATATCCAGCTAAATCTGTCCTTAGTGCTGTAGCTGGGCGAGTTATTTAGTGTCCGTTCAAGCACATTTCTTGTTCTGGGTTGAAATACAATTCCCAATTTAGCAATTTCATAATTTAGTGGTTTCTGCTATATCAGAGCTATTTGAAATCTATCCCTAAAAGGGTAGATCATATTGAAGGTGCACATAGGGACATTCAGAATAACTTCACACACCCGCTACTGTGCATTTCCAAGTCTAATTCTGTCACTAAACCCATACCTGTCACCCAGCGCCTAAATACTAGGCCTCAAATTTATATCCAGCTAAATCTGTCCTTAGTGCTGTAGCTGGGCGAGTTATTTAGTGTCCGTTCAAGCACATTTCTTGTTCTGGGTTGAAATACAATTCCCAATTTAGCAATTTCATAATTTAGTGGTTTCTGCTATATCAGAGCTATTTGAAATCTATCCCTAAAAGGGTATATAATATTCAAGGTGCACATTGGGTCATTCAGAATAACTTCACACACACCCGCTACTGTGTATTTCCAAGTCTAATTCTGTCACTAAACCCATACCTGTCACCCAGCGCCTAAATACTAGGCCTCAAATTTATATCCTGCTAAATCTCTCGTTAACGCTGTCCTGTTGTGGCTGGGAAAGTTATTTAGTGTCCGTCAAAGCACATTTTTTGTTCTGGGTTGAAATACAATTCCCAATTTAGCAATTTCATAATTTAGTGGTTTCTGCTATATCAGAGCTATTTGAAATCTATCCCTAAAAGGGTATATAATATTCAAGGTGCACATTGGGTCATTCAGAATAACTTCACACACACACGCTTCTGTGCATTTCCAAGTCTAATTCTGTCACTAAATCCATACCGGTCACCCAGCGCCTAAATACTAGGCCTCAAATTTATATCCCGCTGAATTTGAATACAATACATTGGGCCAAATAATATATTTGTTGTTGTGGTGAACCATAACAATGAGAAAAACATCTAGTAAGGGACGCGGACGTGGACATGGTCGTGGTGGTGTTAGTGGACCCTCTGGTGCTGGGAGAGGACGTGGCCGTTCTGCCACATCCACACGTCCTAGTGTACCAACTACCTCAGGTCCCAGTAGCCGCCAGAATTTACAGCGATATATGGTGGGGCCCAATGCCGTTCTAAGGATGGTAAGGCCTGAGCAGGTACAGGCATTAGTCAATTGGGTGGCCGACAGTGGATCCAGCACGTTCACATTATCTCCCACCCAGTCTTCTGCAGAAAGCGCACAGATGGCGCCTGAAAACCAACCCCATCAGTCTGTCACATCACCCCCATGCATACCAGGGAAACTGTCTCAGCCTCAAGTTATGCAGCAGTCTCTTATGCTGTTTGAAGACTCCGCTGGCAGGGTTTCCCAAGGGCATCCACCTAGCCCTTCCCCAGCGGTGAAAGACATAGAATGCACTGACGCACAACCACTTATGTTTCCTGATGATGAGGACATGGGAATACCACCTCAGCATGTCTCTGATGATGACGAAACACAGGTGCCAACTGCTGCGTCTTTCTGCAGTGTGCAGACTGAACAGGAGGTCAGGGATCAAGACTGGGTGGAAGACGATGCAGGGGACGATGAGGTCCTAGACCCCACATGGAATGAAGGTCGTGCCACTGACTTTCACAGTTCGGAGGAAGAGGCAGTGGTGAGACCGAGCCAACAGCGTAGCAAAAGAGGGAGCAGTGGGCAAAAGCAGAACACCCGCCGCCAAGAGACTCCGCCTGCTACTGACCGCCGCCATCTGGGACCGAGCACCCCAAAGGCAGCTTCAAGGAGTTCCCTGGCATGGCACTTCTTCAAACAATGTGCTGACGACAAGACCCGAGTGGTTTGCACGCTGTGCCATCAGAGCCTGAAGCGAGGCATTAACGTTCTGAACCTGAGCACAACCTGCATGACCAGGCACCTGCATGCAAAGCATGAACTGCAGTGGAGTAAACACCTTAAAACCAAGGAAGTCACTCAGGCTCCCCCTGCTACCTCTTCTGCTGCTGCCGCCTCGGCCTATTCTGCTGCTGCCGCCTCGGCCTCTTCCTCCGCCTCTGGAGGAACGTTGGCACCTGCCGCCCAGCAAACAGGGGATGTACCACCAACACCACCACCACCACCTCCGTCACCAAGCGTCTCAACCATGTCACACGCCAGCGTTCAGCTCTCCATCTCACAAACATTTGATAGAAAGCGTAAATTCCCACCTAGCCACCCTCGATCCCTGGCCCTGAATGCCAGCATTTCTAAACTACTGGCCTATGAAATGCTGTCATTTAGGCTGGTGGACACAGACAGCTTCAAACAGCTCATGTCGCTTGCTGTCCCACAGTATGTTGTTCCCAGCCGGCACTACTTCTCCAAGAGAGCCGTGCCTTCCCTGCACAACCAAGTATCCGATAAAATCAAGTGTGCACTGCGCAACGCCATCTGTAGCAAGGTCCACCTAACCACAGATACGTGGACCAGTAAGCACGGCCAGGGACGCTATATCTCCCTAACTGCACACTGGGTAAATGTAGTGGCAGCTGGGCCCCAGGCGGAGAGCTGTTTGGCGCACGTCCTTCCGCCGCCAAGGATCGCAGGGCAACATTCTTTGCCTCCTGTTGCCACCTCCTCCTTCTCGGCTTCCTCCTCCTCTTCTTCCACCTGCTCATCCAGTCAGCCACACACCTTCACCACCAACTTCAGCACAGCCCGGGGTAAACGTCAGCAGGCCATTCTGAAACTCATATGTTTGGGGGACAGGCCCCACACCGCACAGGAGTTGTGACGGGGTATTGAACAACAGACCGACGAGTGGTTGCTGCCGGTGAGCCTCAAGCCCGGCCTGGTGGTGTGTGATAATGGGCGAAATCTCGTTGCAGCTCTGGGACTAGCCAATTTGACGCACATCCCTTGCTTGGCGCATGTGCTGAATTTGGTGGTGCAGAAGTTCATTCACAACTACCCCGACATGTCAGAGCTGCTGCATAAAGTGCGGGCCGTCTGTTCGCGCTTCCGGCGTTCACATCCTGCTGCTGCTCGCCTGTCTGCGCTACAGCGTAACTTCGGCCTTCCCGCTCACCGCCTCATATGCGACGTGCCCACCAGGTGGAACTCCACCTTGCACATGCTGGACAGACTGTGCGAGCAGCAGCAGGCCATAGTGGAGTTTCAGCTGCAGCACGCACGGGTCAGTCGCACTACAGAACAGCACCACTTCACCACCAATGACTGGGCCTCCATGCGAGACCTGTGTGCCCTGTTGCGCTGTTTCGAGTACTCCACCAACATGGCCAGTGGCGATGACACCGTTATCAGCGTTACAATACCACTTCTATGTCTCCTTGAGAAAACACTTAGGGCGATGATGGAAGAGGAGGTGGCCCAGGAGGAGGAGGAGGAGGAAGAGGGGTCATTTTTAGCACTTTCAGGCCAGTCTCTTCGAAGTGACTCAGAGGGAGGTTTTTGGCAACAGCAGAGGCCAGGTACAAATGTGGCCAGCCAGGGCCCACTACTGGAGGACGAGGAGGACGAGGATGAGGAGGAGGTGGAGGAGGATGAGGATGAAGCATGGTCACAGCGGGGTGGCACCCAACGCAGCTCGGGTCCATCACTGGTGCGTGGCTGGGGGGAAAGGCAGGACGATGACGATACGCCTCCCACAGAGGACAGCTTGTCCTTACCCCTGGGCAGCCTGGCACACATGAGCCTGCGCAACGACAGCAGAGTTGCCCACATTTTAACCTGTGCGGACTACTGGGTTGCCACCCTGCTGGATCCACGCTACAAAGACAATGTGCCCACCTTACTTCCTGCACTGGAGCGTGATAGGAAGATGCGCGAGTACAAGCGCACGTTGGTAGACGCGCTACTGAGAGCATTCCCAAATGTCACAGGGGAACAAGTGGAAGCCCAAGGCCAAGGCAGAGGAGGAGCAAGAGGTCGCCAAGGCAGCTGTGTCACGGCCAGCTCCTCTGAGGGCAGGGTTAGCATGGCAGAGATGTGGAAAACTTTTGTCAACACGCCACAGCTAACTGCACCACCACCTGATACGCAACGTGTTAGCAGGAGGCAACATTTCACTAACATGGTGGAACAGTACGTGTGCACACCCCTCCACGTACTGACTGATGGTTCGGCCCCATTCAACTTCTGGGTCTCTAAATTGTCCACGTGGCCAGAGCTAGCCTTTTATGCCTTGGAGGTGCTGGCCTGCCCGGCAGCCAGCGTTTTGTCTGAACGTGTATTCAGCACGGCAGGGGGCGTCATTACAGACAAACGCAGCCGCCTGTCTACAGCCAATGTGGACAAGCTGACGTTCATAAAAATGAACCAGGCATGGATCCCACAGGACCTGTCCGTCCCTTGTCCAGATTAGACATTAACTACCTCCCCATAACCATATATTATTGGACTCCAGGGCACTTCCTCATTCAATCCTATTTTTATTTTCATTTTACCATTATATTGCGAGGCTACCCAAAGTTGAATGAACCTCTCCTCTGCCTGTGTGCTAGGCCTAAATATATGCCAATGGACTGTTGCAGTGGTGGCTGACATGAAGCCTGATTCTCTGCTATGACATGCAGACTAATTCTCTGCTGACATGAAGCCAGATTGTCTGTTACGGGACCTCTCTCCTCTGCCTGGGTGCTGGGCCTAAATTTATGACAATGGACTGTTGCAGTGGTGGCTGACGTGAAGCCTGATTCTCTGCTATGACATGCAGACTGATTCTCTGCTGACATGAAGCCAGATTGTCTGTTACGGGACCTCTCTGCTCTGCCTGTGTGCTAGGCCTAAATATATGCCAATGGACTGTTGCAGTGGTGGGTGACGTGAAGCCTCATTCTCTGCTATGACATGCAGACTGATTCTCTGCTGACATGAAGCCAGATCGTCTGTTACGGGACCTCTCTGCTCTGCCTGTGTGCTAGGCCTAAATATATGCCAATGGACTGTTGCAGTGGTGGGTGACGTGAAGCCTCATTCTCTGCTATGACATGCAGACTGATTCTCTGCTGTCATGAAGCCAGATTGTCTGTTACGGGACCTCTCTGCTCTGCCTGTGTGCTAGGCCTAAATATATGCCAATGGACTGTTGCAGTGGTGGGTGACGTGAAGCCTCATTCTCTGCTATGACATGCAGACTGATTCTCTGCTGACATGAAGCCAGATTGTCTGTTACGGGACCTCTCTCCTCTGCCTGTGTGTGTGCTGGGCCTAAAAATATGCCAATGGACTGTTGCAGTGGTGGCTGACGTGAAGCCTCATTCTCTGCTATGACATGCAGACTAATTCTCTGCTGACATGAAGACAGATTCTCTGTTACGGGACCTCCCTCCTCTGCCTGGGTGCTGGGCCTAAATATATGCCAATGGACTGTTGCAGTGGTGGCTGACGTGAAGCCTCATTCTCTGCTATGACATGCAGACTAATTCTCTGCTGACATGAAGACAGATTCTCTGTTACGGGACCTCCCTCCTCTGCCTGGGTGCTGGGCCTAAATATATGCCAATGGACTGTTGCAGTGGTGGCTGACGTGAAGCCTCATTCTCTGCTATGACATGCAGACTGATTCTCTGCTGACATGAAGCCAGATTCTCTGTTACGGGACCTCTCTCCTCTGCCTGTGTGTGTGCTGGGCCTAAATATATGCCAATGGACTGTTGCAGTGGTGGCTGACGTGAAGCCTCATTCTCTGCTATGACATGCAGACTGATTCTCTGCTGACATGAAGCCAGATTCTCTGTTACGGGACCTCTCTCCTCTGCCTGTGTGTGTGCTGGGCCTAAATATATGCCAATGGACTGTTGCAGTGGTGGCTGACGTGAAGCCTCATTCTCTGCTATGACATGCAGACTGATTCTCTGCTGACATGAAGCCAGATTCTCTGTTACGGGACCTCTCTCCTCTGCCTGTGTGTGTGCTGGGCCTAAATATATGCCAATGGACTGTTGCAGTGGTGGCTGACGTGAAGCCTCATTCTCTGCTATGACATGCAGACTAATTCTCTGCTGACATGAAGACAGATTCTCTGTTACGGGACCTCTCTCCTCTGCCTGTGTGTGTGCTGGGCCTAAATATATGCCAATGGACTGTTGCAGTGGTGGCTGACGTGAAGCCTCATTCTCTGCTATGACATGCAGACTGATTCTCTGCTGACATGAAGCCAGATTCTCTGTTACGGGACCTCTCTCCTCTGCCTGTGTGTGTGCTGGGCCTAAATATATGCCAATGGACTGTTGCAGTGGTGGCTGACGTGAAGCCTCATTCTCTGCTATGACATGCAGACTGATTCTCTGCTGACATGAAGCCAGATTCTCTGTTACGGGACCTCTCTCCTCTGCCTGTGTGTGTGCTGGGCCTAAATATATGCCAATGGACTGTTGCAGTGGTGGCTGACGTGAAGCCTCATTCTCTGCTATGACATGCAGACTAATTCTCTGCTGACATGAAGACAGATTCTCTGTTACGGGACCTCCCTCCTCTGCCTGGGTGCTGGGCCTAAATATATGCCAATGGACTGTTGCAGTGGTGGCTGACGTGAAGCCTCATTCTCTGCTATGACATGCAGACTAATTCTCTGCTGACATGAAGACAGATTCTCTGTTACGGGACCTCTCTCCTCTGCCTGGGTGCCGGGGCCTAAATATCTGAGAATGGACTGTTCCAGTGGTGGGTGACGGGAAGCCAGATTCTCTGCTATGGAACCTCTCTCCAATTGATTTTGGTTAATTTTTATTTATTTAATTTTTATTTTAATTCATTTCCCTATCCACATTTGTTTGCAGGGGATTTACCTACATGTTGCTGCCTTTTGCAGCCCTCTAGCTCTTTCCTGGGCTGTTTTACAGCCTTTTTAGTGCCGAAAAGTTCGGGTCCCCATTGACTTCAATGGGGTTCGGGTTCGGGACGAAGTTCGGATCGGGTTCGGATCCCGAACCCGAACATTTCCGGGATGTTCGGCCGAACTTCTCGAACCCGAACATCCAGGTGTTCGCTCAACTCTAATTATGAGTAAAGTGGCAATGTTCCCAGCTATTCCCTATATTATTGTGGGTGATTGTAATGTGACTCTGGACTCGCTACGGGATATCTTCACATAATAAATCTATTCTGCATTGGGCAGAGGCATTGGGCAGAGGCTCATGGGCTAACAGAGATATGGCGTCGCCAGCATCCTACCTCTGCGCAATTCTCATGTTACTCATCTTCTACTGGCTCTATGTCCCGTATTAATTTAGCGTTTATATGTAGGGACCTCCTACCCTATGTCAGATCTAGTGATTATCTGCCCAGGGGTATTTCGGATCATGCCCCCTCCTCTGGATTCTTTCTCAGCCGCTGACCCCTCCTACTAGATGGTGTCGGTTGAATCTGATGTGGTTAGATGTTCTCCCAGTGGTGAGTAGTTTTCATGAAGCTATGGAACACTGTTTGAAAGATAACAAACCCTTTACTAGAATGGGATGCCTTCAAATCTGTGATGAGGGGGATATTAATTCATGCTATATTGTTACACAGAAACAAATTGTGGATAACGCAGACTAAGTTGGAGGCTGCAGTCTCTGACAGGGAACAGGAGTTTCTACAAGATCTGAGTGAGGAAAAGCAAAGTATCTGGCTTGAAGCTCAATGTCTATTCTGTTTGCATCTCACTGACTATACTTCTGGCTCAGAGACACACAGTCTTCTCAGACGGAGGTAAGAATGGTACAGCCTTGGCCTATTTAGCCCGCTCAGAGACCCCCCCCAAACGGTGGTAGCTAGTGTTGTGAATGACCAGAGCACGCGGTGGTTGAGCCTTGGGAGGTGTGTTGCCAATTTGCCTCCTACTATTCAGATTTATATGCCTTTAAAATCACTTGCACACCAGCAAATATAGCCTGTTTTCTAGATGGAATCCCACTTCCCACTCTTACATGGATGGATTGAGATTCCTTGGCGGCACATATCACGAAGGCCGAGATTGAGGAAGCTATTGGATCTCTGGCGGAGAGGAACGCACCTGGTCTGGATGGCTTTCCAGCTGAATGGTGCAAGATTCGTCCTAAGGTTCATGCTGCCAGACTTTGGAAGCTTTTTGAATATGCATTTGAACACGGCTCTCTACCTCCTTACTTTTCTGAGGCAACCATTGTGGTGATCCACAAGCCGGGCAGACCTCCGGACCAGTGTAGTTCATATAGACCTATCTCACTTCTCAACCTGGATGTTAAAATCCTAGCAAAAGTATTGGCATTGGGTTTGAGAGATGTGATCCTATCGGTGGTGGGGATGGATCAGTCGGGTTTCATGCTGGGGAAGTCCACAGACATATATTTGAGGCGCTTGTATACTTGGCGCTCTTGACTCTGGAGTGGGATTGTGGGCGACACTTTAAAGAATGAGATTTCCTGGGAGTTTATTCGCTGGCTGCAGCTCCTTTGGGCATGGGGACCAGACAGGAATGTCCCCTTTGCCCCTTGCTCTTTGCATTGATAATGGAGCCCTTGTCTGTACTCATAGGGCGGCTGTAAGGTTTTATCAACTTAATGTAGTTCCCACCATAAAATATATAACTAGAAAAATTGAGGCATGGGAGAATTGGCCTCTGACCTTGATTAGGCGTTTTAATATTGTAAAAATGATTCTCCTGCCAAAGCTGTTATATCTCTATAGGGCGGCTCCATTAGCATTACCCCAGAAACATTTTGCTACTATGGATAAATTAATCTCCCCTTTCTATGGTGTAAACTATGTCCTAGAATAGAGAGATCAACCCTTCAGGTGGCATATGTACGGAGGGGCCTAGCATTTCCTTCTCGCCATCTATTATGCTGCAGTACAGTTGAGCTTTGCAGCTTGGTGGATTAGGGCAGACGCGGGTAATCCAGCAGTGGTGCTAGAAGCGACTTTGGTAGGCTCTTATGAAGCCCTCACAAATCTGGTGTATAGGAAAGGGGCCTGCTTAACATATCTCTGCACTCCCACTATGGCTGCTACAGTGGCGGTCTGGACTAAGCGGGTGAATGTGCATATGACTGACAGGGAGGGAGAGAGATGGTCGCCATATCTGCAGTTATGGAGAAATGGTAATCTACCAGAGTTGTTCTCTTTGCCGGAATTCTAATTCTGGCCTCAGAGAGGCTTGCGGTATCTTATACTACTTCATTAAAAGGGTCTATTTAGATCTTTTACTAGTTTGAAGCAAGAATTCAACCTGCCTCAGCATTGTCTTTTTAGATACTTTCAGCTCTGGCATGCTTCTACTACTCAGTTTGGTAGGGGCCCATTGAAGCTGGAATTCAATCCTGTTGAGGCAGTGATAAGGAGAACTAGATTATCCAAACCGGTATCGACTCTTTATGCAACATTACTGACTGAACAGGATTCTTCACTCTATAAATATTTTGTCAAATGGCAGCAAGATATAGATAATTTAGAAGCTGCCCATATGAAGGAACTGAGCTACACGTGGAGATCCACAGTTATTAGTGCCAGAGATCAACTTATTCAGTTGACATGGCTACATAGAGTATACTATACTCCTGATAGATTATTTAAAATGCATAAATTGCCTAGGCCTCATTGTACGCGGTGTGGAAACGATAGTGGACACTTCTTTCATGTGGTGTGGCAATGCCCCATTTTACAAGGCTTTTGGAGGGAGGTTAACTCTTATGTAAATGCTAAGATTGGTTTTCCGGATGGCTGTACTCCTATGACGAGTCTTTTGGGGCTGGTTAATGACGTCATTTCTGGTATGGTAGGAAACTGTATAGGCTCCTTCTCTTTTTGTCATGGAACCATGAACCAGACGTACAACAAGATATAAGTGGAAATAAGAAGGCTTTATTGAAAATCAAGCTGTAAGCAAAAGTCCAAACGGATGGCTAAACCGAAGCAGGGTCTTGCGTAGACAGAGGTCAGGAACCAGAAGGGTAGTCAGACGAAGCCTGGATCAGGAACCAGCAGGGTAGTCAGATGAAGCCAGGATCAGGAACCAACGGGGTAGTCAGACGAGGCCAGGATCAGGAACCAGAAGCAGCAGCAGTCTTAGAAGCATGTGAACACAGGAGGACCAAGCAAGGAACTGAAGCCACAGACCTCCTATATATATGAGCTAGGCATCCAGCTCCTCCCAGTGGGAAGGAGAAGCCGCAGGGTGGGAGGCTACAAGAAACCCAGAAACCAAGATGGCCGCCAGCACATGTCAAACGAAGGAGAACAGTAAGAAGGTAAGACCATGACAGTACCTCCCCCTCAAGGGCCCCTCCTCCGCGGAGTAAGGAACGGTTTCTGAGGGAAGCGTGCGTGGAAGGCTCGGAGCAAAGCAGGAGCATGGACATCTGCGGAGGGAACCCAGGAACGCTCCTCTGGACCATAACCACGCCAATGGACCAAAAACTGCAACCGACCGCGGACCAGGCGTGAGTCCAGGATATTGCTCACCTCATATTCCTCATGATTGCCCACTTGGACCGGACGGGGCCGAGGAACCGAGGAAGTGAAACGATTACACACCAATGGCTTCAACAGGGAGACATGAAACACGTTGGAGATCCGCATGCCAGGAGGAAGCGCAAGGGCATAGGCTACCGGGTTTACCCTGCGAAGCACTCGGAAGGGACCAACAAAGCGAGGCGCCAGCTTGGGAGTGGGCACTCGAAGGTTGAGGTTGCGGGTGTACAACCATACACGGTCTCCGACCTGGTAGGAAGGAGCGGGCGCTCGTCTGCGATCAGCCTGGAGTCTCTGGCGCTGCGCAGAGACCTCAAGGGACCTCTGGATCTGTACCCAAGAAGCACGTAGGACGGAAAGGTGATCCTCCACAGCCGGAATATCCTGGGGAGAGAATACCTCCGGTAACACGGCAGGTTGGAACCCATAATTGGCCATGAAGGGAGACGTCCCAGAGGAAGAGTTCACCGCCGTGTTCCTGGCAAACTCAGCCCAAGGCAGGAGGTCAACCCAATTGTCTTGGTGATCGGAGACATAGCAACGAAGGAATTGCTCCAAGGCCTGATTGGATCGTTCTGCGGCCCCATTGGACTGAGGGTGGTAGGCCGAGGAGAAAGAGAGATGAATCCCCAACTGGGAGCAAAAGGCGCGCCAGAACCTGGACACAAACTGACTCCCCCGATCCGACACAATCTCCTTGGGCAAACCGTGCAACCGGAAGACCTCCCTGGCGAAAATCGTGGCCAACTCTTGTGCAGAGGGTAACTTCTTGAGAGGAACACAGTGGCACATTTTGGAAAACCGATCCACAATCATGAGAATGACCGTATGGCCTCGGGATGCAGGGAGGTCCACAATGAAATCCATCCCCAGGTGTGACCATGGGCGCTCCCCGGTGGCTATGGGTTGAAAAGGCCCAACGGAAGGTGCCGAGGGGACTTACTCTGGGCACAAACGGAGCATGCCGCTACATATGCGGCGATGTCGGAACGTAGAGAAGGCCACCAGAACAGACGTGAAACAGCCCAGGACAGCTGATTCTTTCCAGGATGCCCCGCGGCCTTGGAGTTATGGTAGGTTCGCAACAACCGAGTGCGCAACTCCTCAGGCACAAAACACCTGCCGTTGGGTCTCCCAGAGGGAGCACCAGATTGAGCCGCCAAAATCTGCTCACCCAGGGGAGAGGTCAGGCTGGTGCGAATGGCGGCCAGGATCTGATTCGGAGGTATGACCGAAGTCGGAATCGACTCCTCCCCGGACAGCTCGGAGTACTGCCGTGATAAGGCATCCGCTCTCATGTTCTTGGAACCGGGTAGGTAGGAGACCACGTAATTAAAACGTGACAAGAACAGAGCCCATCTGGCCTGACGTGGTGTCAATCTCTTGGCCTCAGAAAGGTAGGTCAGATTCTTGTGGTCCGTCAGGATGAGAACCGGAACCACCGAACCCTCGAGCAAGTGCCTCCATTCTTTAAGGGCCTGCACGATGGCCAATAACTCCCTGTCACCAATCTGATAGTTGCACTCCGCGGAAGACAGTTTCCGGGAGTAAAACCCACAAGGAAGCAGAGGACCCTCTGGTGTTCTACGCTGAGACAGAAGGGCGCCTACTCCCGTCTCAGACGCGTCCACCTCGAGGACAAAGGGCAACCCAGGGTTGGGATGCGACAGAATCGGAGCCGACACAAAGGCGGACTTTAGAGCCTCAAAAGCTCGGATGGCCTCGAGCGGCCAGACCTGGAAATTACTGCCCTTCCTGGTCAGATCCGTGAGAGGCTTGGCTAGCATAGAAAAGTCCCTGATGAACTTCCGATAATAATTGGCGAAGCCCAAAAAGCGCTGCAGGGCACGGAGACCACTGGGCTGGGGCCACTGTAAGACAGCCGAAACCTTCTCAGGATCCATGGAGAACCCCTCAGCGGAAATGATGTAACCTAAGAAGGTTACCTGGGATCGGTGAAATTCGCATTTCTCAAGCTTACCGAACAGCCTGTTCTCTCGTAACCGTTGCAACACTCGTCTGACATCCATAATGTGGGCCTCCATGGATTCAGAATATACCAAGATGTCATCCAAATAGACCACCACACACTGCTGCAACAGGTCACGGAAAACATCGTTGATGAATTCCTGGAAGACTGCGGGCGCATTGCACAACCCAAAGGGCATAACCAAGGATTCATAATGACCGGTCCTGGTGTTAAACGCGGTCTTCCACTCATCGCCCGCCTTGATCCTTACCAGGTTATATGCCGCCCTCAGGTCGAGTTTGGTAAAGACCGTGGCCCCTTTGAGGCGATCGAACAGCTCAGAAATCAAGGGTATCGGGTAAGCGTTCTTGATCGTGATGCGATTGAGACCCCTGTAATCGATGCAAGGCCTCAACTCACCGCCCTTCTTTTTCACAAAGAAAAATCCAGCCCCTGCCGGGGACGAGGATTTGCGAATGTGTCCGCGTGAAAGTGCCTCCCTCACGTACTCCTCCATGGCCTCATTCTCCGCTACCGACAGTGGATAGACTTTGCCACGAGGAGGAACGGCACCAGATTGTAACTCTATGGCACAATCGTATGGGCGGTGCGGAGGTAGGGCAACCGCGCGCACCTTATCGAATACATCCCGGTACTCTTCGTATTCAGGAGGCAACAGAGAGTCCGAGGAAGTACACAGCAACTTGACAGGCCCATGGATGCAACTAGCCCCACACTGCGGTGACCACGAGAGGATCTCGGCCGATCTCCAATCGAAAGTCGGATTATGCTTCTGGAGCCAGGGGTACCCCAAGACCACCGAGTAGTGTGGAGACGAAATCACCTGGAGACAGACCGACTCTCTGTGAACGGCACCAATGGCTATCCCCACTGGAAGGGTCTCAAGAGTCACGTGTGGCGGCAGAAGGGGTCTGCCGTCTATCGCCTCAAGAGCCAGTGGGGAACCTCGAGGCTGCAGAGGAATGGAATTGGCGGCAGCGAACACACTATCAATGAACAAACCACCAGCACCAGAGTCCACCAACGCCTGGGTCGTCACCGAGCCCCCGACCCAGGAGAGGACAACAGTGATCAGTGGTTTGTCAACACGGGAAACCGGGGACGAGGAGACTCCACCCAAGATCTGCCCCCGACAGGATCTCAGGTGCGAGCGTTTCCCGGACGGTTCGGACATGCCAACCGAAAATGCCCACCGAGACCACAGTACATGCATCGGCCCTCGCGTCTCCGGAGTACCCTCTCCCCCTCGGACAGGCGAGTAAACCCCAGCTGCATGGGTTCACCCCCAGACGAGTCATCCCCAGGAGGCGTGGGAGGAGAGGGAGGCACGGGTGGGACAGCAAACGTAGGCGCCAATCTGTTAGAAGGCCTCCGCAGGCTCTCCTTAAAGGAAGGTCTCTCCCTGAGTCTGGTGTCAATCAAAATCAGGAAAGAAATAAGAGACTCGAGCTCCACTGGTAGGTCCTTAGCTGCAACCTCATCCTTCAAGGCATCCGAGAGACCATGAGAGAAAGCAGCGACCAGAGCCTCATTATTCCAGCCCACCTCTGCTGCCAGGGTACGAAACTCAATGGCGTATTCAGCTACGGATCGTGAACCCTGTCTGATGGACATAAGGAGCTTCGCAGCAGAGGCAGCACGAGCCGGCACATCGAATACCTTCCGAAGAGAAGCAACAAAACCGGAAAACTCGGCAACCACCGGATTGTTGTTCTCCCATAAAGGGCTGGCCCAGGCCAAGGCCTTGTCCGAGAGCAGCGAGATCAAGAAGCCCACCTTTGATCTCTCAGTAGGAAAGGCATGTGGCAGCAACTCGAAATAAATGCCCACCTGGTTAAGGAAACCTCGGCACTGAGCTGGCTCTCCCCCAAAGCGCTGTGGAAGGGGGGCAGAACCGGTCATACCCCGAGACACCGCAGGCGCAGCAACAGGTGTCGGGGTAGACTCTGGCGCCACAACCGGAGCGGCAGTAGGAGCGGGCCCAGGAGCGACAACCGACCCATCGGCAACGGAAGCGAAATGAGCCGTGCGTTCAAGCAGGGTTTGCAACGCCACAGCGAACCGACCCAACAGGTGATCCTGCTGATCAAGTCTGGCAACCAGCGTAGGTAGCGAGGATGGCCCTGTACCGTCAAAATTCATGGCTTGGTCCTAATGTCATGGAACCATGAACCAGATGTACAACAAGATATAAGTGGAAATAAGAAGGCTTTATTGAAAATCAAGCTGTAAGCAAAAGTCCAAACGGATGGCTAAACCGAAGCAGGGTCTTGCGTAGACAAGGTCAGGAACCAGAAGGGTAGTCAGACGAAGCCTGGATCAGGAACCAGCAGGGTAGTCAGACGAAGCCAGGATCAGGAACCAACGGGGTAGTCAGACGAGGCCAGGATCAGGAACCAGAAGCAGCAGCAGTCTTAGAAGCATGTGAACACAGGAGGACCAAGCAAGGAACTGAAGCCACAGACCTCCTATATATATGAGCTAGGCATCCAGCTCCTCCCAGTGGGAAGGAGAAGCCGCAGGGTGGGAGGCTACAAGAAACCCAGAAACCAAGATGGCCGCCAGCACATGTCAAACGAAGGAGAACAGTAAGAAGGTAAGACCATGACACTTTTATGCAAGGAAAACAATCCTTCTCAACTGGAAGACCCCCAAGATTCCTGGTATGCAACATTTGATACAATTAGTTAATTCTGATTTAGGACTTTATAAGCTTGTCTATGAACATAGAGGGATCCCTGATCGGTTTCTTAAAATATAGGATCTGTCTATTAATGCCCAAACGGTGTTACCTTGAATGAATAGGGTTTCCTTTTTTGGTCCTGTGGGGGAGTGAATGTTTGGTGTATGTACAGTATGGTTAGATATATGCAATGTATTGACTTGCAATGCCAATATTCTTTTTTCATTTTTTGTATATAGTGACACTTGATTTTTAATTACTTTTATTATTACTGGACTATTGATTCTGTGCACTGAATACCACTGGCCTTATTGTGATCGAACGACTGTATGCTTATCTTTCTGGCGTTTGTTGTACTCTTCCAATGCTAATTGAAAATATAAGTTATACTTAAAAAAAATAATAATAAAAGGCAGCATGGCTCTCTGCAATGAGAACATATTGGTGGTTAAGGGAGATGTCCTTGTAGTGACCACAGTTCACTCTAACAGCAATTCCCATGCCCCTGTACAATGTACCACTACCCCCAAGCCAGGCTGCATTCCTGAACTACAATGCTTACATGGATGGGGTTGAGCTTTCAGATGAAGTGCTGTAGCTGGACTATGTGGTACAAAAAGCTGGCCATGCAGATTGTGCAGATGGCGCTGTAAAATGCTTACATGTTATTTCAATTTTCAAGCAAGACAGGAATATTCCTTCATTTTAAAGAGATGGTCATTAGTGGTTCTAGTTCTTCAAATCCAGGAAAGGGAGGCCCCGGTACTTCTGGAAGTTATAGTTCCTGTATTGCACCAGTGCAACATTTCACTGGTGAAGTCCTCCAAACATCAAGAAAGAGAAGGCCTCCAAAAAAGACTCAGAATGTTTTCCAAAAGAGGGTTTTAAAAGGACATAATTTATCACTGTGAAACCTGCCCTGGAAAAACTGTCCTCTGCATAAAGGATTTCTACAAAGTGTCCCACTGGATTATTAATCTTGTTCTTTATGCACCCTGTAATTTTACCACCTTATTACAGTCTGATGTAAGCCACACAGCTTACATATTCACTTTCCACCATCCACTACAGACTCATTTCTGGAAAATGCCCACTGGATCAAAATTCCTTGAGGAGGGAAGTTTCCTAAATATGGTCACTTTTTGTGGGTTTTTACTGTAGGGACACCTCAGGGTCTCTTCAAATGCAACATGGGGCCAGAAAACCATTCCAGTAAAATCTGCCCTCCAAAAGGGCATGTATGGTGCTCCTTTCCTTCTGAGCCCTCCTGTGTTCCCACACAGCAGTTCACCACCACAACTGAGATGTTTCTTTAAACTTCAGAATCAGAGTAATCAATATTGGGCCACATTTATCATAAAAATGCACCAACAGAACTTGCGCAAAAAAATTCTTCGACACCAGTTTTGGCATAGAAGAATACTAAAATCGACTCCAGTCACTGCATACCTTATCATCGCAGTGCATCAAGTTACCATCATATTTGCGTGGGCCGCCAGGCTCAGCTCATTTATCAAGCTGGTTTTTGGTGTGGAAAATGGCTTAAATTGATGCCAGTAAGAGTGCTGACATAGAGTTAAGTCTGTTGCATGGGATCTCTGCATAACATAGGAGCTTCCTCTAGCAGCGCAGAAGCACGTGAGACTGGTGTGAAAAAACGCCAATCTTAATAAATGTCCCCTGAAATTCTTAAATTTCACCTTAATTTTGACTAATTCTTATGGAACACCGAAAACCTTAACAATGTTTCTAAAATCAGTTTTGAATAATTTGAGGGGGTAGTTTCATTTATGGTTGGTTTCTATTAAGTAAGCCCCTCAAAATCACTTCAAAACTGAATGAGCCCTTCAGTTTTGGACAGTTTCTTGAAAATGTGAATACTTCTAAAATTCTAAGCCTTCTACTATCCTAAAAAATTAAAATACAATTACAAAAGTATGCCAAAATAAAGTCAACCTATGATGAATGTTAATTAAGAATTATTTTCAATATTATCATTATTTGTCAAAAGCAGAGAAATTCAAATTTTAAAAAAATAGCTAATTTTTCCAGAGCTTCCATATATTTTGGATTTATGGAAACCCAAATGTATAATTAACAAGAAGTACAATATGTCGCAAAGAAGTACACATCACATTTGTAAAATTAGGCTTGGTCAGAGAGGTGAAAACTGGCTGCATCTGGAAGGGGTTAATATACCTGGCAAAAAGCAAAGTAATATTTGTGTTTTTACATAATTGTTAAAAAACTTTATTACATTTTTGTCCCTTTTTTAGTCTTGGGACTTAAAATCATTCGATCACTTGTACAATACACTGTAGTACTTTTGTATTGCAGTGTATGTAATTTTAATGTTATCTTATAATAACCTTTGGTATTGTACTTTATGACTTGTTCAAACTATGAAGATTAGTATCTGTTCCCAGTAGAGCTCATCTGTATTAAGTCTCTGACATACACACCAGAGCCAATTTAGTAGAACAAAACCTGTCAGAGTGCATACAAACTATATGCAGATATTGTCCAGGACTCCAGAGCAACTCTGCTGGCCCCTGAGGCTTAACATAAGTTTGTGGAAGATTAGCAAACCATAAAGCTTCTATCTGGAAATGTTTTATTCTCTTTTATCTTATTGTCTTTAGTATTTCAACTCATGGAGAAAACAGGAAGCCAGTTCTTACCCTCTTCCGGAGTGTCTCTAGGTGTCTATCTGAGTGTTGCTGTTACAACAGGTAAGCAAGTTGTTCCCTAAAAAAACATTGCATTTCTTCTCTACTGCCCTTTTTTTAATCTTTGGAGCCACATACAGGTATGTACACACAGCAGATTGGTTATAGAAATTTAATCAACTTAAGTACATCTGAAAGGGGTTGTTACAGCATGCAGCAGAAAATTCTGCTGGGTGTGAATTTACATTTTGGCTGGTTTCACTAATGCAAGTTCCAATGCAGTTTTTAGAGAGAAAGTGAGAATTGGATGCATCAGGAAGGAGAAGAATAATTGCTTACTTTATCTTTCCCAGTCCTTTTAAACTTCTTCTGGCTTTGGATCAAAAAACGGCATCAACAACTGTGTGAAATATGGCTTAGAATCTGACCACAATTTATTAGATACAGTATGTGAGGAGTTGTCATCATATATTAAAAGGATTGTCTGGTTTCAGCAAGAAAAACTACACAATCCTTGGGAATAGTCTGCAATAAAAAACAGAGATGTGCTTACAGAAGAAATTCACTGGAGTGGCTGAGCTGGAGGTTAGGTAATTACAGCTCATTTCTTTATTGCAGGCTATTCTGCGACAATCTACTCATACAAGTCAACCAATTAAGCTGGATATGTGTGTAAGAGAGGTTCAGCTAAGAATGACACAGACCTTGGTTGGCTAAAATACTTTTTGAATAGGGGTATGACTTGATTAAGGCTACTTTCACACTTGCGTTAGGAGCGGATCCGTCTGGTGTCTGCACAGACGGATCCGCTCCTATAATGCAAACGCTTGCATCCGTTCAGAACGGATCCGTTTGCATAACTTTATTTCAGATCTGATTTTTCACTTCGGAAAACTCAGATCCGACAGTATATTCTAAACACAGAAGCGTTCCCATGGTGATGGGGACGCTTCATGTTAGAATATACTGAGAACTGTGTACACGACTGCTGCCTGGCAGATGCTGCCAGGCAGCAGGGGGCAGACCCCCCCCCCTCCTGTATTTAACTTATTGGTGGCCAGTGCGGCCCCCCCTCCCTCCCCAGTATTAAATATGACCAGTGCGGCCTCCCCCTCCCTCCCCAGTATTAAATATGACCAGTGCGGCCCCCTCCCTCTATATTTATTGGTGGCCGGGCCAGTGCGGATTCCAAGTATTGTGAGCAGTGCGGCCTCCCCTCTCCCCCCCTAATTAAAATCACCCCCCCCCCCCATCATTGGTGGCAGCGGAGAGTACCGATCGGAGTCCCAGTTTAAATCGCTGGGGCTCCGATCGGTTACCATGGCAACCAAGACGCTATTGCAGTCTTGGCTGCCATGGTTACTTGGCAATAAATACAAGCATTATACTTACCTGAAGAGCTGCGATGTCTGACCGGCCGGGAGCTCCTCCTACTGGTAAGTGAAAGGTCTGTGCGGCGCATTGCCTATAGCACAGACCTGTCACTTACCAGTAGGAGGAGCGCCCGGCCGGTCAGACATCGCAGCTCTTCAGGTAAGTATAATGCTTGTATTTATTGCTAAGTAACCATGGCAACCAAGACTGCAATAGCGTCTTGGTTGCCATGGTAACCGATCGGAGCCCCAGCGATTTAAACTGGGACTCCGATCGGTACTCTCCGCTGCCACCAATGATGGGGGGGGGGTGATTTTAATTAGGGGGGGGGGGGAGAGGGGAGGCCACACTGGTCATAATACTTGGAATCCGCACTGGCCGGCCACCAATAAATATAGAGGGAGGGGGCCGCACTGGTAATATTTAATACTGGGGAGGGAGGGAGGGGGAGGCCGCACTGGTCATATTTAATACTGGGGAGGGAGGGAGGGGGAGGCCGCCGCACTGGTAATATTTAATACTGGGGAGGGAGGGGGGGGGGGCCGCACTGGCCACCAATAAGTTAATTACAGGAGGAGGGGGGTCTGCCCCCTGCTGCTTGGCAGCATCTGCCAGGCAGCAGGGGGCAGTCATGCACACAGTTCTCAGTATATTCTAACATGAAGCGTCCCCATCACCATGGGAACGCCTCTGTGTTAGAATATACTGTCGGATCTGAGGTTTACGATGTAACTCAAATCCGATGGTATATTCTAACATAGAGGCGTTCCCATGGTGATGGGGACGCTTCAAGTTAAAATATACCATCAGATCGGAGAAAACTCCGATCTGATGGGGACTCCTGACTTTGCATTGAAAGTCAATGGGGGACGGATCCGTTTGAAATTGCACCATATTGTGTCAACGTCAAACGGATCCGTCCCCATTGACTTGCATTGTAAGTCTGGACGGATCCGTTTGGCTCCGCACGGCCAGGCGGACACGAAAACGCTGCAAGCAGCGTTCAGGTGTCCGCCTGCTGAGCGGAGCGGAGGCCAAACGGTGCCAAACTGATGCATTCTGAGCGGATCCGCATCCACTCAGAATGCATTGGGGCTGTACGGATCCGTTCGGGGCCGCTTGTGAGAGCCTTCAAACGGAACTCACAAGCGGAGCCCCGAACGCTAGTGTGAAAGTAGCCTAAGAGGTTCTTGCAGTAAGGATGGGGACCTTGATCTCTGCAAGAGTTACCACCAAGCTGGGTTGTGCAAAAGGACTACGAATTATCAGCCTATCTTACTTTATTGCTATGGGTGTTAGTTACTTTACTAGAAGTTGCCCTGTAACTCTGTGGGTCCTTGTGGCCAGGGCTGTATTTAGAATGTATGCTGCCCTAGGCATGTTTAGTGCTCACACCCCCTATTAGTTCGGCTAAAGCCTATTGACTTGAGGATAGATAATACATTCATAAAATACATTTGACCATGGCTTAAAAAGGGTGTTGAAAATGCACTTGCTTTTACTGTGATTGCCTTGGTTTTGTGATGCGGTTATTGGCCATGCCGTTAATACAAGTGAAATACATTTATGTTACATTTTTAACCTAGAAAAAAATGCATCAGAAATAACCACATCACAAAATTTGAAGCAAACCAGGTAAAACTGAGTTCACTTTTAAATGCCTTTTTTAAGGCAACTTTGACACAGGTGCAAGTAAACCTGATGCACAAGTCCAAAGTCATCTCAATCAATGGATGGTACATCAAAATTAATTCAGTGAGTCGGTCTGCAAGAAAAACAGATAGGACGCAGAACATCATCTGTGAGTGGACCATAAATAATGCATTGACTTTGTTTATCTGAACAAGCACTAATTCTTTCTCGGGGTATTGCCACCTTTACTCTGTAGTAATATTTTTTTTTTATGTTATACTGAGAAGTTTTAGTATGTTCATGTTAGTGTATGGAATATGGAATGGTGTGCTGTGTGACAAGCTGTAACGGAAAGTCGGCGACACGCTTTCTTCTTGCAGTTCCGCCAGCATCCCGTCTGTGTGCAGGACCAAGGACACGCCCGGCGTCCTCGTCTCCATGGGGACCAGGGGGCGGGGAGGACCCGGCCGCGCACGCCTCCTGTGCGCGGCCGGTGTTCCCCTAGACATACGAGCAGCAGGGGAGCCAAGCGCCAATAATGATGAATCGGTGCTCGGCTGTGTTGGGCTGTGTAATGTGAGTCACGTGACGCTTGCCACGTCATGTGACTCACCAGTCAGGGCTATTTTAACAGGCAACCTGCTGGCCACAGGTTGCCTGCGATTGGTCTAGTTACCCTCACCAGCCTGCTTTATATAGCCAGACCATGCTTGTTTTGACCTCGGCTTTGTTTGTGACCTCGACCTCGCTACCTCCATTTGTATTTGACGTGACCTCTTGGCTTCCGACCTCGGCTTTGTTTGTGACCTTGCTATTGTGTTTTCCCTGTGTACTGCGAGACCTCATGGTTTTTGACTTTTGCTTCCCCGACTCTGTTCACGGTTTTCCTTTGCTTTTAGGTTCCTGCATGTATTTAAGTTAGGGACCGCCACCAAGTTGTACGCCGTCATATAGGACGTGTCGTGCAAGTAGGTAGGGTCAGAGGTGCGGGTGGAGTCCAGGGCTGCACTCTTCCCTTCCCTCCGTGGCACAAGCATACATTTTATCAGCTAGTTGGCAACATACATATGGGTCAAATACTGCTTTAGCCTTTCTCCTAATCTGACTGCTGTGATGTCTCCTTATCACTTACTTTTGTCAGCTGCAGCAAAAAATCAGGATTTAACCATTACACTGCCTCACTAATGAGATAACTGTCACATTAGCAGTAGGTAAGCAGTGTAAGGGTTAAATTTCCTGACTTGTAGCTACATAATTGTGTAGAATCATAGTGACAGCTTTATGTCAGTATGATTCTGTATCACTAAGGTCAAGTAAAGGCACAAAGCATTATAAATCATGATAATGCCATGCATTCCTGCAAGTCTAGAATAGAGCGTGATCCCTGCAATGGAAACAGCCCTAACTCTTAAACAATCTACTACAAAATGCCAAGAGAAAAATCATATTCTTGTGCCTCACAAGTCCATTATCACGATCGGCGTAACTGTCACATACGTGACACGGAGGGAGGAAAAGAGGGAGGCCCTGCCCTAGTGAGAGGGAAGGTGGTGACCCCTGACTCACCTTGCGTCTGGCACCTGGCTGCCCTGTCGTCCCTAGACGGGTTCCTCACCCGTACGCCGATCACGTGCCTAAAACCCTGGCTTTCCCTAGGATGAGCCCTAGATAGTGAACAGGGCGGTGGGAACACTAGTCCGCACCACTAGCTCTAAAGGAAAACACCAAGGGGAGGACAGACAATACAAACTAAACATATAATCCCAGGAGGGCAACAACAGGAGACAACAAAAGCCCAACAGGGATCCGGAGGGAAGCACTCTGGAACAACAAACAGATTCTCAGCTCCAGTGGGTCAGCATAGATGTCCAGGCAGGAAGCTCTATAACTGGCAACAAGAGAAGTGTGAGAGGAGAATATAAGGAGGTTGGGAGTGGCAGACAAGAAACAGCTGAGGAGGAGAAGCTACGGATCCCTGAGTGAGACAAAAAGGATAGCAAGGCAAACACAGAAAACAAACACTAAGAAACACCGTGATCTTTAGACATAGAGCGCGCAGCCACCCGCTGCGACTTCCTGACCCCGGGTATAACGGAGTCAGACGTGGCTCTTGACACCCTCGTGACATCCATTCACTCTCTAATTAGGAGAAATATCTTTTTCAGTATGCCTCAGGATAGTCACTCTCTATCTATCTATCTATCTATCTATCTTGCTCTGAATATCAATCCATTTCCGGGCTGGCACTCTCACAGTCCTCACTGATCAGTAGATGATGAGCCATTAATGCCCTCAGTTGAGCTCAATTTATACATTTAGACAAAGCATAAACATGTAATAAGCTTAAGAACCTCTTCATTTATTTTAATATTTTCTATCTCCTTACTGTAAGATAGATCAGCAGTAGTCAGAGATCTTACAGTAATGCTTTAAAGCTAGCACAGGTGTAATACAAACAGTATTTTGTGTGCATAACTCAAGTTATTTATTCCACAGGTATGGACACACATGATTAATGATAAAGGGATAGACATAAACTATAGAGGGTTAATGTGAGAGAACAATATATGGGCTCCTTGATTTATAATTGCTATTTCTATACAACATATGGTGTGTCTATCTCTGGGCTTGTCTCGCTGAAACTAGTTGTACTGTCACAGTAGCTTACCTAACATAAGCACCATGGTGATGTCACAGTACTGTAGGTGACCTTCAGTAAACACAAATATGACATCATGCCTGCTTACTGTACTAAAACACCTTCTTCCTGTCTGGAACCCACTTGTGAGGTCACAGCAGAGTATCTGTTTGAAACACAATTGTTGAGTCACTACTAGGGATGAGCGAACCCGAACTTTACAGGTTCGTGTTTGGTGTTCGGATGGTGTAGGAATTCCGTTAAGGATTCCATTATAACAGAATTCGTGGGCAGAATTCAAAATGGAAGCCTTTAATAGGCATTCCATTTTGCATTCCATCATAATAGAAGTCTAAGGGCAGCATATAACGGAAAACAAAGGCCTGCATAACGGAAACATGATGGATCTGTTATGCTTGGCCACAAAGTTCTATTATGATGAATCAAAACTAAATTTTCCCATAACAGAATTCCGACACCGCCCGAGCACCGTACCCGAACCTGTAAAGTTTGGGTTCATTCATCCCTAGTCACTACAGTACACCTGAGGGAATATCATTGTGAAGTGACAGCAGCATAACTACTATCACAGTAGCTTGCACAGGGGCAGACAGCAACAAAAAAGTATTGTGCAAGAACAGAATATGGTCTCTTTGATATCCAGCTGCTAATTTGATAACAGCTAGTGCAGCAAGAACCTGGAGAGCCGAGGCAGAGGATGGAAGTGCTAGTGGCCCTGATAAGATGTTGAGTCACGGTGCACTCCAACAGATCCTTGTTCCCAGGGGATCAGTGCAGTGGAAAGGTGATTTAAAGATTCAGGCCACAAGTAAAAGATTAAAAATCTCTCTTTACTTAGTGCAAAGTATAACTTGTAGAACATCCAGAAGTAGTTGGTACAAATTGCAATTTCTGTCCCCAGATGACGAGATACTGTATGGAGGCTGGCAAAGTGACAGTTTAATGTGCTGTCTTGCTGATGTCTCTCTCCGTTGAACTTCTGGCTAACAGCTATTAACCTGCACTTGTGGATATAGGTGCCCACTGTGTAATGCAGGCTGTGAGTTTGTCTGGCCTGGATGTTATTTAGGTGATGGGTGTCTGAACTGTAGTCCCTCACCTGCAACAGGGTCTGTAAAGCTGTGGCTTGCTGCTTACTCTGCTGTCTATATCACGCTGTAGCTTTTTAGGTTTACTGGTATTATACAGTATCTCTGGAGTAGTTGTCTCACAGGAGAATTGGTTCTTTTGGTCCCCCTTTGAGTAGGAGAAATTGGACATGCCCGTTTCCTCCTCACTGTCCTGCCAAGAACTCCCTCTCCTGGCAGGAAGCAGGACCAGCCCACTTTTAAAAGGAGGGTAGAAGCAGGGTGGTTAATAAAGTGTGACTTCTGATTTTTAAATGGGCTTAAAATGTCTGCTAAATGAAGGAGTAGCAATAGGATGGGTAATGTAAAATGAAGGCCCTCAGTGATATCAGCAATAGCGAGAATATGAGGTGGCTGTAATTTAAGCAGCAGCACAGTTGCGATGAGTCATCTGGCCAGTAGTAGCATAACAGTGTTTTTCCTCACTTTCGATAGGCAATGGATTATTATTGAGCAGAAAGTAGATGATATTGTAGACGGAATAGCAGCAAAGCAGTATAATGTTTATGTTACCTCTGAGTCACTGTGCCTTTTATTATTATTTATTATTAAAGCGCCATTCATTCCATAGCGCTGTACATACATAATGCAGACAATTGCACTAATCATAAACAAAATGAGCTACAAATTGGTACAGAAGGAGAGAGGGCCCTGCCCGTGAGGGCTTACAATCTACATGGTATGGGAGAAGGACACAGTAGGTGCAGGTTAAGTTGGTCATGGCGGTATAGAGGCAGCAGGGTCACTGATTGTAGGCTTGTCTGAAGAGGTGGGTTTTCAGGTTTATTTTGAAGGATTCCACTGTAGGTGAGAGTCTGATATATTGGGGTAGCGAGTTCCAGAGTATGGGGGATGCACGGGAGAAATCCTGGAGTTGATTGTGGGAAGAGGCAATAAGAGGGGAGGAGAGAAGGAGGTCTTGTGAGGATCGGAGAGTGCGTGTGGGGGTACCTCAGAGATGTAGGGAGGGGATAGGTTTTGGACGGCCATGTATCTATTTTTAAGTACTTAGAAGTGAATTAGTTGGGCAATGGGGAGCCAGTGAAGGGATTGGCAAAGGGGAGAGGCAGAGGAGTAATAGAGTGAGAGGTGGATTAGTCGGGCAGCAGAGTTGAGGATAGATTGGAGGGGTGCGAGAGTGCTGGATGGAAGGTCACAGAGGAGAATGTTGCAGTAGTCTAGGCGGGAGATAATGAGGGCATGTACAAGTATTTTCGCAGATTCAAAGTTAAGGAAAGCACGGATGCGGGAGATGTTTTTGAGTTGGAGGCGGCAGGTGGTGGAAAGGGCTTGGATGTGCTGTCGGAAGGAAAGGGCAGAATCCAAGGTCACTCCAAGGCAGCGGGCTTTGTTGACTGGGGAGAGTGTGCAGCCATTGATCATGATAGACAGGTCTGTTGGGGGGGTTGAACAAGATGGGGGAAAGATTATGAATTCTGTCTTATCCATGTTAAGTTTAAGAAAGCGAGAGGCGAAGAAGTATGATGTAGAAGATAGACATTGTAGGATTCTTGATAGTAAGGTGGTGATGTCTGGACCAGAGAGGTAGATTTGTGTGTCGTCAGCGTAGGAGTGATACTGAAAGCCATGGGACTCTATGAGCTGTCCCAGGCAAAAAGTGTAGATAGAGAAGAGCAGGGGTCCTAGGACAGAGCCTTGCGGGACACAAACAGAGAGGTAATTAGACGAGGAGGTGGTGCGGGAGTGGGAGACGCTAAACGTCCAGTCTGTGAGGTATGATGTGATCCAGGAGAGGGCCAGGTATATGATGCCAAGAGATGAGAGAGTTTGCAACAAAAAGGAGTGGTCAACAGTGTCGAAGGCAGAGGACAGGTCAAGGAGAAGGAGGACAGAGTATTGTTTCTTGGTTTTGGCTGTCAGTAGGTCTTGGTGACTTTGGTAAGGGCAGTCTCGGTCGAGTGGTGGGGTCGGAAGCCAGATTGTAGGCGGTCAAAGAGGGAGCAGGAGGAGAGGTGGGAGAACAGTTCTGACATGTTGTTCAAGTAGCTTTGAGGCATACGGAAGAAGTGATATGGGGCGATAACTGGACAAGGAAGATGGGTCAAGTGAAGGCTTTTTGAAGATGGGTGTAATGGTAGCATGTTTAAAAGCAGAGGGGAAGACACCAGAGTTTAGTGATAGGTTGAAGAGATGAGTTAGGGCTGGGATAAACACTGCAGTAAGGTTAGGGATGAGGTGGGATGGGATTGGGTCAAGTGCACAGGTGGTCAGATGAGATTTGGAGAGTAGAGTGGAGAGTTTTTCTTCTGTAATAGTAGAGAAGCGGGTTTTGGGAGAAAAGGACCGAGCAGTTGTGTAGAGGGTCTGTGGGGACTGTGTAGTAAAGCTTTCTCTGATGTGGACTATCTTTTGTTTGAAATATTTGGCAAAGTCCTCAGCTGAGAAGAGAGGAGAGGGTGGGGGCGCTGGGGGACGAAGAAAGGTTAAAAGCGCTAAAAAGTTGTTTAGGGCTGTGTGACAGAGAAGATATGAGAGATGAGAAGTAGGCCTGTTTTGCATCAGCGAGTGAGGATTTGAATATGAGGAGGGATTGCTTGTATGCGGTGAAATGATCTTTTGACTGGGATTTCTTCCATCGCCGCTCAGCAGCCCTGGAAGCTTGTCTGAGTTTTTTGGTCAGGTTGGTGTGCCAGGGTTGTCTGTTGATTTTCCGGATTTTGTTGTGTGTGAGGGGGGCAACAGTGTCCAAAGCTGTACTTAATGTGGTATTATATAGGGTGGTAGCAGCTTCTGGGTCTTGGAGGCAACAGATGGTAGAATAGTGGGAGAAGAGAGTCAGAAAGCAAGCAAAAGTCGAGATGTTTGAGGTTCCTGCGGGGGTGTGCTAGTGTGTGGACTGGGGGAGCTGCAGAAGAGACCAATGAAGAGAAGGTGAGTAATTTGTGGTCGGATAAGGGGAGAGGCGAATTAGAAAGGTTAGATAGGGAGCAGAGGCGGGTAAAGATTAGATCCAGAGTGTGACCATCTCTGTGGGTGGGAGCTGAAGACCACTGTGATATGCCAAAGGAGGAAGAGAGTGACATGTGTCAATAGGGATGTTGAAGTCACCCATGATGATAGTGGGGATGTCGGCAGAAAGAAAGTGTAGTAGTCAGGTGTTAAAGTGGTCAAGAAAGATGGTGGCTGGGCCTGGAGGGCAGTAAATGACTGCTACTTGAAGGTTGGAGGGAGAGTAGATGCGAACAGAGTGTACTTCAAATGAGGTGAGCGTAATGGAGGGTGGCAGTGGAGTTGCCTTTGAGCCAGGGTTCAGTGCATTTCTCCTGCTTCTGTTTCTTATTTTTGAGTCCAGAGACAACTCTTTCATTTCTATCATCTCTGTTTTAATTGCCTCCTCCTTGTGGGGTGCTCTATTGTCTTCTAAGAATAAACAACACCCTGGGTGCTATGAAAGATATGCAAGTTTTCCTGTTGAGTTGTATAAGAATTGACAGCTTTTAGACTGCATAGAGGACGAGGTTCAAGTAGATGTGGAGCAGAGCCACAGGCAGAGCCACAGAGCAGAGCCACAGGCACAAGAGCTGTCAGACCTAGGCCAGCACGGGTGGTTGTATCCAGAGGGTGTAGCTAAAGGCTCATGTGCCCTGATGCAGCTTGGGCCCCCTTTCCTCTGTGCTTTGTGGCCAGGGGCAGGGAAGCACATAGCCTTCATGCTGCCTGAGGCAAAAATTGAAATGGCACCGACCCTCCCCATGCCAAATTCTCCAGCCAGAGGTATAACTTGACCAGCATGCACTTTCTATAATACTGGTGTCTTCTTATGCACCACAAGGGTCTTTGGGCCCCCTCAGTCTCCTGGGCCCAGTAGTGACTGCTACCTCTGCACTTCCTATAGCTATGCCCCTGGTCGTAGTGGTCGTGGCAGAAATGTGAGTATAGCTAGTGATGGTTTTGTGCAGGTGTTCCGGATGTGGGAATTTTTCTCCACAGTGCCAGCCAGCAAAACCATTGCAGTGTACAAGCTCCACAGGTAACAAATACAATGTGGCTATTCAAGCACAAATTTAGGAACTACAGATCTCCTTCAGCACATGAAGCAGCATCACTTGCCAGCAATGTGAGTAAGCCTGTCCTTCTTCTCCCCATTATTATTCTAGTAGCCAGACCACATCCACAAGCAGTACAGTTTCATTGCTGCCATCATCATCATTGTCACTATCATTAGCTACTTCTTCTTTTGCTCTGTCTACTCCTTCTTATCCTCTGCTCCATCATCAGTCATCCATAATGGAATGTGTGGGCAGGAAACCACAATACGCTCCCAGTAAATCTCTGGTTAAGTTGCTGGTGATGCAGTCACTGCCATACCACTTAGTACATTCCACTGCCTTTATATAACTGATGGCATGAACATGTTGCTGTGTGGCAAAGTACATGCCACCATTGACTTGGAATAGCTATTATGGCCGGGGACAGTACATGTTCTCCTCAAAGGAAATCCCCTATCCACAGCAGAAACAAGACAGATCGTTTCTTCCACTCCCCTTCTCATATTCCATAGGTGTAAACTGAAGCATTGCCTTACTTCTATTGACATGAAGTGTGGATGGACCGTGGTAGTCGAGTTTGCAGTGGATAGTGTGAGGCACAGGACACAACCAAATGCTAAATATCAAAAATGATTGTAGTTTTCTTTTATTTTTGGTTTAGGACAATGCATTTTGGGGTTTTCCTATGTAAACGTAGCCATAAATTGAGAACAAAATGTAAAATTGGTTAAAATGGGGACCGCATAGATATATAAGATTATAGATAATAAAACAAAACGTAACACACAAAAAGTAAATTACGTATGGATAAAAAGGCTGCATGATGAAAGTGTGTGTCTGCACCCTTGGTGCTAAAATAAATGAATAAATAAATTAATGTCAGCTTATAATTTAGTTTTAAAATATATATATATATATATATCTATGCGGTCCCCATTTTAACCAATTGTACCTTTTGTTTTTAATTTACGGCTAAGTTCCATATATTACTCCATATATTACTGTCTCACATTTATCTATTTAATTATTTATACTTTATTTACGGTGACATGTATTTACATATAGGCACTAATTATGTTTATGGAATTGTCCTCATACAAACAAATTATCCTAATAATAATATATTCTAGCTCTAGTTCCCCTTCTGTGTACCAAGCATTTATACCTTCTCTTTCCCCTTTTATGTACCAATTCCCTGTTGTTATTATTATTATTAATTTAGACTTGAAAAAGTGGTCCTACGTACCCTACGAGGTTGTTCTTAGCCACAAACGAAAAGCTGAAATCCGCATACACTCTCCTGGACATGGTCAGCAGTGATGGCCAGTTTGCAGTGTTCGCCTGCTAACACATGCGGACTGCCATTTTGACTCACCCGGCCGGCGATGCACAGGTAAGCCCTTACCTGGGCCGCGAGCTGGTCTGAAATCAAATGCGCTCACCGGGTGCAGGCATTTCCTAGAACAGCTCGATGAAGGCCCCCGACGGCTGTTCTCGGAACTGCCTGCTCCCCGTGACCACATTTGATTTCAGACCGGCTCGCGGCACAGGCACAGGTAAGGGCTTACCTGTGCATCGCCGGCCGGGTGAGTCAAAATGGCAGCCCGCATGTGTTCGCAGGCGAACACTGCAAACTGGCCATCACTGCTGACCGTGTCCAGGAGAGTGTATGCGCATTTCAGCTTTTCGTTTGTGGCTAAGAACACCCTCCTGGACTTGCAAGACAGAACAGCCTGACTTTACACCTCTTGATCTGCAACGTTTTAACCTATTAGAATTACACTTTGCATATGCCAGACCTTCTCTACAGTTAATAATTGAGCATGTGTTATTTTCAGCTCCATTAGTAGCAGCTCATCAGGGATACATGTGTATTTAGACCCTTTAAAGAAGCCACCACATTTGTGAGTAGGGACTACAGTGACATCAACAATGTCATGGATCATGAAAACCAAACACAGCATATCAGCACACCTCATACTAACTGTCAAGCATGGTGGCGAAGAGGTGATGATTTGAACTTGTTTTATAGCCACATGACCTGGGGACCCTGCAGTCATTAAGTCGTTAACTCCTATGTATTTTAGAGTCAACTGTGAGGCCATCTATCCAAAAACTGATGCTTGGCCAAAACTGGGTCAGGCAACAAAACAGTGTCCCTAAGCACACCAGTAAATCTACAACAGAATGGCTGAAAAAAGAAAATAATCAAGATGTTTGCAATTGGCCAGTCAAAGTCCAGACCTCAACCCAATTGAAATGCTGTGGCGGGTCCTTAAAAGATCTGTGCAATAGAGATGAGAGAATCAGTTAGTAATGAACTAGGTTAGTTTCAAACTTCCTAAAAATGTGTTTCCCAAAGCTTTTCAGCTTCGCTTCGGACTGATCCAGTAAAACGGTGCACAGAACCATTTTAATGTACATGTCAGTGGAAAAAAGAACGAGGGAGGAAGAAGAAGGATGCTCACAAGACCCTGAGAGGAAGTGATTGGCTCAAAGGCTGACAGACAGCCTGGATGAGCCAATCAGTGCTGCAGCAGACAAGGAGGTGCCCTTGCATAATGAGAAGAATGTCATTGTGTGTTGGATTGTGAATGAGAGTGGATGGGTCTATGCAATGTCTGACAGAAAGCAATCTTAGTGTACAGTCACAATCAAGCTTCTATTCTAGTGTGAGGGACATTGGAGAGAAAGGCTAGAAAGAAGAATTGTGTAGAATAGTGAAAGTCAAAAAAAACTTTCAGAGAGTTCATTTCCAGAGAGTGACAAATGAGCATCTTAGGCTGGATGTGCTAGGAAGCACATTCTTGCAGCAGTTCCTGCCTTATAACACAACTATAGCCACTGCAGAACCTTAAAAACATTTCTTTTGTTTTTCCCATTTGAACAGAAATACGACTCTCTCAAGTGTTGGTGTGGGGGAATAAGGCTAGTTTCACACTAGCGGCAGGGGACCCTAATGGGGGTGGGGGCGGAGTTCAGGCGGCGGCACGGCAGCACATGGTGAGAGGCAGCCGGACTAAAAGTACTGCATGCAGTACTTTTAGTCCAGCTGCCTCTCGCCGTGCACTGCCTTGCCACCGCCGGAACTCTGCCCCTGCCCCATTATAGTCAATGGGAATGAAGTGGCAGTCCGGGGGCACATGTGAACTAGCGGCAGGACAGATCCGACAGGCTGTTCACCCCCCGGAATAGCCTGCCAGAGTCCCCTGCCGCTAATGTGAAAGTACCTTAAACTCAATTAAATTATATAACACATGTTTTATAATCCAGAGGATACAGTTTTAAATCTCAGTGAAAACATCTGATATAATAGCCCACCATGATATATCAGAGTCTGATAAAAGTTGCATGGAGGGTGAGGACTCCGATGATTGTGTGTCAGACAGGACCTGAGGGCCGGATCAGGGTTCTGAGGAGGAGAAAGAGGTAACATCAGAAGAGAGGGGTGGTGGGAGCAGTAGCAATAAAGAGCAGAGGGGACATGCCTCCCCCAAAAAATGCCAGGGGCATATCTGCTTCAGGATCTGGTGATACCACTGACACTGTGGGTGCATTAAGCCCAAAACATGCCAGAGTTAAGCCAAGTTTGGCTGCCTCTAGCTTTGTACAAGTGTAGTGTCCCACTAGGTAAATGTGGGCACTACACAAGGGTCAATTGGGCCACACAGTTCTCCTACTCCTGAGGGACAGTGGCGGTATATTTAACGGTCCATTTTAATTTATTCTTATATGCTTTTATGTGTATTCTTCCCTGTGATGTGTGTAGCAGGCCTATTAAGGCATAGTTAAGCATCCTAGACACTAGAGGGAGATAGGGAGCCCCTAGTAGATATAGTGAGGCCCAGACAGGGAGGAGGTATTCTGTGTAGTCAGGAGTCTGTGTGAAGACAGAAGTGAGAGTGCACCTTAGCTTGAGAGAAGCTGAGGGCCTCCTCCTGACATGCAGCTAGACAGCCCAGGCTTCTAGTTGCCACCAGGAGGCTAGTGGATGCAGTCCGGCCTGCCTGAGGATATTGACCCAGAGTTAGCTCAGAAGATTGTTACCAGAGGAAGAGTTTACCTCCTGAGAGAAACCTGCAGTTCCCATAACCAGAGAGCAGAGCAGAGCAGAATAGTATTCCAGCCAACCTGAGAGGAGCTGAAGGGCAGAAGGATTATTTACCTAAAGCAAGGGATATATACCTGAGGATGTTTTCTACCAAGGATAAAGCCAGCATTAGGGCATACGGGCCTTGGGATAAAGACAGCCAGGAGTTCTGAGGAATAGTGCACAGGATTTCTGAGGAAAGGTGCAGCCTGGTCTGTAAGTGTTTTTACCCTCTGAATATCTTGCAAAGAACATTGTACCTGCCATTATTGTGAAAGCCTGCTTATAATTGCAGGCTTAATGAAGCATCCGAAGTTGATTTGCTCATCCCTGATGATGACACTGGTCACAACATTCTATCATCTCCTGGCACGCTGACCAGAATGGCAACCTTGCTTGCTTGCTTACACACTGAAAGGCGTATCATTGACATCAAGCAGTCTGATGATTACTGGATAGCCATTTTTGTTAATGCCATCGAACGCGCATTTACCCATAGCTAAGTATGTCAGTGTCACTCTGACATGAATTACTATTGCTGTCATTGCATTCAAAAGCTTAGGTTCAGAGGAGGGGGAGAGAAAAAGCAAAAATTCATTAAAAATTTATGAAAAAAGATACTGGTAACATATTTTCCTAAAAATTCCTAAAGAGTCCTAAGAGACTAGAGGATGTTATATACTGTGGGGATTCGCTCTGGTAGTTAGGATTAGCAGGTGCAGCACAGAGGCAAAGTACAAGTTCTTGGTTCAAAACATCAGTGTTTATTCACACATGAAAGGAAAACAAAAACACAAGTTTCTTGGTGATCGTTCACACACATAATAAGTTCATATACAAAAGTCACCTTTTACCCGGGGTGTTACTTCACACCCTGTTGGAAGTTCTACCTTGTCAAGTCCATAGGCAGGTGTTAGGCGGCCTGTTCGCCCTCACAGGGGTCTGAGCCCTCCAGCCTGACTAAAGCCGCAGATCCCAACACAGCCCTCAGATCACAGTACACAGACCTCCTGAGCTCCACTGTCAGGCAGAGGTAATCCTCTCCACCTGGAAGTGTTGGCTGGTTTTTATGCCTGGCAAAACCCGGGCCAGAACATGGGGAGTGGTCACCCACCCAGCACTTTGACTACTCCCGGTAAGAGCCGTCCCGGATCAGCTATTATAGCCATACTAAGTATCAAGGTGTCAAACAGCAACTGCTCTTATTCCACCTCGGTTACACGTAACTATCATCCTTGATGATTCCTTGCACCTTCTTACCCTTTTTTCAACCCTGAGGGGGTGAACACATGCCATCCAATGTACAGTGTACAGTGCAATCTGCCTGCCCTGTGTTCTATAGAAAACTTAAAGGATAACTATAATATTTTCATCAAAAAAATCTATTTTTGCATATGTTACTGCTGCAGCAGCATTATGCATAAAGTAATCTTTAGTTTCTTCACTTACCACAGCTTTCCTTGAGTTTTCCCCTTAGTTACGGCTGTTTTGAATCCTACATTATGAGGATCTTCTCAAGATGGCTCCTCTGCCAGTTCTCTGAGGCCAAAACTGCATTCCCTCAGGTCACATACAAATTTGCTGTAGCCAGCAGCTTCCTGCCAGCCAATCAGATTGGATTACTGAGAGACATGCCTCCTCACTCTGAAGCCTAATGCAGGCATGCAGTGTGAAGGAACGCCCCTCTGTCTTCCTAGCCTGGAGACAGATGAGCCATAGCAACATTCTTTTAATGGAGCAGTGGAAAGGGACAGGTGACATTAATGAAAGCTATTATTATAAGGTAATTACAGATCTTTTGGCAATCATTGACAGACTAACTCATGCATGCATGCCTAGCTCTAATAAAAAAGTAAATAAAATAAAATAAAATATGACAGTTATCCTTTAAAGTTTTGTAAGGACAGGAACCACCTAGTGATTCGGGCATTTCTCTCTTTGGCCTGGCTCATCCACTTGAGAGGGGAGTGATCAGTCACCAGGCGGAATGTTCTCCCCAACAAATAATAGCGGAGAGACTCGAGCGCTTCCTTGATAGCCAGGCACTCTCTCTCCACTATACTGTACCTGGTCTCGGCTGGGGTGAGCTTGCGGCTTAGGAAGACAATGGGATGCTCCTCCCCGTTGACTGAACCATCACTGACTTGCGTACCTTCAATAACCCTATAAATAGCGCGGCTACAGTAGCAAAGTGGGGAATAAATCTCATGTAATAGCCTATCATTCCTAGAAATGACTTTACTTGTTTTACTGGTGACAGGTCGGGGCCAATTTCTTATCGCCTCTATTTTGTTTAATTGGGGTTTGATCACTCCATGCCCAATGACCCCAGGTATTTTGTCTCCTCTAACCCCATTGCGCATTTTTTGGGATTAGCGGTTAGTTTCGAAGGGAGTCTACTACAGCCTGCACTGTCTACTACAGCCTGGGCAGGTGACTTTTCCAGTCGGTACTGTGGATGACAATATTGTCCAGATAAGCCAAAGCATACCGACCATGTTGTCACAGCACAATGTCCATTAGCCTTTGGAAAGTGTCAGGGGCGCCATGCACACCAACAGGGTAACACCTTATACTGGTATAGCCCCTCCTGTGTGATGAAGGTAGTTTTCTCTTTCGCAGCCTCCGTTAGGGGTACCTGCCAGTACCCTTTGGTGAGATCCAAAACAGAAAAATACCGGGCTTGTCCTAACCTCTCAACCAGCTTGTCTACCCGGGGCATGGGATACACATCGAACTTGGAGATTTCTTTTCATTTCCAGAAATCGTTGCAGAATCGTAACGACCCATCCACCTTTGATATTAAGACTATCGGACTGGCCAACTCACTTTTGGACTCCTCAATGACATCTAGTTTCAGCATTAGCTGCACTTCCTCCGAGATGGCTTGTCGCCGAGCCTCAGGTTTCTGGTATGGTTTCAACCGGATTTTGGCCTGAGGCTCAGTGACAATGTCATGGATTATAGAAGTGTGTCCAGGGAGGTCTGAGAACATGTCCATGTACCTACTGACGAACTCCCTGGCCTCATGAGTATGTTTAAAGGAGAGGCTGTCAGCAATCTTCACTGTGGCAACCACTTTCCTTACATCAGACTAAGGGGCCGTAACCTCTCCTCCTAGAAAACTCGGCTGCGGGCCATCGTCAATACTAGTCTCCCTATCTTTCCAAGGTTTGAGCAAATTCACATGGTACACCTGCTCTGGCTTTCGCCGCCCTGGGTGGTGTACCTTGTAGTTTACTTCCCCAACCTTTTTGAGTACCGCGTAGGGTCCCTGTCACATAGCCAATAACTTACTGTCCACAGTCTGTACCAGAACCAAAACCCAATCTCCCGGGTTAAAGATCCGGTTCCGAGCCTGCCGATTATACACCCGACTTTGAGCTCGCTGAGCTGCCTCCATATGTTCCTTTACCAGCAGCAACACAGTTTCCATACGTTCTGGGTAACATATTCAATAACGCTTTTATATGGTGTGGGTTGTTGCTCCCACGCCTCTTTGGCTATATCCAACAGACCACGTGAATGTCTGCCATATAGAAGTTCGAAGGGCAAGAACCCAGTAGAGGCCTGGGGCACTTCTCGCACTGCAAACATAAGATAGGGCAGAAGGAGGTCCCAGTCCTTCCCATCCTTAGACACTACTCGTTTTAACATGGTTTTTAACGTTTTATTAAACCTTTCTACTAGGCTCAGTTTGCGGGTGATAGACCGACGTCCGTATCTGTTTAATGTTCAGCAACTCACAGAGTTCCCGCATGACGTTGGACATAAAAGGGGTCCTCTGGTTAATCAGAACCTCTTTAGGTAGCCCCACTCTGGAGAACATCTCTATTAACTCTTTTGCTATTAGTTTGGCCAATGTGCAGTATGTCGCAGTGGCACCGCCTCTGGGTACCGTGTGGCGTAGTCTAGGACTACCAAAATATGTTGGTGCCCTCTAGAGGACTTCGGTACTGGGTCTATGAGATCTATAGCGATTCTTTCAAATGGAGTCTCAATAATTGGGAGCAGCACTAAGGGACTGCGGAACAGGTGCTGGGGGCTTGTTGTTTGGAAGGTTGGGCAAGACTTACAAAAGTCATCCACTTCTCTAAACACACTGGGCCAGTA
The DNA here is from genome assembly GCF_014858855.1 of Bufo gargarizans. Taxonomy (NCBI): domain Eukaryota; kingdom Metazoa; phylum Chordata; class Amphibia; order Anura; family Bufonidae; genus Bufo; species Bufo gargarizans. The sequence goes on from NC_058089.1 coordinate 77,273,551, forward strand.
AAACCGTTGTAGTATCTGGTCCTGTGTTTTCTGCAGTCCTAGATGACACTCAAGAACATGTTGGTGGGCTAACTCTAACACAAGTTTTTGATAAGCCCGCGGCACCAGCTGTTCAATGGGTTCACCCAGCAGCTGGTTTACTCGATATAGTATATTTTGGTTGAACATAAAATGGGGAAACATCAACTCTGCCCCAGGTTGTTGAGGTACCCCATCAACTATTAACACATTCTAAAAATTGGAATGAATGGACGGCACACGCAGCAAGTGGGATATAACAATATATTTTATTTAGATTATAAAGATGGGGGGATTTAAAAAAATGTCTCTGTCGGATGATATGGATAAATCTCACTAGTCTGTGTAGTATTAATAAAACTTGTGATGTGTGTACTCAATATACGTGCCTGAGTTTATAAATAAGTGTATAAATAAATTAATAGCAATATATTAATATAAATTAGTAGCAATATAATAGGTGTCTTAGTTAAGGTTGTCAATTGATGCTTGTATATATAAAAAAAACTGTTCATCAATAAATAGAAAAATATATTAAGTGTCCATCTGTGGTTTAAAATTATCCACCAGCAAGTTAATAAGCTCCAGAGAAAGTTATTAATATACTCCCAAAAAAGTTAATATACTCCAAAAAAAGGTCCATAAAAAGAGTCCAAAAAGAAATTTGTAGAAAAGTGAAATTGATTTCGTACCTAGGAAATGTCTATAGAGTAATGGACAATAGATACCAATATTTCATAGGTTGCTTTAAGTTCATAAGCTCATGTAGAAAATATTGTCAATCGATCTCAGTATTCACTAATAGTCAAAGGAGGAGATCAATGGATGCTATCAGGTCCTAGAATGAATCTTTCCTATAGTCGCTCCTCTATTTGAATATATGCTTGTATTGGATCTCCACCTGGAAGGCAAATTACACTGAGGTACGTTACCCCTCTTCTATGTGGGAGTTTACTACAGTCTCTATGCCGATGACAACCAACTATACACTTCATACATCACCCTTGCTGTATTGCAAAACACTAGTGACTGTCTGTCCGCAGTCTCTAACATCATATTCTCTTGCTATATGAAACTGAATCTTTCAAAAACAGTACTATTGGTGTTTTTTCCATCTACTAACCTATCTAAATCTGATATCTCCCTTTCAGTGTGTGGCACTACCATCATGCCTAGGCAGCACACCCACTGACTTGGTGTTATGTTGATACTGATCTTTACTTTACCCCCTATAGTCAATAGCTTGCCCGCTTATGCCACCTGCACCTCAAAAGCAACTCTAGAATCTGCCCCGTTCCTACTATGGAAACAACAGACACTCTTTGTGATCATAATTCATTCCCATCTTGATTACTGTAACTCATTACTTATTGGTCCTCACCAGATTCTCTCCTTTCAAATCTGTCATGAATTCAGCAGCCAGGCTCATCTATATGTCTAACCGCTACTCCAATGCCTCCGCCCTGTGCCAGTCATTGCATTGGTTTACCCTTAGAGGAAGTACAGGATTCAAATTAAACTTCCCATACTCACCTACAATGCTTTCCACGGTGCTGCACCACCCTACATTCCTTCCCTCATTTCTGTCTACCATCCTACCCATTCTCTACATTCAAACAATGACTTACAACTGATATCCACCACAATCCAAACCTCTGACTCCCGTCTCCAAGACTTCTGAGCTGCACCAGTTCTCAGGAATGCCCTACCTCAAGCAATTAGGTTAATTCACAAAATCCACAGTTTTAGGCGCTCCCTAAAAACACATCTTTTTAAGTTAGTCTATCACACCACTAATCTAACCACATCCCATGCACTCAGAAGCGCTACAGATATCATCTGGTGCCTGTCTCATGTAGCCTTATATCTACTCCCCTATTGTGTTAAGGTGGCCAGACTATTGTACAAATCAATCACTTACTACAGTCTGTGCTGACCCTATCTTCTTATAGCTTATATAAGGTCTTGCGATCAGGTCTCTCATTTCTCTTGTTTAAATTGCTGACTTGTTTGTTGCTATGTTATTTATGACTGTTTGTAAATGAACCCCCTGATTGTAAAGTGCTTAGGAATATGTTGGAGCAATATAAATAAAGATCATTATTGTCTGGCCGATTCCCGATATTCTATGCTGGAACAGCCTGCCTAAGGCTTTGTGTCTAGTGTAAAATTAGCCTTTGATAGAAAAGTCATTTGGTCAACTGTTACAATCTGTGGTCATTTCTTTGAAGGGGAACCTACCACGATCTACACCTTAGATGATCCCATAGTGTATACCTTTGGTTAAAGCACAATATTCTCACAGAATAAGAACAAATAATACCCAAATGATTCGATGTGTCACCGATGAGCCAGAGTAAAGAATCAAAGGATAATGGATAAAACAATGGCGACCTGCACTGTCCATTTACATTTCATATACAACAGTTTATCATCTCAGCTCCCTCAGTCCTTTGTAATAGCTTGTTACGTGATTATTTTAGGCCAGTATATTTGATTCATTAGTGCGTTATAAATGTATCAACTAAAGAGAAATCGGTACCATGTAATATCCCTTAAAATAGTTTTTTTTTTATTATTATTAAATGACATAAAAGACATATACAAAAAAACACATGAATGCAGAGATCATACAGAGTGCCATGCAAGACAGTCCACATTAATATCACTTATTTGCAGTTGGTATTTGCTATATGTACAACTATATTGCTGTTGGAAAGCTGTGCAGAGGCGCCCAGGTCAGCATACAATATCAATTAGCTGGCTCTGGCTATGCTTACAGCTATCCCAACTTAATTATTGATCAGATGGTATTTCCGATGTGGCAACCGTCACCATATAGCTTCTAAGTTATATCATCTAGTGCTGCGGTGTATCAGGTCAGGCCGATCAAGGTCTTTATGTTCAGCGCTGTATGAGTGTGGGCTGGCTCGGTATGGCGTGCGCTACTCGACGCACGTTTCGCTTTATTGCTTCATCAGGAGGGGCTCTATAAATGGTATGTTTCACTGGCAAATTAAAGGGAATGTGTCATCAGAAAATGACCCATTGTTTAATTAAATTTTTATGATAGCGTATTTTTTAAGAATTTTTGGGGATGTTATTTGTCATTTTCTGTTTCATGATCTATATTTAAAAGGGTTTTCCAAGATCTTATAACTGTAGAGCTATCCTCTGGATAGGTCATCAGTATCTGATCAGTGGAGGTCCGACACCCGGGACCCCCATGAACAGCTGTGTGTGCTGCCACCTTCTCTGTGTTTACCAAGCACAGCGCCATACATTGTATAGCGGCTGTGCTTGGTATCGGTGGTATGCACCTAGGCCATGTGAATGATGAATGTGTCGTTCCTGAAATAGGAAAAGCTGTGAGAAAGCGACAGAACTCACAGGAGCGCCAGTGCATTCTTGGAACTTCTTGGTCTGTACAGATTACTTTTCAGAAGTTATTGTATCCTCAGAGGCAAGATTACAATGACAAATTATCACCTACAGTATATATAGATAACACAGGATCCACCATTCACAAAAGCTCATTTACTTGTTCTTTATAAAGACTCTGCATAGAGTATACCTGAGAAAACTCTACCATAGAAGTTGAGTCCACTCTCCAAGAGATAAAGCTGCTCTTGTTTCTTAGTAGCATATGATATACTAATGCTGCATATACCTATATATGGCTCCTGCAGAGAATTTTATTGAATATACTACTAATATACTACTAAAGAACAATGCACTTTCAGATCTCTTATTTTAATTAAGAAGAAAGGTTCAGTTTTAATCTTCTCAACTTGTCCAGGAATGAAGACAGACCATCAATGTATCATTAGTCAGTGATGTATAAATTTGGTTTTATTCCTTTGTTTTCTCAGCTATGAATCAACAGTTGGAAGTTCCTTCTACTGGGAAGTTGATGGGGATCTTGGCTATTGGTGTTGGAACAGTGTTGGTCATCATACCAGAAAACTGGCCAGAGTATCTTGGTAGTGTGCAAATTCATCAGCAAGATGTCTTTGATGACACCAAGAGCAAGAGTAGCCTCTCAGCCATTTAACTTGGACAGCAAATCTTGCTTATTCTTCTACATGATTGAACTTGAAGGATAATGTGTATATATGTTAACAAATAAAAAGATGACATAACTATTACTTTTTTACCTAGGAACTTGAAATATACTGTAAATACACATCTCTCTGCAAATAGCACAAGAAAGGAGGTGACAACACTCTCTACATACCATGTATATGTAAGAAAACAGCAGCACTCACTTGTCTTCAAGTCTTCATAATTTAATTTAATCACTATCACAATGCGACGTTTCGACCAGTATAGTCATTGTGTTGGTGATTAAATTATGAAGACTTGAAGACAAGTGAGTGCTGCTGTTTTCTTACAAATTACATGCGATATAGGGGGGGCATCAGACTGGCGTACACCACTGCTGGCACCACCACTATAAAGAATTTTTTTTATTTTCTACTTTGCTGCTACAAACCTATGTATTTTTATCACACTCTACATATAGTACTAACTTATTTTTTACAATAGTTTGACAAACACTAAAGTAGGGGTAAACTAATCATACCTCCTAACTTTTAATATGGCCAAGGAAGGACATTATCAGCAAATTTTTTCCCCTCTAACTCCACCCAATTGCCTATCAATACACGCCTAATTCCACCCATGACTCTTGGTGCCCCACACAGTAGTTATATTCTTTTAAAGCCCCCACAACATAGCTATGTTCCCCTAATGTCCCCACACAATATTTATGCTCCTTTAATGCATACCTCCCAACTTTTGAAAAGAGGGACACTATGTGTGGTGTGCGAAGCGTGCCGTGGTAAATTTTCTCTGCACTAGGCCACTCCTCCAACTCTGCTCAAAATATAACTAAACACCTAATCCCACCCAGTCCCCTAAATGCCCCCTTTATGCTACCTCATAGTAATTATGCTAGCATTGTGCCCCTTCACAGATTATGCCCAGATATATGCCCCTTCACAGTAGCAATGCCTTGATATGTGCCCTCTCAAAGTAGCGATGCCTTGATATGTGTCCCCTCAAAGTAGTGATGCTCAGATATGTGCCACCTCACAGTAATATGCCCAGTTATGTGCCCTGATATATGTCCCCTCCCAGTAATATGCCCAGTTGTGCCTCCTCCCAGTAATATGCCCAGGATTGTTCCCCCTCACAGTAATATGCCCAGAATTGTTGTGCCCCCTCACAGTAATATGCCAAGCTGTGCCCCCTTACAGTAATATGCCCAGGATTGTTCCACCTCACAGTAATATGCCCAGGATTGTTCCCCCTCACAGTAATATGCCCAAGATTGTGCCTTCACAGAAAGTTAAAAAAAAAGTTTCATACTCACCTCAGTCCCCAGCAGCAGCTGGCTGCTATGGTCTGTGTAGGAGGAGAAGGAGCAGAGGCTGACTGCTGGCAGTGTGGAGTGCCAGCAGGGTGGAGGAATGATGGAGCAGGGAGCTGAGTATCTCCTCTTAAGTAGGCTTTGGGGTAGCCTCCTTCTGGTGTTGCTCCGTCACCATCTTGCAATCTTTTGCGCAGGCTAAAACTGGAGAGAAAGGAGGAGCTGGAAGGGAGGAGCTTTCACTTCCTCTATGCATACAGTAACATCGCTCACGGTGGGCGGGGCTAGAGTTTCCCACTTTAGCTGGAACTCCTGCTCCGTTTGGTCATGAAGAAGCTGCGCCATTACATGCTGGGGTACACATTCTATGTTTCTATTACATGTAAAAATGGCAGATTAACTCTTCGGGGCCGGCGCGCAGCGTTTTGCGCAGGTCACTCCGCAGTAAACGTGTCAAAGTCATTTTTAAAGATATACTTGTAAATAAGCTGTACAGTGTAGGCACACAGATTTGCACTGTCCGAATCCTGTTTGTGAGTGTGACACCAAAATTGATGCAATCGACTACTGGTGGCATGGGCCAGGGGTCTCTTCTACAGGTGTTATGTGAGTTTTTAGTGTTTTTGTCATGGCGCCAGTTGCATTTCAGCAACGAGGGACTAGGACCCCCTATGTAGAAGGTGAAAGTGGAACCCAGTTGTAGGAATGCCAGAGTGGTGTAAGGGTTGCCTATGGTGTCGCTTTAGGTGTGGATTTGCACTTTTCATGGTGCACCTAATTATCCAGAACCCCAAGCGTGGTCGTCCATGGCAGGGATAATAGTTGAGGGATTTGCAGAATGAATTGAGTCCAGACGTTTATTGGAGTTGAAACAACTTTACTTGAATAAACTTGCATCAGAGAAAAATCTTCCAACTTTTTCTTATCAGCAGATTCTGGCATAAGTGCCGGCAGGCAAACATATTCAGCTCTGCTACATCTGCACTCTTTCAGCTCTGATATGCTGGCTGGATTAAATAGGAACTTTTCCTCTCTACTTTCTGCTGTAGGCTGCAACTTAGCTTTCTGTAGTCTGACTCTGTCTTTGTCTGGATCTGTATCTTTGTATTTATCTCTGTCTTTATTCAGGGAATCTTTCTTCCTGACTCTGGTGGCACTCAGCTTAGGCCTCTGGACCAAGCAGAGAGGCTCTGCTGGCTGGCACAGCCTTCCTCTTACAGGGTGCACTCTAAACTGAACTACTGCAGGCTAGTCCAACAGAGGCGAGGGCCTGCTGCTTCCCCAAAAAGGGGGTAAGCTAGACTGACTCTCACTAACTAAAACTCCTCCCTCTCTAGAGAGGACCAGAATGGATAGACAAGTTCCACTCAGTGGCGGATCCAGAGCATGGTCTCGGGAGGGGCAGTTTCAGATTATTTTCTGTCCGCCGCCACAAAACAATGGTGCTTATAGAACAGACTACACCGTGTAGGCTATATGTGTATAACAATCATATTTCACATGAACACTCACAGTTACTTGGCTTAGCCCTTGGGGATCTCGGACATCACTTCCACACTTTGGCCGGGGGCTCGGCGGAGCTGATGTGCTTTATCCTAATGAGAAAGATTTCATAATAAGGATTTGGAGAAGGGGCAGAGGGATAGCAGAGCAGGGAGAGGATGGTGCTGCTACTAGGGGGCTCATACCATAGGGGAGTAATAAAGCCCACCATAATGCCCCCCCCCCCCAGTAGAAATAATTCTCCTTATAATGTGACAGTGCAAAAAATACCCCCTTGTAATGCCCCCAGTTGAGCTAATGTCCCCATAGTGCCCCCATAATGTGCCAGTATAAAATACCCCTATATAGTGCCCCTAGTAAATGACCCCATAGTGCTCCATACCCTCCTTCCTCCTAGTGCCCCCCATAATGTACCAGTATAAAATGCTCCAGTAGATGCCCTCAGTGTCCCCCATAATTTGCAAGTATAAAATACCCCTTCATAAAGCTGACCACTCTCTGCTTCATCATTACAGGCAACTGTCTCTGCTGAAGCAGGGACAACTGCCTGAGAGCGGGATATACCTCCCCTGTACTGGGACCGCGGGACAGCCAATTAAAGTAGTTATGCCTCCTTAGTGCCCCCACACAGTAGCTATGCCCCCTTTATTGGCTCCATACAGTAGATATACCCCCTCAATGCCCTCATTCAATGCCCTCATTCACAGTATTTATCTATCCCCTAGCACAGTAAATATGTCCCTTAGTACCCCCACACGCATAGAAATGCCCTTGTACAGCAGATAAACTTGTATTGTTATTAAAATAAAAAATAATATTTATTTCCCCATTGAACAGAGAATGGTGGGATGCAGCAGCAGGTGGGATGAAGTGACATCATTGCACTTGCTGGGCTGAGTACAAGAGCATACAGGCTGGGACATGGACTTGATCATCATCTCCAGCCTGTGCTCTCTCTTAGGCTAGGGCTACACGCAACATGTGTCGTGCGACATTCATGTCACACCAATGTCGTGTGACATTTATTGTAATGGTCTATGGTGTCGCACTGCGAAAGGCTGCAACTGTGATAGTCGCAAAAAATTAATTGGATTTCTGTGCGACTGTCGTGTCACAGTCACAACATGTCACATTTCCCAGTGTAAAGAAGAAGGGTGCAGCAGCACAACAGTCGGATTTTGTAGTGGTGGTGCCCGCTTGAAAAAGACCACACTGGTCGAAACGCCGCTGAGAATTGGTGAATAAATATTGAAATGCTGAAGTTTTGAGAGTGCTGTGGTATACTTTCCATTCATCAGTACATTTCCCAGTGTATAGACTACCATTATAATAAATGCCCTGCGACACATGTTGCAGTGTAGTTGTTCCCTTTTTGTCGTGCGACACATGTCGACATTTAGCCCTAGCCTACTGCAGCCCAGCAGGCGCAATAAGATCACCGCATGGCATCTACTGGGGAAGCACTGGCTGGAAGAGTGAAGTTCACCATTGCATCCGATTGACTCTGCTCCCTCAGGACATAACTCAACCGTATTGGTATCGCAGGACAGAAACTGAAATCTGGGATTATTCCACCAGATCCAGGATGGTTGGAAGGAATAAAAATAATATCTGAACATCATTTACATAATTGTGAGTGACTTGTCCTATGACAGCAGGGCCGGAATGAGGTTTTTCGGCGTCCTATGTGTAGCAGGCAAATTGTACCCCGCCCCCATCCAAATCAATTTAAAGTGACCCTACTTCCTAATGAAGATATTAAAACACATTTAAAAAAAAAAAAAAACTGTCAAAGACAGATCCAGTGACTTACAGTGAATGTCTCCACGGATTTCAGCATTCCTTTTCTTTTCCTTCGGCCCAGACCATCATGGGCAGACGTCTTTGGTCAGAGGTGTAGCTCCCTCTAACACATAAGAAGACACAAGTGATACTATATGGTACACATAGTAGATTTCAGAACTCACACCCCAAATTTATACAGACCCCAGATCAGCCAAATTTATGCAAGTCAATATAAGTCTGCTGCTACTTCCAATACTGTGCCCGCGGTGCTCCCCCATGCCCACAAACACTATACTGTCAGTGCCATACAGATAGTCCCCCGTAGTAATAGTGCTCCCGGACTGCACTCAATAGTAAGAGTGCCCCCTATAGTGATAATACTCCACAAGAGTGCCCCCATTAGTAGAAATGCCTTCCATAATGTGCCCAATCATTATAATGCCCCTACAGTATCTCCAGTAGTAATAATATAACCATAGTGTCCCCAGTATATATAAAGCCCTTCCTGCCCCTCATCATCTATAATCCCTCCCATAGTTCCAGTATAAAATGCTTCTCCACCCCCCATAGTGCCAGTATATATAATGCTCCCATGGTCATGCCAGTAGATAATGACCCCGCTGTAAAGGCGATAGATAATACCTCCCCTCATAGTACCAGTATATACAGTTAGGCCCATATATATTTAGACACTTTGAAACAAATGTTGTTGTTATTACCTGTTTACTAAAACATATTCAAGATATAGTTATATAATGGACATGGACATAAAGTCCAGACTTTTAGCTTTCATTTGAGGGTATCCACATTACAATTGGATGAAGGGTTTAGGAGTTTCAGCTCCTTTACATGTGGCACCCTGTTTTTAAAGGGACCAAAAGTAATAGGACAATTGACTCAAAGGCTGTTTCATGGGCAGATGTGGGCAATTCCTTCATTATTTCATTCTCAATTAAGCTCATAAAAGGCCTGGAGTTGATTTGAGGTGTGGTGCCTGCATTTTGAAGATTTTGCTGAGAAGTAAACATGCGGTCAAAGGAGTTCTCCATGCAGGTGAAACAAGCCATCCTTCATCTGCGAAAACAGAAAAAAACATCTGAGAAATTGCCACACTATTAGGAGTGGAAAAATCTACAGTTTGGTACATCCTGAGAAATAAAGAAAGCACTGGTGACCTCAACAATGCAAAAAGACCTGGATGCCCATGGAAGACAACAGTGGTGGATGATCGCCGAATAATTACCATGGTGAAGAGAAACCCCTTCACAACAGCCAACCAAGTGAACAACACTCTCCAGGATATAGGCGTATCAATATCCAAATCTACCATAAAGAGAAGATTGCATGAAAATAAATACAGAGGGTTCACTGCACGGTGCAAGCCACTCATAACCCTCAAGAATAAGAAGACTAGATTGGACTTTGCTAAAAAAAAAATCTTAAAAAACCAGCACACTTCTGGAAGAACATTATTTGGACAGATGAAACTAAGATCAACCTCTACCAGAATGATGGAAAGAAAAAAGTATGGCAAAGGCATGGTACAGCTCATGATCCAAAGCATACCACGTCATCTGTAAAACACGGCGGAGGCAGTGTGATGGCTTGGGCATGCATGGCTGCCAGTGGCACTGGGTCCCTAGTGTTTATTGATGATGTGATATAGGAAAAAAGCAGCCGGATGAATTCTGGGGTTTTCAGAGACTTACTGTGTGCTCAAAGCCAGCATAATGCAGCCAAACTGATTGGTCTGCGTTTTAATAATGCAGATGGACAATGACCCAAAACATAAAGCCAAAGCAACCCTGGAGTTTATTAAAGCAAAGAAGTCGAATATTCTTGAATAGCCAAGTCAGTCACCTGATCTGAGCCCAATAGAGCATTTCACTTGTTAAAGACTAAACTTCTGACAGAAAAGCCCACAAACATACAGCAACTGAAAACCGCTGCAGTAAAGGCCTGGCCGAGCATTAAACAGGAGGAAACATAGCGTCTGGTAATGTCCATGAGTTCAAGACTTCAGGCAGTAATTTCCAACATTAGAAATTAACATTTTATTTACAATTATTTAATTTGTCCAATTACTTTTGAACCCCTGAAATGAAGGGATTGAGTTTTAAAAATGTTTTAGTTCCTCACATTTTTATGCAATCATTTTGTTCAACCCACTGAATTAAAGCTAAAAGTCTGAACTTCAACTGCATCTGAATATTTTTGTTAAAAATCCATTGTGGTAATGTACAGAACAAAAATTAGATTTTTTTTGTCTCTGTCCAAATATATATGGACCTAACTGTAATGTTCCTCCTTTAATGCCAATATGCCCCCTGTGCATAGTGCCAGTATATATATAGTTCCTTGAAAAAGTATTCATGCCCCTTGAACTTTTCAAAAAAATTTCATGTTACACCCACAAACTTACAGGGGTTCTGTACCTTTTTATTACTGATGATCTATCCTCTGGATATTTGATAGGCCGGGTCTGACACCTGGGACCCCCACTGATCAGCTGTTTGAGAAGGCAGCAGTTCTGGCAGTAGTGCAGCGGCCTTCTTGTTGTTTCCCACAGGCCAGTGACGTCACGATTACTATTACTGGTCTGGGCGCGGCTTAGCACCATTGAAAAGAATGGATATTTATTTGATAACTTAACCTGCTGTACACTTCTGAACAACTTTATCCTTGACCTTTCTGGTGTGTTCCTTGGCTTTCATAATGCTTTTTGATCATTAACGTTTACTAACAAACCTCTGAGGACTTCACAGAACAGCTGTAGTTACACTGGGAATAAATTACAAACAGGTGGACTCTATTTACTAATTAGGTGACTTCTGAAGGCAATTGGTCACACTGGATTTGATTTAGGCTGGGTTCACACCTGAGCGTTTTACAGCGCGTTCCTACTCGCTGTAAAACGCTCAACAAGGGGAAACCAATGATTCTCTATGGGAATGGTTCTCACCTGGGCGTTTTACAGCGTGTACGATCGCGCTGTAAAATGCCCGACGCCCCAAGAAGTACATGAGCTTCTTTGGGGCGTCTTGTCGCGCGTTCCCATACATAGACTTCCGGGAACGTGCGACAATGGGCGTTCGCTTGTCTCTGTATGCGCGATTGCAAACGCCGGTACAATCGCGCATACAGAGCGCGACATCCCGAACGCTCAGGTCTGAACCCAGCGTTAGGGGTATCAGAGTACAAGGGGCTGAATATAAATGCACACCACACTTTACAGATTTTTATTTGTTTTAAATTTTGAAAAGAATGTATCATTTTATTTTCACTTCACACATACTTGATACTTTGTGTTGGTCTGTCACATAAAATCCCAATAAAATAAATTGAAATCACTTACTTTTTAGAGATGTCCCGAACTATTCGCCTGCGAACATCGATTGTTCGTGTTAGCTGCGGTGGGCGATGTTCGGTCCGCCCCCTATACGTCATCATTGACCAAACTTTGACCCTGTACCTCACAGTTAGCAGACACATTCCAGCCAATCAGCATACCCTCCCTCCCAGACCCTCCCATCTCCTCTAAAAAAGCAAGGACGGCAGCCCTCTTAGATTCATTCTGAAGCTGCAGTGTTAGAGCAGGAAGAGTGCTGCTGCTGCTGAATTAATAGGGAAATCGTTAGCTCGGCCAGTGTCCACTCCAGTCCTCAAAGACTCATCTGCTGTTAGGACAGCATCCTGACAGCACCCCAAAAAGCCCCTTTTAGGGCTGGTGCATCAGTCTGCTTTTATTTTATTTTTTCTATATATATACTGCAGTTGCCTGCCCGTGTGTGAGAGGCCACAGGCCCACAGACTGTACTGTGTGCACACCACTCATATAGGGTGGCACAGTACCTTGCAGATAAAAAAGTTGTTTAATTTTTCCTCTGTTATATAATTGCAGTTGCCTGCCAGTGTGTGTCAGGCCCACAGACTGTACTGTGCCCACTGCCCACCACTCATATAGGGTGGCACAGTACCTTGCAGATAAAAAAAAGTCATATTTTTTTTCTCTGTAATATAATTGCAGTTGCCTGCCAGTGTGTGTCAGGCCCACAGACTGTACTGTGCCCACTGCCCACCACTCATATAGGGTGGCACAGTACCTTGCAGATAAAAAAGTCATTTAATTTCTCCTCTGTAATATAACTGCAGTTGCCTGCCAGTGAGTGTCAGGCCCACAGACTCTACTGTGCCCACTGCCCACCACTCTTATAGGGTGGCACAGCACCTTGCTGTTAAAAAATTCATTACATTTTTCCTCTGTAATATAATAGCAGTTGCCTGCCAGTGAGTGTCAGGCCCACAGACTGTACTGTGCCCACTGCCCACCACTTATATAGGGTGGCACAGTACCTTCCAAGCATAGTACCACTAATCTGAAAAAAAAATGACAGGCAGGTGCTGTGATTCCCTTTGGCCCTAGACTAATGCCCAGTGTTCAGAGGGCACGTACCCTGAACTCGAAAAATTCTGAGGACATAGTTGACTGGCTTACACAGGACACCCAATCTTCTACAGTTTCCGCTCGGAACCTTGATGCACCATCCTCCTCCAGCTCAGCTTCGGGCACCTCTCAAGTTACCACTCGCCCGCCCGCCGTCACCACCAACACTAGCACCACAGCTGCTTCACTTGATCTGTGAGAGAAGTTATTTACACATCAGTTGGAAGAAATGAGTGATGTGCAACCATTATTGCCAGAGGATGTAGATAACAGGGATATGTCTCAGTCAGGCAGCATTACACACATGGACGTACGGTGTGATGATGATGATGTTGTACCCGCTGCTGCTTCCTTTGCTGAGTTGTCAGATACAAGTGAAGCAGTTGATGATGACGATGTGTCAATGGATGTTACGTGGGTGCCCGCTCGAAGAGAAGAAGAACAGGGGGAGAGTTCAGATGGGGAGACAGAAAGAAGGAGGAGACGAGTTGGAAGCAGGGGGAGGTCGTCGCAAGGAGCTAGTGGCACAGTCAGACAGCATGTATCAGCACCCGGGGTCAGCCAGACAGCACACCAATCAGCCAATGTCACAGAGTCACCCCCTTGCCCGGCGTCTGACAGCTGGCTTGTCGGAACTCTTAGCCCGCCAGCTTTTACCATACAAGCTGGTGGAGTCTGAGGCCTTCAAAAAAAAATTTGCTATTGGGACACTGCAGTGGAAGGTACCCGGCTGAATTTCTTTTTCACAAAAGGCAATCCCCAACCTGTACTCTATTGTGGAAAAGGAAGTCATGCCATGTCTGGCACACAGTGTTGGGGCAAGGGTCCATCTGACCACTGATACCTGGTCTGCAAAGCACGGTCAGGGCAGGTATATCACGTACACTGTGCATTGGGTAATCCTGCTGATGGCTGCCAAGCATGGAATGCGTGGCTCTGCAGCGGAGTTGGTGACACCGCCACGACTTGCAGGCAGGCCTGCTGCCACCTCTTTGATTAACCTCCTCGGCTGGGTCCTCTTGTGCTGCTGTGTCTTGTTACACATCAACTACACCCCCCCAGCTCCCCAGGGGCTATTCCACATCCTGGATACGACAGTGTCACGCCGTCTTGGGGTTGACTTGCCTTAAAGCAGAGAGTCACACCGGACCAGCACTCCTGTCCGCCCTGAATGCACAGGTGGATCAGTGGCTGACCCCGCACCAACTGGAGATCGGCAAAGTGGTGTGTGACAACAGAAGCAATTTGTTGGCAGCATTGAATTTCGGCAAGTTGACACATGTGCCGTGCATGGCACATGTGCTGAATCTGATCGTACAACGCTTTGTGTATAAGTACCTAAACTTACAGGACATCCTCAAGCAGGCCAGGAAGGTGTGTGGCCATTTCAGGCGTTCCTACGCGGCCATGGCGCACTTTTCCGATATTCAGCGGCGAAACAACATGCCAGTGAGGCGCTTGATTTGCGACAGCCCGACACGTTGGAATTCAACACTCCTAATGTTTGACCACCTGCTCCAACAAGAAAAAGCCATCAACGAGTATTTGTATGACTGGGGTGCTAGGACAGCCTCTGCGGAGCTGGGTATTGCCACGTTACTGGACGCTCATGCGCAATGCCTGTAGGCTCATGCGTCCTTTTGAGGAGGTGACAAACCTAGTCAGTCGCACCGAAGGCACCATCAGCGACCTCATCCTATTTGTTTTATTCCTGGAGCGTGCCCTGCGAAGAGTGCTGGATCAGGCGGTAGATGAGCGTGAAGAGGAAGAGTTGTGGTCACCATTACCACCAGAAACAGCCTTATTATCATCGCTTGCTGGACCTGCGGCAACGCTGGAAGAGGAGTCTGAGGAAGAGGAGTCAGAGGAGGAATGTGGCTTTGAGGAGGAGGAAGACCAACCACAGCAGGCATCCCAGGGTGCTCGCTGTCACCTATCTGAGACCCGTGGTGTTCTACGTGGCTGGGGGGAAGAACAGACCTTCAATGAGATTAGTGAGGACGAGGAACGGGACATGAGTAGCTCGGCATCCAACCTTGTGCAAATGGGGTCTTTCATGCTGTCATGCCTGTTGAGGGATTCTCGTATAAAAAGGCTGAAGAAGAACGACCTGTACTGTGTGGCCATGCTACTAGACCCCCGGTATAAGCAGAAAGTGGCTGAAATGTTATCGAATTACCGGAAGTCGGAAAGGATGCAGCAGTTCTAAAACAAGTTAAAAAGTATGCTTTACACAGCGTATAAGGCTGATGTCACAGCACAACGGGAATCTAACAGGGGAAGAGGTGAAAGTAATCCTCCTCCTACCACGAACACGCCGGCAAGGACAGGACGCTTTACAGATGTGTTGTTGATGGAGGACATGCAGAGCTTTTTAAATCCTATGCATCAGCACAGCCCTTCGGGGTCCACCCTCAGAGAACAACTCGACTGACAGGTAGCAGACTACCTCGCCTTAACTGCAGATATCGACACTCTGAGGAGCAATAAACCCCTTGACTACTGGGTATGCAGGCTTGACCAGTTTCCTGAGCTATCCCAATTTGCATGGATCTCGAAGGGACTGACAGTGGGGGATGCATTTGACTAACAAAGGCCTGATGAGATGCCTTGGACTAAAAATGGTCCCCTTGCTGCTGTATTTAATCTCTGCATGCCGGATGACTTGCGTGACTTCTCCGCCACCAACTAGGGTTCAAGCCGCAATGTTTTAGTACACTTTCTGCCTGGAAAACATCAATTTTTCCAGTTGCTGCTACAGCAGCGGCTGCAACAATACCTCATTTTTCAGGCATGTGTACATGCCTTTTTTTTTCTGGCCTCTGGTGCTGCACTGTGGCTGCAAAAACAAAACAAAAAAAAGGCACATACATGTGTCAATTCCCCTTTGTGATCGTTACCTTGTCGTGGTGAAGGGGATTGCGTATCACAATGAAGCAATCATCCCTATGAGTGTGTTGGCAATGTTGGCACACCCCAGATGATAAGGTCGTTGCTTCATTGTGAACAGACCAAAAGCGATCGGCTGGATAATTTTTCATAGAAAAAACATTAATTTTCTTTGTGATCATCTAAGGCAGTGATGGTGAACCTTTTAGAGACCGAGTGCCAAACTTCAACCAAAAACCCACTTATTTATCGCAAAGTGCCAACACGGCAATTTACCCTGAATACTACAGTCCAATATAGTACATCTTCTATGTACTTTATCATTTGGCTATAATAACCTGCCTACATTTAGTGCGCTGCTTGTGCTGTACATAGTGCCCCCTGCGCTGATGAGTGGCAGGTAAAGTCTAAGGCATATTGGTATGCCTTAGACTTTTTCCAGGGTGCGGGTGCTCACAGACAGGGCTCTGAGTGCCGCCTCTGGCACCAGTGCCATAGGTTCGCCACCACTGATCTAAGGTGATCATTAAAGCCTACTAGGCCAACAATGGGCCCACACTGCAGAATCATTGTTCTCTGGGTCACTTAACTGTCACTGAACTACCTCAGCACGACCATAGGCTTTTAAAAACCGCCATCGCCTGCAATCTCCCGAACGTGCGCACGAGCACAGTCATCACTACACCAAGATTGATGCATAGAGGAATAAAATGTATGTCATGAGTGTGTCAACTATTGACAACTCTTTGCGGTTGTTTGCGATGCGTTAAACGGGGAGTTTGGTCTGTCATAGTTTGGTCTGTCACTGTGAGCCGGGCGTAACCCTTACACTACCTGATCGATACAACATCATACCTGATCGTATACACACACTGGATGTTTTAAAGCACGTTATTCCAAACAATTTAGGAATGTTATGTGATTTATGCCCTTTATGTATTAAAACCCGACTCTGCGTCAACTACGTAATTTTCCATGGGAATTTTGCCATGGATCCCCCTTCCGGCATGCTACAGTCCAGGTGTTAGTCCCCTTGAAACAACTTTTCCATCACTATTCTGGCCAGAAAGAGTCCCTGTGGGTTTTAAAATTCGCCTGCCTATTGAAGTCTATGGCGGTTCGCCCGGTTTGCCCATTCGCGAGCATTTGCGTAAATTTGCGTTCGCCGTTCGCAAACTGAAAATTTTATGCTTGCGACATCTCTTTTACTTTTAACTTATAAATGACAGACCGCTGAAATCAACTCACCTGTATCTACTTTATTCTGCCTTTAGCATGAGCAGAATAAAGTTGATGACAGGTTCCCTTTAAGTTTGTGGGTGTAACGTGAAAAAATATGGAAAAGTTCAAGGGGTTTGATTACCTTTTCAAGGCACTGTATATAATGCCCCATGTAGTGCCAGTAGATAATTCCCCCCTGTAGTTTCACTCCTAGTACCAGTATTTAATGCCCCCTTCTGTAGTGCCACTTAAATATAATGGTGCCCTGAGTAAATAAGGCCCTCCCCCCCCGTAGTATTAGTTAAAATACAGGTACATATAATGCTTCCATCCGCCACCCCCTTAGTGCTCCCAGTAGCAGTGACTTTTAGTAATTAAAACACATACACACACTTATCTTACTCCTGTTCCCCCTCCACCATCTGCAATGCAGGCCACAGCCTGTCCCAATAAACTCACCGCTTCTGCGCTGGGTCTCGTGCACTGAAGTAATCACGCGAGACCCAGCGCAGGAGGTCACAGTGATGTGATTGTGACATCTTGCATTGTTACATTAAAATACGGCCATGATTGATCCTCCATTAAGGGTAGCGAGGTGGCGCCCAAGATGGGTGCCTACCCTCACCTTCCTGTCATCCTGGTCCTGCTTGACAGGATCCCTAAACTATCCTAGACGCTTTTTATGCTATTCCATGTATTTAATACATACAGTCAGTTGTTTGCAGTTTATTGAAAAAGTATTCATACCTCTTGGACTTTCCAATTTTTTTCACATTGTTCCCACAAATTTAAATGTATTTTATTGGGATTTTATGTGATAGACCAACCCAAAGTAGCAAGTATGTGGGAAGTGAAAATAAAATGATACCTGGTTTTCCCCCAAAAAATTATGAATAAAAATCCTGCAAAACTGCAAATGATTTAAATAGATCACCTGTAATAATCCTATTACAATCAAAATGGTATCCTGTAATGTTATTAAAACCTTTCTTTTATATGAATACTGTAGTAAGGAATTTAACTATGTCCAATTTTATAGGGGTGCCAGCCTGGTGTATTGCGGATCCGCAATACACAACGGACGTGTGAATGGACCCAAGAGGCGCCAATACACATTAGTGTATTGTCAGTCAAACCCACCCAGAACAGCAGATTCAGTCGACAGTCTACTGTGTATGGAGATCATCCTGCTATCACCCAACAGATGGTGTTGGGCGAGAGAATGATGGGGCAAAGTGAATGCTTTTGCCAGATCTTTTTGTTCTCCCACAAGATAAGATACCACCAAATGTGTCTGGCAGTGGCTTTCTTCTCTCTCCCCATTGAATACACATAAATGTTTGGCCGAACAAAATGTAATCACTGAGCTCAAACAGATTAAATTTTTATTCAAAATGTATTTTATATTAGAATATAGACACACCACGCTCACTTAAAACATTTACGATTGAATACATGGGGCTTAAAACATAACCTTTATTAGGTAATAATAAAACTGTTCAATATAGGACCACCATTAGATATATTCAAAATAAAAA
This sequence comes from Bufo gargarizans, assembly GCF_014858855.1. Classification (NCBI taxonomy): domain Eukaryota; kingdom Metazoa; phylum Chordata; class Amphibia; order Anura; family Bufonidae; genus Bufo; species Bufo gargarizans. Next base: position 77,292,323 of record NC_058089.1, read on the forward strand.
TTAGGGCCCACAACAATTACACATTAGACAATAAAAATAACACAATAGTATCAAAGTAAATCAAGGCTAATAAAAAAGAATGCAAATGAGAAGGGGGTAGTATCCCAGACTGTTGAGGCTGGGGTGAGGTAAACTCTCCCTAGTTTTCCCTAACTACCCCTAAATAAAAATGTGGATGTCCATGGCTACATATATGAAAAAAAATCACAGAAAATAGATAATAATGCAATACAATAGATGTAAACATTACATAGGGACTAAGCCCTCACTCTGATATGATAATATTGGATAATATCTGATATCCACATGTGACGAAACCAACCTCGCCACTGGGTTTTTGGAGGGGCCTGTTTGCCAGCCTCTTGCCTCAGGATTATGGCCCATATACTAACTTTGAAGGAGAAGACAGCCCGGCCGGACAGCTTAAATCTGTGGAACTGTTTTGGGCAGGAAAGCCATGCTTGCGGCCGGCCAAATGTGACTTCCATGGAATTCAGGAACCCCTGCTTGGATCTGGGTGATTTTTGGATATGTTGTTCACTTTACTGTATACATTATGGGGATATGTAGGGTTTTGAGGTGTTTTCTGTGTTTTGGGAAAAATGTGTGTTTTCTGTCTGTGAGTGATTAAGTTAGCCCATTACGTTTGGTAATTGTATTTTGTTGATTGCGTCTCAGACAATGCCAGTGTGTTAGTTAATTGCGTCTCAGACAATGCCAGTGTGTTAGTTAATTGCATCACAGACAATGCTCATTGTATTTTGTTGATTGTGTTACAGACAGAGGGAAGGGGATTTTGTGTACAATTGCTGGGAAGGTTTCAATACTGGAAATGCATGTGATTGGCTGTTTTTACAAAACCCTGTGGATGGTAACCTTGTTGGAAGATGTGTATAAATCAATGCTTGTGTGTCCAAATAAAGAGTTCCTGTTTTACCCTTTACCATGTTGAGGCTGGTGTTTGGGTAACTGATCGACACTGGGGGATTGCTATACGCTGAAGATTTGCTATACTCCCCTGGCATAACTACTAGCTCATGTAAGAGCTGTTTCTGCTCTCTGGATTGAGGAGAGGTTCGCCCACTGGAGCCTGGAGCCTTGTCGTAGGTCCAGGGTGGGTAGGAGATGGCGAGACCTCAACCAAGCTTCGGCGGTTTGTGGGGTCTGCAGTGCGTACGGTGTCAAGTGGAGAACTTGGAGTCCTCGGAAAGCACTAGGAGCATCTATCGACGGAGGTACCCGGTCGGGGTGCCAGGAGATCCGTTACACCACACATCTGTGCTCACCTACCTGCCCCAATGTGGTCTAAGTCATGCAGGTCCTACTCTAAACCTACCTATGCCGTTGGGCATCTATGTTCAGGAGAGAAGACCCTGCACATATAGTGTGCCGCTCCTAGTTATCTCTATGTGCATCGAGCAAATGATAAGCGGAGGAGCCCTGGACTGGAATCTACTCCTAATGCACCCTAAAAAAAAAATTCACCTCCACTTCCCGGTGGACTGGCAGCTGCACAGACAGAGGAGGAGTGCAGCTGTTGGGAGCATGGAAAGGTCAGTATTCTCTCCTCCTCGTGCAGCCCTGCCTCCCTTGTCCAGAAGCACTGCTGCCACCAATAAGTGCTGACTTCCACATATTTTCGACAGCACATTATTGGAATGTGGAATACATGATTTTGCTAAAACACTAGATAAGATAAGAGGTCTATCCTGTCAAAGAGGAGGGGAGTGTACTGAGCACAGGTTCGTAGCAGTAACGGTGCTCCTTTGTCATGAATAAGGATCAACACTACTAGATCCGAAATGCGTAGACATGGACTGTCTTTTTGGTTTTTAATGCACTGAAATAATAAAGTTGCCACGATTGTTTGGAAGCTGGACTTTTCTTCAGCTTTTTTTGGATGTCTACCCTGACGCCCAGGCTCCCGGCTTGTCCGTGCCTCCTTTCACATTATAGCCAGGTGAGCACACTGATCTTGTTTTTTCTACTGCTCCTAGCACTACAACTAGCCCCTCAGGGCTCAAAATGGCCAATTTGTATAACAATAAAAGTAAAGACATCTTAGCAAAAAAAAAAAAAAGGTATCAATTTAATTAGCATGAGCAACCCAATATGCCTGGTTTATTATGATTGACCATGCTGACTGATGTTCTTTAACAACTTTAGTCATGCAATAAAATATGTCTTCTTATAGACTTCTTCCAAAACAAGTCACTCTTTTTATAGAAAAACTACATTCTGCACAATCTAATTGTCTTCCTGCAATCAAGTAATATGAATTTCAATTTCAAGGAGGCAGACACATTTTCTTAGGCATCATGCATTGGATACTTGGCTGCATTATGTTAGCTTTAGACTACCTAAGAGGATTGCCTTTCCATAAATCTGGGTGTTAGCATAATCTAGACGCACAAAAACATTTGGTTCCAAAGAGATTTGTAAAGATTAATGTAAATAAGGCACTGGAGGATTTATTCAATCTATTTTCTAAAACCTTAGCTCAATTACAATTATTTTAGATTATTTAGGGATTAGTCAGCATGTCCAGGTGACTGATAGGTCAATGTTGTCCCTGTGAAGAATAGGTGGTAATTGAGCTGCAAATGCCATAACTGGCACAGAGAGGCATCGCCACCACTCGTACAAGCATTGCATCCTCTTCAATGTTTACCTGCATGTCTTTTCTCTTGTAGTGTCGGTACAGTGTAATTACACCTGTTCATCCCATTCACTTGAATGGGAGAGGAGGCTGTAATTACACTGCACTGCCACTACAATCTAGATCAGGGATGCTCAACCTGTGGCCCTACAGCAGAGCATGACAGGATTTGTAGTTTTTCAACAGCTGGAGGGCCACAGGTTGAGCATCTCTGATCTAGAGAATGTGCAAGATCACACTGAAGAGGATGCAGACACTGACACCAAAAGGTGATCACTGTGCTACACATCTACATAGCAGAGCAGGAAACGGTAAAAAAAAACTGGTGTAAAGTAGAATTGGCTTAGTCAGATTCCTCCTTTAATTTTCCAAAGGAGCTCTCCAATATGAAAGGCGGAATCTGATTGGTTGCTATGGGCAACTAAGCCAGTTCTACTTTACACCAGTTTGATAAATAATATATATATATATATATATATATATATATATATATTGAGAGAGAGAGAGAGATCTCATTCTTTCTCTCTATATATGAATCTATACAAATATATATAGAGGGTTCAGTCTCTGTCTCTTATTGCCCTATTAGAAATACGCTATCCGTAATAGGGCAATGAAGGGAAAAATACTGAATTCCTGGAATTTCAATCATGTGTCTGTGAGTGGTAGGTTAGGAAGCATATGGAGACTGCTGTGTAGTCAGTAAGCAGTGAATATATACAGTATATATATAAAGATGAAATAACGAGGCAGCACTTCCAGCTTTTGGTGTACGGGTGAAGACCCCAAACTTTAATCCAAGCGACGTTTCGGCCTGCTCAATGAGGCCTTTATCAAGCTACATAACAGTGCAAATAACTGGGTATATATACCCACACTCCAATACAAATGAATGACAATCAGTGATTACACCTGTTTTCAATCTAGTCACATGACCTAGGACTACATCGTCACATGGTGTTCGTGCATAATAAACATTATATTTTACTCTTACTAGAGCACATCAATGTGTTCATATTACTATCACAACAAGAGCAATGTGCAAAGCTATTCAAGTGCATATATAATATATAGAGGATCCATGCCCCTCATGTACAGTGAAAAGTTATACAGTGCTGAGTGCATAAAGGGTTAAAATCATCTGCTGCCCTTGCAGCTGTACCTTATTAAAAATCGGACGGAGCTCACCACGTATAGACATTACATATCGACATCCCCATGCTGCCAGAGTTGGCGTCCCCCCGTCGGCGGTGCACATGCGCCGGACCAGACGCCTCTGGCCACGCCCCCGAAGGCGCCGCGCACCCACGTCACGCTCCAATGGACCGCAGCGTCATCCACCGGAACGCACGTAGGAGTCGCAGCTGCGAGGGGAGGGAGGCCAGACCATGTGGCTCAGCGCACGTCACACCACAGGCGGGACCAAACTGTAACCATGGGGATGTAAACATGTTTGGACAAGCGGACGAGCCCAACGCGGCCAGAGCGAATACATGTGCACAAATCCAAAAGGAAAAACGTATTTGGAAACAGCCAGGGGGGAGGAAAATCAAGCTTAGCCTATAGCCCAAGCAATTATATCGTCCCCCTTGGCCATCACCATCCACCTCATGAAGTGTGGCTATAATGGGACACACTCCTCCCATCAACCTACACGTATTAAGATATTGTGTATGTCAAGTCACTGACCCTCAGGTGTGTGGTCAGTAAAACGCATACACCATAAATACATTTGTACATTATAAGACAATATTGGACATAATGTGCAACCATGTAACAATCCCAGGCCGTCTGACGTCGTCCCGCATGTCTCCACACGTCGTTAATTGTCATATATACAGTCATGTGAAAAAATTAGGACACCCTTTGAAAGCATGTGGTTTTTTGTAACATTTTTAATAAAAGGTTATTTCATCTCCGTTTCAACAATACAGAGAGATTAAAGTAATCCAACTAAACAAAGAAAACTGTAAATATACATACACGGTATATAAACACACACCAGCACTCCTATTTTTGCCCACCAAAATAGTACCAATCCAACCGTCACCTCATCCCACAAAAAATTAGCCCCTACCTGAGACAATCACCCAAAAAATAAAAAAAACTATGGCTCAGAATATGGAGACACTAAAACATATATGCTACACATATATGACACACCTAGCCTCAGCCAGCAGACACAGCAGTCACCTATGATTATTGTAGTGAGCTCACTGTCTGCCGGGTCTGTATCGGCTCAGTTTGGTCCCTGGAAGAGTTAATCCCTACCTCTGCAGGTAACTGGTCAGGAGGAGGTGAGGGCAGGGAAGCTCTGCTGAAGTTGCTGGCCCCTCTCTGTAATGGAGCTCTGCTGCTGTAATGATGCTGGATGGAGTGAGGACTGGAGGACAGATCAGGTCATGGCCCCGAAAATTCAGCTGGTTAATAAGCAGTGCAGGGAACAGAGTATCTCCCTGCTTATTGACCAGCTCGGTATCTTGGGCAGATGGCAGCAGCTGCAGGGGCCAGGAGGAAGGGAGCTGTGGAATTAGGTTGGAAAGGGGGTGGGGCCATTTAGCCTGGCTGGGCCCTTCACATTCACAGGCCGCCTATGGCAACTGCCTAGTCTGCCTATATGGGCGGTATGCCAGTGAGCTCAAGACACCCATAGGCTCCACTCCTCCGCCTGGATCGCTTGTAGAATCTAAGGAAGAACTGCAGTCACCATAGATGGTACTTCTGGAAAATTCCCTTTATTGGTATCAAGGCTCAATGCATTTCAGGGGTGTTACCACATACCTCCTTCTTCAGGAGCAATCAATATACATACAGAATATACAATAATAAAGTCATAGATGTATAAGGTGTGCTTTAACCCCTTAAGGACTAAGGGCGTACCGGTACGCCCTGTTTCCCAAGTCCTTAAGGATTCAGGGCATACCGGTAAGTCCTAAGTTTAAATTTACATTTGCGGCGCGGGGGGGTTAATAGGAACAGGATGCCCGCTGAAATCAACGTCGGGGGGGGGTCCCGTGATCCCCCCGTATAGGCGATCGCCGCAAACCGCAGGTCAATTCAGACCTGCGTTTTGCGGCTTTTACCTTATTCGGCGGGCGGCGGTGCCATCGGGTCCCCATGTGGCTGTGGGGGGGGGGGCCCGATGGCCTGGGAGGCAGCGCAATGTCGAAGGAAGGCATTGCGCTGCTTTCCGGTGAAGAGCCCCCTGGATCTCACAGGCCCCGGAAGCTGTATGAGTAGTACACACAGTATTACTCATATAGCCAATGCATTCCAATACAGAAGTATTGGAATGCATCGTAAAGAAATATACCCCCCAAAGTTCAAGTCCCAAAGTGGGACAAAAAATAAAGTGAAAAAAAAGTTGATAAAAAAAAGTTTTCCCCCCCAAAAATTTAAAGTTTCAAGTAAGAATAAACAAAAACGTAATTTTCCCCAAATAAAGTAAAAAAAATTGGTAAAAAATAGGGGGGGGGGGAATACATATTTGGTATCACCGCGTCCGTATCGACTGGCTCATTAAACATATTACATGACCTAACCTCTCAGATGAACACCGTAAAAAATTAAAAAAATAAAACTGTGCTAAATAAACCATTTTTGTGTCATCACAAAAAGTACAACAGTAAGCGATCAAAAAGGCGTTTGCCCACCAAAATAGTACCAATCTAACCGTCACCTCATCCCACAAAAAATTAGCCCCTACCTGAAACAATCGCCCAAAAATTAAAAAAACTATGGCTCAGAATATTGAGACACTAAAACATCATTTTTTTTGTTTTAAAAAAAGCTGTTATTGTGTAAAACTTACATAAATAAAAAAAAGTATACATATTTGGTATCGCCACATTCGTATCAACCGGCTCTATACAAATATCACATGACCTAACCCCTCATATGAACACCGTAAAAAATAAAAACTGTGCTAAATAAACCATTTTTGGTCACCTTACATCACAAAAAGTGTAATAGCAAGATAGCAAGCGATCAAAACGTCATATGCACCCCAAAATAGTGCCAATCAAACCGACATCTCATCCAGCAAAAAATTATATCCTACCTAAGATAATCGCCCAAAAACTGAAAAAACTATGGCTCTCAGAATATGGAGACACTAAAACATGATTTTTTTTTGTTTCAAAAATGATATTATTGTGTAAAACTTACATTTAAAAAAAGTATACATATTAGGTATCGCCGCATCCGTATTGACTGGCTCTATAAAAATATCACATGAACTAACCCCTCAAATGAACACCGTAAAAAATGTAAAATAAAAACTGTGCTAAATAAACAATTTTTTGTCACCTTACATCACAAAAAGTGTAATAGCAAGCGATCAAAAAGTCACACGCACCTCAAAATAGTGCCAATAAAACCATCATCTCATCCTGCAAAAATCATACCCTACCCAAGGTAATAACCCAAAAACTGAAAAAATGATGGCTCTGGACTAGAGTTGAGCGAACACCTGGATGTTCGGGTTCGAGAAGTTCGGCCGAACATCCCGGAAATGTTCGGGTTCGGGATCCGAACCCGATCCGAACTTCGTCCCGAACCCGAACCCCATTGAAGTCAATGGGGACCCGAACTTTTCGGCACTAAAAAGGCTGTAAAACAGCCCAGGAAAGAGCTAGAGGGCTGCAAAAGGCAGCAACATGTAGGTAAATCCCCTGCAAACAAATGTGGATAGGGAAATGAATAAAAATAAAAATTAAATAAATAAAAATTAACCAAAATCAATTGGAGAGAGGTTCCATAGCAGAGAATCTGGCTTCCCGTCACCCACCACTGGAACAGTCCATTCTCAGATATTTAGGCCCCGGCACCCAGGCAGAGGAGAGAGGTCCCGTAACAGAGAATCTGTCTTCATGTCAGCAGAGAATTAGTCTGCATGTCATAGCAGAGAATGAGGCTTCACGTCAGCCACCACTGCAACAGTCCATTGGCATATATTTAGGCCCAGCACCCAGGCAGAGGAGAGAGGTCCCGTAACAGACAATCTGGCTTCATGTCAGCAGAGAATCAGTCTGCATGTCATAGCAGAGAATCAGGCTTCACGTCACCCACCACTGCAACAGTCCATTGTCATAAATTTAGGCCCAGCACTAGTGTTGAGCGGCATGTCCCATATTCGAATTCGCGAAATTTTGTGAATATTCGAAAGAATATTCGTAAAATATTCGCGATTATTCAAATTCGTTATTATTTCGCATATGCGATAATTCGAATTTTCGCATCGCATAATACATATGCTATGCAAAATTCACATGTGCGCTAATGAAATCGCCTTACGAAGATTCGCAACTCAATTCAATCACTAATGTATGAATGCAATGCCCTTTGCCTCTGTTCTGGGACAAGTGTAGATATTCGCATGTGCGCTAATAAAATCGCCTTACGAAGATTCGCACCTCAATCACTTTCTAGGGAATGTGAGACTTTTGGGAATCAATCGAGATACAGTGGGGGGTGATGACAGTAGTTGACAGAGTACAGATCAATGTAATCTGTAAGGTGGAAAGTAAAATAAAAAATACGAATTTTCGTTAATCAAATTTTACGAAGTTCTACGTATTCGCGAATATGGTGCTATACTATATGAATGCACAGGCCTTTGCCTCTCTGTTCTGGGGACAAGTGTAGATATTTGCATTTGCGTTAATAAAATCGCCTTACGAAGATTCGCAGCTCAATTCAATCACTAATGTATGAATGCAAAGCCCTTTGCCTCTGTTCTGGGACAAGTGTAGATATTCGCATGTGCGCTAATAAAATCGCCTTACGAAGATTCGCAACTCAATTCACTAATGTATGAATGCAAAGCCCTTTGCCTCTGTTCTGGGACGTGCCGATATTCGCATGTGCGCTAATAAAATCGCCTTACGAAGATTCGCAACTCAATTCACTAATGTATGAATGCAAAGCCCTTTGCCTCTGTTCTGGGACGTGCCGATATTCGCATGTGCGCTAATAATATCGCCTTACGAAGATTCGCAACTCAATTCACTAATGTATGAATGCAAAGCCCTTTGCCTCTGTTCTGGGACGTGCCGATATTCGCATGTGCGCTAATAAAATCGCCTTACGAAGATTCGCGCCTCAATCACTTTCTAGGCAATGTGAGTAAGATCTGAGCTGTTGGACCTTTGGGAAACAATCAATTATATGTGTACTGTAATTTTGTGGGGGGGGGAAAAAACAAAAAACGAATATTCGTTTTTACGAATATATAGCACTATATTCGAAATATTCGCGAAATCGCGAAGTTGCGATATTCGCGAAAAAAATTTGCTTTTCGAATATTCGCGCTCAACACTACCCAGCACCCAGGCAGAGGAGAGAGGTCCCGTAACAGACAATCTGGCTTCATGTCAGCAGAGAATCAGTCTGCATGTCATAGCAGAGAATGAGGCTTCACGTCAGCCACCACTGCAACAGTCCATTGGCATATATTTAGGCCCAGCACCCAGGCAGAGGAGAGAGGTCCCGTAACAGACAATCTGGCTTCATGTCAGCAGAGAATCAGTCTTCATATCATAGCAGAGAATCAGGCTTCACGTCACCCACCACTGTAAGAGTCCATTTTCATAAATTTAGGCCCAGCACACAGGCAGAGGAGAGAGGTCCCGTAACAGAGGATCTGGCTTCATGTCAGCAGAGAATCAGTCTGCATGTCATAGCAGAGAATCAGGCTTCACATCACCCAACATTGGAACAGTCCATTGGCATATATTTAGGCCCCGGCACCCAGACAGAGGAGAGGTTCATTCAACTTTGGGTAGCCTCGCAATATAATGGTAAAATGAAAATAAAAATAGGATTGAATGAGGAAGTGCCCTGGAGTCCAATAATATATGGTTAAGGGGAGGTAGTTAATGTCTAATCTGGACAAGGGACGGACAGATCCTGTGGGATCCATGCCTGGTTCATTTTTATGAACGTCAGCTTGTCCACATTGGCTGTAGACAGGCGGCTGCGTTTGAGGCCTAGTATTTAGGCGCTGGGTGACCGGTATGGATTTAGTGACAGAAATAGACTTGGAAATGCACAGAAGCGTGTGTGTGTGAAGTTATTCTGAATGACCCAATGTGCACCTTGAATATTATATACCCTTTTAGGGATAGATTTCAAATAGCTCTGATATAGCAGAAACCACTAAATTATGAAATTGCTAAATTGGGAATTGTACTTCAACCCAGAACAAAAAATGTGCTTTGACGGACACTAAATATCTTGCCCAGCAACAACAGTACAGCGGTGGGTAACGAGAGATTTAGAGGGAATTAAATTTGAGGCCTAGTATTTAGGCGCTGGGTCACCGGTATGGATTTAGTGACAGAATTAGACTTGGAAATACACAGTAGCGGGTGTGTGTGAAGTTATTCTGAATGACCCTATGTGCACCTTCAATATTATATACCCTTTTAGGGATAGATTTCAAATAGCTCTGATATAGCAGAAACCACTAAATTATGAAATTGCTAAATTGGGAATTGTACTTCAACCCAGAACAAAAAATGTGCTTTGACGGACACTAAATATCTTGCCCAGCAACAACAGTACAGCGGTGGGTAACGAGAGATTTAGAGGGAATTAAATTTGAGGCCTAGTATTTAGGCGCTGGGTCACCGGTATGGATTTAGTGACAGAATTAGACTTGGAAATGCACAGAAGCGTGTGTGTGAAGTTATTCTGAATGACCCTATGTGCACCTTCAATATTATATACCCTTTTTGGGATAGATTTCAAATAGCTCTGATATAGCAGGAACCACTAAATTATGAAATTGCTAAATTGGGAATTGTACTTCAACCCAGAACAAAAAATGTGCTTTGACGGGCACTAAATAACTTTCCCAGCTACAACAGGACAACGGTAACGAGAGATTTAGAGGGATTTAAATTTGAGGCCTAGTATTTAGGCGCTGGGTGACAGGTATGGGTTTAGTGACAGAATTAGACTTGGAAATACACAGTAGCGGGTGTGTGTGAAGTTATTCTGAATGACCCTATGTGCACCTTCAATATTATATACCCTTTTTGGGATAGATTTCAAATAGCTCTGATATAGCAGAAACCACTAAATTATGAAATTGCTAAATTGGGAATTGTACTTCAACCCAGAACAAAAAATGTGCTTTGACGGACACTAAATATCTTGCCCAGCAACAACAGTACAGCGGTGGGTAACGAGAGATTTAGAGGGAATTAAATTTGAGGCCTAGTATTTAGGCGCTGGGTCACCGGTATGGATTTAGTGACAGAATTAGACTTGGAAATGCACAGAAGCGTGTGTGTGAAGTTATTCTGAATGACCCTATGTGCACCTTCAATATTATATACCCTTTTTGGGATAGATTTCAAATAGCTCTGATATAGCAGGAACCACTAAATTATGAAATTGCTAAATTGGGAATTGTACTTCAACCCAGAACAAAAAATGTGCTTTGACGGGCACTAAATAACTTTCCCAGCTACAACAGGACAACGGTAACGAGAGATTTAGAGGGATTTAAATTTGAGGCCTAGTATTTAGGCGCTGGGTGACAGGTATGGGTTTAGTGACAGAATTAGACTTGGAAATACACAGTAGCGGGTGTGTGTGAAGTTATTCTGAATGACCCTATGTGCACCTTCAATATTATATACCCTTTTTGGGATAGATTTCAAATAGCTCTGATATAGCAGAAACCACTAAATTATGAAATTGCTAAATTGGGAATTGTACTTCAACCCAGAACAAAAAATGTGCTTTGACGGACACTAAATATCTTGCCCAGCAACAACAGTACAGCGGTGGGTAACGAGAGATTTAGAGGGAATTAAATTTGAGGCCTAGTATTTAGGCGCTGGGTCACCGGTATGGATTTAGTGACAGAATTAGACTTGGAAATACACTGTAGCGGGTGTGTGTGAAGTTACTCTGAATGACCCTATGTGCACCTTCAATATTATATACCCTTTTTGGGATAGATTTCAAAGAGCTCTGATATAGCAGGAACCACTAAATTATGAAATTGCTAAATTGGGAATTGTATTTCAACCCAGAACAAGAAATGTGCTTGAACGGACACTAAATAACTCGCCCAGCTACAGCACTAGGGACAGATTTAGCTGGATATAAATTTGAGGCCTAGTATTTAGGCGCTGGGTGACCGGTATGGATTTAGTGACAGAATTAGACTGGGATATGGCCAAAAAATGAACAGACTATTGCTGGTTAAATGCACTTGGTGTGACAGCTTCACCCTGATGTAGGCTTTAGCCAAAAAACAACCACACCATTGAGGGTTAAATGCACTTGGTGACAGGCGCAGCTTGCCCCTGATTTTGTATATGGCCAAAAAATGAACAGACTATTGCTGGTTAAATGCACTTGGTGTGACAGCTTCACCCTGATGTAGGCTTTAGCCAAAAAACAACCACACCATTGAGGGTTAAATGCACTTGGTGACAGGCGCAGCTTGCCCCTGATTTTGTATATGGCCAAAAAATGAACAGACTATTGCTGGTTAAATGCACTTGGTGTGACAGCTTCACCCTGATGTAGGCTTTAGCCAAAAAACAACCACACCATTGAGGGTTAAATGCACTTGGTGACAGGCGCAGCTTGCCCCTGATTTTGTATATGGCCAAAAAATGAACAGACTATTGCTGGTTAAATGCACTTGGTGTGACAGCTTCACCCTGATGTAGGCTTTAGCCAAAAAACAACCACACCATTGAGGGTTAAATGCACTTGGTCGCAGCTTGTGCTGGCGCACCACAAGACACAAAATGGCCGCCGATCACCCCAGAAAAATGAGACTGACAAACGGTCTGTGCAGCCTAAAAACAGTGAGCAATTGAGGATCAGCAGCTCAATGATCCACAGCTGCAGATCGATCAGTTAATCAAGTCCTTTGGAGGAGTTAATCTGCCTAATCTCGCCCTACTGTCGCAGCCGCAACCTCTCCCTACGCTAATCAGAGCAGAGTGACGGGCGGCGCTATGTGACTCCAGCTTAAATAGAGGCTGGGTCACATGGTGCTCTGGCCAATCACAGCCATGCCAATAGTAGGCATGGCTGTGATGGCCTCTTGGGGCAAGTAGTATGACGCTTGTTGATTGGCTGCTTTGCAGCCTTTCAAAAAGCGCCAAGAAAGCGTCACAAAAGCGCGAAGAAAGCGACGAACACCGAACCCGAACCCGGACTTTTACGAAAATGTCCGGGTTCGGGTCCGTGTCACGGACACCCCAAAATTCGGTACGAACCCGAACTATACAGTTCGAGTTCGCTCATCCCTACTCTGGACTATGGAAACACTAAAACATGATTTTTTTGCTTCAAAAAAGAAATCATTGTGTAAAACTTACATAAATAAAAGTATACATATTAGGTATCGCCGCATCCGTAACAACCTGGTCTATAAAAATATCACATGGTCTAACCTGTCAGATGAATGTTGTAAATAACAAAAAATAAAAACGGTGCCAAAACAGCTATTTCTTGTTATCTTGCCTCACAAAAAGTGTAATATAGAGCAACCAAAAATCATATGTACCCTAAACTAGTACCAACAATACTGCCACCCTATCCCATAGTTTCTAAAATAGGGCTACTTTTTCGGAGTTTCTACTCTAGGGATGCATCAGGGGGGCTTCAAATGGGACATGGTGTAAAAAAAAAGTCCAGCAAAATCTGCCTTCCAAAAAACGCATGGCATTCCTTTCCTTCTGTGCCCTGCCGTGTGCCCGTACAGCTGTTTACGACCACATATGGGGTGTTTCTGTAAACTACAGAATCAGGGCCATAAATTTTGAGTTTTGTTTGGCTGTTAACCCTTGCTTTGTAACTGGAAAAAAATTATTCAAATGGAAAATCTGCCCAAAAAGTTACATTTTGAAATTGTATCACTATTTTCCATTAATTCTTGTGGAACACCTAAAGGGTTAACAACATTAGTAAAATCAGTTTTGAATACCTTGAGGGGTGAAGTTTCTTAGATGGGGTCACTTTTATGGAGTTTCTACTCTAGGGGTGCATCAGGGGGGCTTCAAATGGGACATGGTATAAAAAAAAACAGTCCAGCAAAACCTGCCTTCCAAAAACCGTATGGCATTCCTTTCCTTCTGCGCCCTGCCGTGTGCCCGTACAGCGGTTTATGACCACATATGAGGTGTTTCTGTAAACTACAGAATCAGGGCCATAAATATTGAGTTTGATTTGGCTGTTAACCCTTCCTTTGTAACTGTAAAAAAATTATTAATTATTTGCCCAAAAACTGAAATTTTGAAATTGGATCTCAATTTTCCATTAATTCTTGTGGAACACCTAAAGGGTTAACAAAGTTTGTAAAATCAGTTTTGAATACCTTAAGGGGTGTAGTTTATAGAATGGGGTCATTTTTGGGTGGTTTCTATTATGTAAGCCTCGCAAAGTGACTTCAGACCTGAACTGGTCCCTAAAAATTGGGTTTTTAAAAATTTCTGAAAAATTTCAAGATTTGCTTCTAAACTTCTAAGCATTGTAACATCCCCAAAAAATAAAATATCATTCCCAAAATGATCCAAACATGAAGTAGACATATGGGGAATGTAAAGTAATAACTATTTTTGGAGGTATTACTATGTATTATAGAAGTAGGGAAATTGAAACTTGGAAATTTGCAATTTTTAAAAGAAAATTGGTAAATTTGGTCTTTTTTTTATTAAAAAAAAAAGAATTTTTTTAACTTCATTTTACCAGTGTCATGAAGTACATTATGTGACGAAAAAACTATTTCAGAATGGCCTGGATAAGTCAAAGCGTTTTAAAGTTATCAGCACTTAAAGTGACACTAGTCAGATTTGCAAAAAATGGCCAAGTCCTTAATCACCAATAGGGCTGAGACCTTAAGGGGTTAATTGTGGGTCTTATATATACAGTACAGACCAAAAGTTTGGACACACCTTCTCATTAAAAGAGTTTTCTTTATTTTCATGATTATGAAAATTGTAGATTCACACTGAAGGCATGAAAACTATGAATTAACACATGTGGAATTATATACATAACAAAAAATTGTGAAACAACTGAAAATATGTCATATTCTAGGTTCTTCAAAGTAGCCACCTTTTGCTTTGATTACTGCTTTGCACACTCTTGGCATTCTCTTGATGAGCTTCAAGAGGTAGTCACCTGAAATGATTTTCACTTCACTGGTGTGCCCTGTCAGGTTTAATAAGTGGGATTTCTTGCCTTATAAATGGGGTTGGGACCATCAGTTGCGTTGTGGAGAAGTCAGGTGGCTACACAGCTGATAGTCCTATTGAATAGACTTAGAATTTGTATTATGGCAAGAAAAAAGCAGCTAAGTAAAGAAAAATGAGTGGCCATCATTACTTTAAGAAATGAAGGTCAGTCAGTCCGAAAAATTGGGAAAACTGAAAGTGTCCCCAAGTGCAGTCACAAAAACCATCAAGCGCTGCAAAGAAACTGGCTCACATGCGGACCGCCCCAGGAAAGGAAGACCAAGAGTCACCTCTGCTGTGGAGGATAAGTTCATCCGAGTCACTAGCCTCAGAAATCGCAGGTTAACAGCAGCTCAGATTAGAGACCAGGTCAATGCCACACAGAGTTCTAGCAGCAGACACATCTCTAGAACAACTGTTAAGAGGAGACTGTGTGAATCAGGCCTTCATGGTAGAATATCTGCTAGGAAACCACTGCTAAGGACAGGCAACAAGCAGAAGAGACTTGTTTGGGCTAAAGAACACAATGAATTGACATTAGACCAGTGGAAATCTGTGCTTTGGTCTGATGAGTCCAAATTTGAGATCTTTGGTTCCAACCACCGCGTCTTTGTGCGACGCAGAAAAGGTGAACGGATGGACTCTACATGCCTGGTTCCCACCGTGAAGCATGGAGGAGGAAGTGTGATGGTGTGGGGGTGCTTTGCTGGTGACACTGTTGGGGATTTATTCAAAATTGAAGGCATACTGAACCAGCATGGCTAACACAGCATCTTGCAGTGGCATGCTATTCCATCTGGTTTGCGTTTAGTTGGACCATCATTTATTTTTCAACAGGACAATGACCCCAAACACACCTCCAGGCTGTGAAAGGGCTATTTGACCATGAAGGAGATTGATGGGGTGCTGCGCCAGATGACCTGGCCTCCACAGTCACCGGACCTGAACCCAATCGAGATGGTTTGGGGTGAGCTGGACCGCAGAGTGAAGGCAAAAGGGACAACAAGTGCTAAGCATCTCTGGGAACTCCTTCAAGACTGTTGGAAGACAATTTCAGGTGACTACCTCTTGAAGCTCATCAAGAGAATGCCAAGAGTGTGCAAAGCAGTAATCAAAGCAAAAGGTGGCTACTTTGAAGAACCTAAAATATGACATATTTTCAGTTGTTTCACACTTTTTTGTTATGTATATAATTCCACATGTGTTAATTCATAGTTTTGATGCCTTCAGTGTGAATCTACAATTTTCATAGTCATAAAAATAAAGAAAACTCTTTGAATGAGAAGATGTGTCCAAACTTTTGGTCTGTACTGTACATGGGATATGTGTCCCCACTTAAATTGCACATGAGGAGTGGCGGGAATTACGTCACTTCCGGTTTGGGGTCATATGCGTTAGGATAGAAAAATAATTGGTATTATACAGGCCTGTCCCCTTTTTTGGCAGAGATGCCAGGTTGGACCCCCACTGACATTTCCTGACTATAGGTCATCAATATCATGAAACTAAACAACCCCCTATAGCAGGCTAACAGTCGGTCAACAAAAGACCAGATTTGATGAACAATTTTCTTACATGGAAAGTTATCTAAAAGAAATAATAAGTACGGTAATTCTGAGGTGTAGGAGGAAGGAGGCATTACCCAAGGAGGGTTGAAGCAAAAGCAATAGGGATGAAATAAGGGATGTGTCTCTGTGACTATCTGATTGGCAGTCTGACACCTCACACCTCTACTGATCAGCTAATCAAGAGTAGCTCCAGCACTGCAAGTAGGCACTAGAACTACACCGCTCCATACATTGTGCAGTGGACAGAGCTGGTTACTGCAGCACTGTTTCCATTTACTTTAGCAGGAGCAGCACCGCAGTAATCACCTCCGTCCACTACACAATGGATGGAGCTGTGTAGTTCCTGTGCATACTTCTGGTGTCAGAGCTACTCCTGAACAGCTAATTAGCGGGTGTGCAGGGTGTCAGACTATCGATCAGATATTGATAGCCAGGCTTATCCTGAGGATAGATAATCTGTCATTAAAAAAGGATTGGACAACCCTTTTTAGACCTGCAAATGTCCTGATGATATAGTGCACGGCTGGCCAACCTGCGGCTCTCCAGCTGTTGTAAAACTACAATTCCCACCATGCCCTGCTGTAGGCTAATAGCGGTAGGCAGTCTTTGCATGCTGGGAGTTGTAGTTTTGCAACAGCTGGAGAGCCGCAGGTTGGCCATCCCTGGTATAGTGAGGCTAAGACTTGTTTATGAGTCTCCCTTCAACGGTCTGAGTACTCCAGAAGAAGCCAACAGTAAAAGGCTTTTGGGCTGTCAACTGCCACAACTGTCTATATACCGTTCACACTATGTATAGAGCCAGTTTACTATTATGCTTAAAGGGTTTCTACCACTTGCATATCACATATTTGGTGATCAGACACTAGCGATCCGCTAGTGTCTGATGTAGCTTACAAGCTAATTATTACCTTAATCCGTTCGGCCCATACCTCAAAAAAAGCACTTATATCTTTATGCAAATGAGCCTCTAGGTGCTATGCAGGCGTTTTTCCAGCACCTAGAGGCTCCGTCTACCTTGCAGTTTGCCGCCCATCGCCTCGCTCCAGCACGCCCATCTCTTACCGTATTCGATCCCCCCCCTGCTTCAGCCTTCAGAAATCCCGCGCCTGCGCCGTTCGTCGCGGCATTCGGAGGCATTCGGCGCAGGCGCAGTCAATGTCTGACCGCTCCGTGCTCAGACATTTCCACTGCGCCTGCGCCGATGTCATCGGCGCAGGCGCAGTGGAAATGTCTGAGCACGGAGCGGTCAGACATTGACTGCGCCTGCGCCGAATGCCGCGACGAACGGCACAGGCGCGAGATTTCGGAAGGCAGAAGCAGGGGGAGGATCGAATAGAGTTGAAGATGGGCGTGCTGGAGCGAGGCGATGGGCGGCAAACTGCAAGGTAGACGGAGCCTCTAGGTGCTGGAAAAACGCCTGCATAGCACCTAGAGGCTCATTTGCATAAAGATATAAGTGCTTTTTTTGAGGTATGGGCCGAACGGATTAAGGTAATAATTAGCTTGTAAGCTACATCAGACACTAGCGGATCGCTAGTGTCTGATCACCAAATATGTGATATGCAAGTGGTAGAAACCCTTTAAGGGTCTATTCACACATCTGCAAAATGGGTCTGCATCTGTTCCGCAATTTTGCGGAATGAGTGCAGACCCATTCATTTTCAGTGCGGACCCATTCCCAATCCGCATCCGCACTTCCGTTCCGCAACCCCGCAAAAAAAGTAGAACATGTCCTATTCTTGTCCGCTGCCACAGAAAAAAATGGCATTTCTATTATAGCGCTGGCCATGTGCGGTCCGCATACCGTGGAACAAACATGGCTGGTGTCCGTGTTTTGCAGATCCGCAATGTGCAAAACAGTTGCAGATGTGTGAATGAACCCTTATTCACATGTCAGGGTTTGGTCAGTGATTTCTGTCAGTGAATGTGAGCCAAAACCAGGTACAGCTGTAAACACAGAACAGGGGCAGATCTATCCCTTATACTAGGGGTAGCCAACCTTACAGACACAAAGAGCCAGAAAAAAAAACGTATGACAACCAGGAGCCACAAGCTATACATGGCGCAGTTACGGAGTTCATCACATAGGATTTTTTATTTTTTTTATATTTTAATAGTTCACACTTTTTCGGGCATGGCAACATGTAATATGTTTATATTTTGTTGTTTGTAAATTTTATATGAAAAACTGGGAAAGGGAGAGATTTAAACTTTTTGTATTTTGGTGTTTGTTTTTTTGTTTTGTTTTTTACTTACTATTAGCCCCCTTAGGGGCTAGAACCCTTGTCCTATTCACCCTAATAGAGCTCTTTTAGGGTGAATAGGACTTCACACCCTCCCTGCTGTCCTGTGCATAGTACACACAGCAGCAGGGAGCTTACCATGGCAGCCAGGGCTTCAGTAGCGTCCTGGCTGCCATGGTAACAGATCTTAGCCCCAGGATTACACTGCTGGGGCTTCGATCGGAACTGCCACCAATGAAGAGGGGGAGGGGACCCTGTGGTCACTGCCACCAATGATACTAATACTTGGGGGGGGCACTGCGCCACCAATGAATATAATTTATAATACTGGTGTGGAGGGTGCAATGCGCCACCAATGAATGTAATAAACACATTAATTCAAGTATAGGAAGTAGGGGGTGCTAGCGGTGCTATCACATACCCGGCTTCAATAACAGGGCATGCGATCCGCCGAACCGCGGCAATTAACCCCTCAGGTGTGGCACCTGAGGGGTTAAATTCCATGGTTCGGCGGATCGCATGCCCTGTTATTGAGGCCGGGTGCCGGGTATGTGATACCGCTGCCGGCCCCCCCTGCTCCTATACTTCAATTAATTTGTTAATTACATTCGTTGGGGGTGCAGTGGCCAGAGCCGCTCCCCTTTCCCTCCCGGCTGCTTCCCATCTCCACCACTAGAGCCACACTTGAAGTGGCAAAGAGAGCCACGGGTTGGCCACCCCTGTCTTATACCTTATGTCTGTGGAGGCTCCAATCAATTTATCTCTCATTAATCTGCACTCAACATTCCATAATAAGAAATGTATTCTGTGAATACAGAATTTTAGAAATTTTTGCAAATCTATTAAAAAGGAAAAACTAACATTTTGCATGATTCTAAGTATTCAGACCTTTTGCTATGACGCTCGAAATTTAACTTGGGGGCCTCCCATTTCTCTTGAACATTGTTGAGATGTTTCTACAAGTTGATTGGAGTCTACCTGTGGCAAAATCTCTTAATTGAAAACAATGTGGAAAGACACATCCCTGTCTAAGATCTCAAAGCTCACAATGCATATCAAAGCGAAAAGCAAGCCATGAGTATGATAGAACTGCTGAATGGCTTTGTCAGGGGAAGTGTGGGACAGTGGGATAGTTGCTCTATATATACCCCCAAATTTAATTAAAATAGAATAAGATCACCTGTGTGGCGTCTGCATTGTTTTCCTGCATGGAGTACACTTGCCCATCCCCAAGGATACTCCCACCTCACACTCACGTGTTCGTCAGCCATTCGGCAACGCACATTGGGTAGATGAGAGACACTGGCATGGGATATTCACCCTTTAACCCCTGTGCAAGGATGCAGACTTCACTGTGGGTTAGCGACCAGTCTGCTATCTCCTGGGATGACCTTGGTAAACTATGCAGCTGACAATCAGACTTAGGAACTCTGGTGCAAGCACCTGGAGGCTCAGGAACTACAGAACAAACCAAAACCTCAGGCACAACCCAGAGAGACACTAAAAAGTAATACGTGTCTCAAGAGTCCACATAGAAAACACATGTAGCCAGGAAACTGAGCTGAAATACCAGACTGGGCGACTAAAACATGAACAGAAGTAAACTGAGACCAGAAAAGCAGGGAACACAGACGGATTACAGCAGGAATTCAGGATGGGTCAGGATCAGGGGCGGGCTGGGCCAGGGGGCAGGGAGGCAATTGCCCCCCAGGCCGCCCTAAAAAAACGGCCACCGGGCTGTCTTTAACAAATAATATTTTTTTTTTATTACTCAGGGCCGCACCGCCTATAACCACAGGTGGCGCGGCCCTAGATATAATTGTGGCGGCGGTGGTGGAGGCGGGCAGTAGGAGATGAGCGCTTCCATTGTGGAAGCGCTCATCTCCATATTCATCTGTATCACTGTCCTCAGGACAGCGATACAGATGGCTGTGCTGTGGGGCAGGGGAGGGAGAGGCATCTCCCTCCCCTGTTCTTCTGATAGGCCGCAGGTACTAATGCCTGCAGCCTATCAGAGGCCGGCTCAGGCAGCGTGATGACGTCATTATCATCGCGCCGCCTGAGCCGGGCAGCACACAGCAGGTACACAGGCCGGAGGAGGCCTGCATCGCATCGCTGCTGAAGAAGGTAAGTATTAGTGTTTTGTTTTTTTTCTTTGCGGGGGGAGCTGGCACTATGGAGGGAGCTGGCACTATGGGGGGGGCTGGCACTATGGGGGAGCTGGCACTATAGGGGGAAGAGGGCTGGCACTATGGGGGGCTGGCACTATGGGGGGAGCTGGCACTATGGGGGGCTGGCACTATGGGGGGAGCTGGCACTATGGGGGGAACTGGCACTATGGGGGGATGGCACTATGGGGAGCTGGCACTATGGGGGGGCTGGCACTATGGGGGAGCTGGCACTATAAGGGGAAGAGGGCTGGCACTATGGGGGGCTGGCACTATTGGGGGGCTGGCACTATGGGGGGAGCTGGCACCATGGGGGGGCTGGCACTATGGGGGGCTGGCACTATGGGGGGAGCTAGCACTATGGGGGAGCTGGCACTATGGGGGGAGCTGGGAGCTCTAAAGGGGCTTTTTTTAATTATTGGAACATTATGGGGGCACTATAGGGGCGAGAGGCACCATGGGGCATCTAGTGTCACTATAGGGGCATTATTTGGGGGCACTATGGGGAAGTGGGGGCTCTAAAGGGGCCTTTTTTATTGGCACATTATGGAGGGCACTATGGCATTTGGTGGCACTAAGGGGGCATTTTTTACTGGCACATTATGGGAGGCACTATAGGGGAGAGTGGCACTATGGGGCATTATTTGGGGCACTATGGGGGAGTGGAGCACTATTGGGGCATATAGTGGCACTAAGAAGGGGCAATTTTTACTGGAACATTATGGGGGAGAGGAGCACTTTAGGGACATCTGCTGAGGGCACTAAGAAGGGTCATTTCTTTACTGGCATATTATGGGGGACACTATGGGGAAGGTGGAGAGGAGCACTAAGAGGGCATTTACTGAGGCACTATATAGGGGTATTTTATACTGGCATACATTATGGGGACATTAGCTCAACTGCTGGCACTAAGCAGGGGTATTTCATGCACTGTCATATTATAGGGAGAATTATTACTACTAGGGAGTATTATGGGGAGCTTTACTACTACTGGGGGGCTATGAGAAACATGATTACTAGTATGGGCACTATAGGGGCACTATTACTACTAAGTGTGCTCTGGCAGATAATTATTTCTATTGGTGGGATTTTGGGGAGCACTGTTACTTTGGGGGGCACCCTGGCATAGTATCAGCTTAGCACAATTATTTTTGTGGGACATTATCTTTATACTATTAGTGTCTGGGCGCAGTTATTTTTTAGAGCACTGTGTGCCAAGAATTGTTTCTGCAGTATAGTATTGAGGGTTACAGGAAAGGGTGTTCAGAAGATGTGAAGATGATGAAAATGTGGGAAACTAATTTCTGTTTGTCAATCTCTGCAGATACGGGAGATGGCTTAAAAATCATCATGGTGGTCTGGCCTGAATGGAGAAGATGAGGAAAGAGAACGTCTACAACAAAGGGGACATCACTGGATGTAAGAGGTATGGGGCGCTATGTAGGAGAGGAGATGCTCTGGCGCCTTCCCCTGCCATTTGCAGAACGAGGTTTCAGAGCTGGGTGAGGATGGCCAAAGGGGGCAGCAGGCCACGGGCGGGTGGCAGATGGTGGGGGGGGGGGACCACAGGCCTTGAGCAGGTTTGGGGGAGGGAGCAGAGTGGAGGAGCTTCCTGGCTGTAGCTGGCTGTCTATTGTATAATGTGAAGCAGGCAGGTCCTCCCCTCTCCTTATGATGTGTAGAGACAGGCCTCAACAATAGAACTTCAGTGTTTGTTGGGAGTGGCCTATTGTATGTAGGAGGGGCTTTTAATAATGGGCAGGGCTAAAAATGGGCCGCTTAACTGGATTCCCCCCCTCCCCCCAGGACTAAGGCTGCCAGCCCTCCCCTGGTCAGGATACACACAACAAAGGACACAGATCAGACTGGCAAGAACTGGACAGGCAAACAGAACAGCAGAAGCTGATACAGACACTGCTGTTGTTGCTCAGCCATGGGGCAGGACAGACTTAGCATATAGCCGGGCTTATTGGCCCAAAACACACGCAGTTGCACATGACCAGACAGGGGCATTAACCTCTACAAGGCACACAAACACACACAGGAAGCAAGAAGTTATTAATCCAGGCCATACTGAACAGGGAAGACATACAAATACAATGGCAACATTCACACTCACAAGAAACCAGCTCCAGGGCACATGGAGTAGTGGCTCCAGCGAATAGCCATACTATGACATAGCCCAAGCCCCCAAATCGCTCCGACAAGAAGTCAACGCTGATGTGCTCAGAACAATAGCACCTGGGAACACCAACGTAACGGAATTTAGATTTATGAGGAAAAACATTTTATTATTTTTTTTATTTTGGCACAAGGCCGCAACATAACAAAATCTGAAAAAAAAATGATCCTAGTTATATGTCACCTCTTGGTTCACAGTTGTTTCCCCCATCATATTTTGTTTGTTTTCAACTGTAAAATTTGGTGGAAAAGGGATAATCCTATAGGGTTGTATTTCAGGGGCTGGCCTAAGCCCCTTAGTTCCAGTGAAGGGAAATCTTACTGCTTTATCATAACAAGACATTTTGGACAATTGTACGCTTCCAACTTTTTTTTTAACATTTGGGGAATGTCCTTTTTTTGTAGTATGACTATTCCCCAGTACACAAAGCAAGGTCCATAAAGGAATGATTGAGTGAGTTTGGTGTGGAAGAACATGACCAGCCTGCACAGAGACCTGTCATCACCCTATTCAACATCTTAGGCGTGAACTAGAATGGAGCTTGTGAGCCAGGACATCCTCTGCGTCTAGAGGAAAGGA
Source organism: Bufo gargarizans (assembly GCF_014858855.1). Taxonomy (NCBI): domain Eukaryota; kingdom Metazoa; phylum Chordata; class Amphibia; order Anura; family Bufonidae; genus Bufo; species Bufo gargarizans. The sequence continues at coordinate 77,315,937 of NC_058089.1, forward strand.
GGTTTGTACACAAACATAGAAGAGGATTCTTTGCGGCAAGAGTAGTGAGACTATGGAACTCTCTGCCTGAGGAGGTGGTGATGGTGAACTTGCAGTACCCCAGACCTGGTATCCACAAATGTTTTTGTAATGTATTGTAATGTAATATATTTTCATTATATGGACCATTTATTCCAGTAGTGGAGGTAATGGTTGGCAGGATCATGGATAACCACCCTGTTCTTCCCTTCTTAGTATGTGTCCTACTAGTCCTACTTCCTGCCAGAAGGGGGAGTGTCAGTCTAGCTAGAGAGAGGAGAGGGAGAGTTCCTGTTCGGATAGTGGAGGAGTGAGGAAGAACATGCCGGAGCTCCCACTCCCAGGAACCGTATCTTATTTACCTGTGAGGGAAAATCAGGAACCAGATATTGTTCTCCTGTGAGAACAATGTAATACTGCATCAAGAAAATGCTTGAGAGACAAAGCAGCAGAGTGATTAGCGAAATACAACTTTACAGACACTGCTACAAGGTGAGGTACAACAGGTCAAACACCACTACCTACGTAAACCATCGCTCGTTCAGACTAACATCAAGTCTGCATTACAGTGGACACCTACACTCACCTAAAGAATTATTAGGAACACCATACTAATACGGTGTTGGACCCCCTTGTGCCTTCAGAACTGCCTTAATTCTACGTGGCATTGATTCAACAAGGTGCTGATAGTATTCTTTAGAAATGTTGGCCCATATTGATATGATAGCATCTTGCAGTTGATGGAGATTTGAGGGATGCACATCCAGGGCACGAAGCTCCCGTTCCACCACATCCCAAAGATGCTCTATTGGGTTGAGATCTGGTGACTGTGGGGGCCATTTTAGTACAGTGAACTCATTGTCATGTTCAAGAAACCATTTTTCCAGTCTTCAACAGTCCAATTTTGGTGAGCTCGTGCAAATTGTAGCCTCTTTTTCCTATTTGTAGTGGAGATGAGTGGTACCCGGTGGGGTCTTCTGCTGTTGTAGCCCATCCGCCTCAAGGTTGTGCGTGTTGTGGCATCTGCTTGAATCAGTCGGCCCATTCTCCTCTGACCTCTAGCATCAACAAGGCATTTTCGCCCACAGGACTGCCGCATACTGGATGTTTTTCCCTTTTCACACTATTCTTTGTAAACCCTAAAAAAATGGTTGTGCGTGAAAATCCCAGTAACTGAGCAGATTGTGAAATACTCGGACTGGCCCGTCTGGCACCAACAACCATGCCACGCTCAAAATTGCTTAAATCACCTTTCTTTCCCATTCTGACATTCAGTTTGGTGTTCAGGAGATTGTCTTGACCAGGACCACAACCCTACATGCATTGAAGCAACTGCCATGTGATTGGTTGACTAGATAATCGCATTAATGAGAAATAGAACAGGTGTTCCTAATAATTCTTTAGGTGAGTGTATATCCACATGTGTAGCGTGCAGCGAGCCCATCCCCAGAAGCTCTACTAGTTCCAGGGTTAGGATGCTGAGCAGTGGTAGGCAAGATATTTCATCAGACAGGCAGATAAAAGGGGGACTGTGGTCTTATTAGATACAGAGATTTATAAACTGCAAAAATCTGGAAATGTTAAGTGATATTACTACCTATCTATTGCTGCAATATGTCCCCAATCCCCAGTTCAAGGGGGAATTCATTAAACTGAGAAAATGTTCCACAAAAAAACAACTTTATTTTTGTGGAACAGTCTATTACCCTCATTTTTTATTCCCTCTCCAAACTACACAATAGGAGTTTTTTTCCCCCCTATTAGGCCATTTGTCTTTGCAAAGTCATTACATTGATTGTCCAGCTACTAAACCTGCCTGGCTGCAGTGTAAAGGTAGTTGTAAATGTGGGCATTCCAGGTGTATTTGTTGTAGCCATATGCAGGTCACACAAAATATCCAATCTATGGCCAAAAACAGCATTTTCAAAATAGCACAATATTTAAATTGCAACATGACTTATGCCCTATACCTGATAACACACACTTTATGTCAATTACAATATGGGTGTTGTAGAATCAGGAAACATATCAGATTATACCGCGTTACAAAAATAGAACCGTCTCAGCAGCAACTCTACATGTTGCTACTGTTCATGACGGGGATATTCCATCGATATTCCATCGCTTCTTGTTCAGATGATAGATGCAAAGTCTTTGCAATTTTTTACTGAGTAACACCTTTCTGATATTGCTCAACTATCTCTCTGCCAACATTGTGGGAATTGGTGATCCTCTACCCATCTTGGCTTCTGAGAGACACTGCTACTCTGAGAAGCTTTTTTTATACCCAATCATGTTGTCAATTGACCTAATTAGTGTTAATTGGTCTTCCAGCTCTTCGTTATGCTCAAATTTACTTTTTCCAGCCTCTTATTGCTACTTGTCCCAACTTTTTGGGGATTTGTTGACACCGTGAAAATTTGAATCAACGTATTTTTCCTTTAAAATGATACATTTACACGGATTAAACGTTTGATCTGTTATCTACGTTCTATTACAAATAAAATATTGACATTTCCCATCTCCACATCATTGCATTCAGTTTTTATTCACAATTTGTTTAGTGTCCCAACTTTTTTGGAATCCGGTTTGTACATTCAGATTTATAATTGTTTTTAGTGTGCTACTCTGAAACTTTCCTTCTCCTTCTGTCTGAGCGTTGGTGTTCTATCTTAGGCTACATTCTCTCCCTCATAAGCCTAGGGCTGGATGATATGACCTAAAAATAAAATTTTGATGATCTTTAAATATTGCAACAGAATGAGATAATAGTACACTAAGGTCTCCATTAAAAATACACACTTGCTTATAGTGGTTTTTATTTTTGGTTCATGAATCTCATGGATTTCACGTGTTTTTCACAAATTTTTTTGTTTTTTTATGTTCTTACATTTCTATTACAACGGATATGTCAAAAATGTCAAAAAGTATGACTTGGAGCATACTGCTTTTTAAACATCTCCAATGAACCAAATAAAAAAAGGTCTGGTTTCAGAAAGTATCCGGACAACACTGAAGATTAGCCTGAATAAAGAATAGAATGGTACTTACCCTGCAACTCTATAACTGCCGCTCAAGTTTTCCAATCTGGGTTCTGTTCTCTCAGGATGCGATGGTGATGTCATGTCCATAACATGTGATCACTGCAGCCAAGCTGGCCTCTTGGCTGCAGCGGTCACTTGTGAAGTTGCTGTTTCACCCAAGTAAACAGAGCCTAGTAGGGAGAACCAGAACAGCAGTGCTGGATTTTCTAGGTAGGTACTGCTCTGTTCTTTATTGCATCCTATTCTTAAATGTTGTCTGGTTTCTTATTCAAACTGAACAGCCCATTTAATGTTGTTCAAATTCTTTTATTAGTAAGAGCCAATATAAGCACATTACAATGAGAAACAGCCAGATTCCAAGTCGAGGCTGTGTACAATAGTAGTGTACATACAGGTGATCACATTTAATGTAAGCAAATACATTTTAAAGACATAGATGGGGAAATATAACTTGTGATCCCAGCTTCCATTGTAAAGGTATCTCATAATCCCAGTTACGGGTGGAGAGGATAGAAAGCTCCAACTTATACTACACAACAAAAAAACAAATAAAAGAAAGGCAGGACCACATAGGGGAAGAAGGGGAAGGAGGAGGGGAATCCCTGACAATACAAGTAGAAGAGACAATGTAGAATAATTCCCAAGGCGTACGGAACGCAGGTGGAATACTCCCTAACTTAGGCGCAACTATTGATGCAGGCAAAGAGAATGGAATTCTGCATGGAAGGTGCAGTCTCCCTAGGAACTGGCGACATCTCTATTCAGCCACGTGATAAAATCAGGAGATCCCTTGAACAGGATCCAAGGAGTCCAAATTTTTAAAAAACTTTGTGGAGTCACCCATGTCCTCCGCCCAGAGCTCCTCCATTCTGTAGATTTTTTCAAAAGTGATGAGCCAGTCCCTAGGGAGAGGGGCGGATGTGGATTTTCAGAATCTAGGGATAACCAGGCGTGCTGCTTGAACAAAGAATCTCAGAAGACCCTTTTTCAGAGCAGAGATTGAGCTAGAAAACATGGAGAGCAAAGCGCCCTCAGGAGTCCATCTGGAGGAGCTACCGCTAACCATGTCAAACAGATTAATAGCTTCCCAAAAAGGAGTGATTTTGCTGCAGAACCACCAGATATGGGACATGTTGCCCTCCTCACGACCACATCTCCAGCAAGAGCTAGGGCAGGAAGAAAAGAAAGAGTGCAGCAGAACCGGGGTCCTGTACCATCTGGACATAATCTTAAAATTCTTCTCCTGGAGACTGCAGCTTATAGAGGACTTATGAGAAAACTCGAATGCCTTCTCCCATAGGTCAGAAGGGAAAGATTTCCCTAATTCTCTTTTCCAAGCCCTTACAAAGGGTAAGTCAGAGATGGTATCATCTTTCCCCTGGAGTAGCCCGTAAACCAGAGACACTAAATGTGTGTGTGTGGGGGGGGGGGGGGATGTTTGGGTGCACAGCGCCTCAAAGGGGGAAGGTCTCTAGATAGAGTGTTATTGGGGCCTAAGGAGGACAAGAAGTCTCTTAAGCTGATGTACTTAAGCCATGCCCCTTTAGATGCCCCCCCGGGAAGGAGGAAAGCGGCTGAAGGGATCCCCTCACCAGAACCATACAGTACATCCTAGATACAGTAGGATTTTCTGCGAGGACCAAACCCAGAAATGACGTATGATCCATTCCCAAAGGGAAGTCAGGATTGTTAAGAAGGGGGGTCATAGGGCTGGGGGACCGAGTGAGACCTAATGGTATTGCTATTCTATCCCAGATTTTCAGGATACCCAAAGTCAGTAGGGGGAGTCGCGAGGGTCTCTTGGATTTAGAGATCCAGAGTAGATTTTGGGTTGGGTACCCCACCACCTGTTTCTCAAGCTGGACCCATGTTTTAGATTGCCCGCTGTGGAACCAATCCAATATGTATGAAAGGGTTGCCGCTTTATGGTAGTTTGGTAAATCCGGGACCCCCACGCCTCCCCTCGGCCTGCTGCGCACCAAAAATCTCATCCCCATCCTAGGGGAAGATCCTGCCCAGATAAATCTAAGGAACATAGATCTCAGAGTCCTGAAAAAGGTGTTCGAGAGGGGTATTGGGATGGTGCGAAAAAGGTATAAGATACGAGGGAGAATATTCATTTTAAGTGTGTGTATCCTACCAAACCAAGACAAGGCAATCCCCTCCAGACCTTCAAATCCCTACGGACTTCCTCAATAAGGGGAATGAAATTCAAGGAGAAGAGACTAGCTAAATCAGAGGGAATGGCCGTACCTAAATAAGCTATGTGGCCGTGAGCCCAGCGAAAGGGAAAAGAAGACTGTAAACTATTGGCCAATTCCTGGGGCAAGGTAATATTAAAGACCTCAGACTTGTGGAGGTTCACTTTAAAGTTGCTGAGGTCAACAAAGGTCGAAAATTCCTTCAGAATGTTAGGGAAGCTGACCAGCGGATCTGTGCAGTAGATAAGGAGGTCATCTGCATAGATGGCAATCTTTGACTCCAAATCACCCGTGCTTAGGCCCCTGATGGATTCATTGGCCCTCAGAGCTCTGGCTAGAAATTCCATAACCATAATGTATAGCAGAGGGGAAAGTGGACACCCTTTTCTGGTGCCATTATGGATACGGAAGGGAGTCGATAATGATCCGTTGACTCGGACCTGGGTGCTAGGGTCATGGTACAATGCCAGAATTCTATCAAACATGCCAGGGCCGAAACCGAACACTTTAAGGGATTCAGATAGAAAGGACCAATCTACTCGATCGAACGCCTTCTCTGCGTCGATCGACAAAAGACACAGAGGAGATCCCCTCTTGCTAGCATGGTCAATGATGGCCATGGTACGGATGGTGTTGTCACGTGTTTCCCTTCCCGGGACAAAGCCCGTCTGATCCACATGAATCAAAGATGGTATAAGCGGCTTCATTCGATCTGATAATATTTTTGCGTAGCTCTTCACGTCTACGTTGATCAGAGAAATAGGACGATAGTTGCTACATACTAGTGTGTCTTTCCCCGGTTTCAGTATAACACATATGTGGGCCATCAAAGCCTGGGGAGGGAAAGACGAGCCATCCGCCAAGGAATTGCACATTCTAGCAAAGGGGGATGAGATCTCGTCCAGAAAGTTCTTGTAAAAGCGAGGCGTAAAGCAGTCTGGTCCTGGGCTTTTAACGACCGTCAAACCCTTAATTGTTTTATGAACCTCCATTTCCGTTATCTCACCTTCTAATTCTTCCCTCTGCTCAGCGAATAATGTAGGGCCAAGCAAGGCGGACATATAGTTCTTGATCTTTTTAGTTTTAGCTTCCATGGGTAAATCCGCGAACTTCCCCTTAATGTTATACAATTCTTCATAATAGGAGCGGAATTCTTGGAGTATGTCCCCTGTCGCGTGTATTCGTCCTCCCAACCTGCGATTTAGGGAAGGGATATAAGAAGCGTTCGATTTGGGCTGCAACATTCTCGCCAACAGTCTGCCGCTTTTATCACCGTGATCATAGAAGAGTTTTTGCAACCTATCCCTAGCACCCAGATACTTTTGATCGATTATTTTCCTGAGAGCTGTGCGAGTCTCACAGAGCTCCTGGAAAGCCTCATTTGAAGGTGACCCCTTATGTTTCTGCTCCAGGTCCGCCAGTTTCATCAATAACGATTTAACTTCCTCAGCTCTAATTTTCTTAAGTCTGGAAGCGTGTAGGATGAATCTGCCTCTAATCACACACTTCAGGGCTTCCCACTGAATAGTCGGACTAGAAGGGTCGGATTTGTGGTTTAAGGCAAAGTCAGTGAGGGCGGATCATATGTCAGCAGCGCAGACAGGATCTCTAAGTATGTTGTCATTGAGTTTCCAGGAACCAAATGACCTGGAGGGGTCACCAATGTCAAGGGCCACCCATGTCATGGAGTGGTCTGAAAATAATGCAGGTTTAATTCCTGCGACTGGGCGCGAGTCGAGTAAGGAGTGGGAGATAAATATATAGTCCAGGCGGTGATATGTGTTGTGAGATGCAGAAAAGAACGTGTAGTCTTTCGTGGTAGGAAATAAAATGCGCCATACGTCTATCAGTTTAAGGGATCGGAGATGTCTCTTGAAGCCACGGGACACCCCAGGGGAAATAGAGGACCTACCAGAGGAGGCATCCAGGGACACATCCAGGGGAAAGTTAATATCTCCTCCCAGGATGATCGGCAGACCATCTGCAAAATCAATTAAGGTGGAGAACATTTTAGAGGCAAAACGAGAGTGCCCTGCATTAGGAAAGTAAATGTTAGCAATTATCAGGATTCTAGACGATAGGAAAACCTTAACGAAGAGGAAATGGCCAGAAACATCAGAAACTGTGTCTAAAATTTCACAAGGTACTGATTTATGAACAGCAATGGACATGCCCCGAGATTTGGACTCGGAATGTGTACAATGCGACCAGGTCGTGTAATATCTATTTTTGCAGGAGGGCACATGCCCAGTTTTAAAGTGAGTCTCCTGCAAAAGAGCTATCGAGGCCTTTTGTTTATGCATGCTATACAAAATTTGATTGCGCTTAGCAGTTTCATTAAATCCATTCACATTATAGGAACTGAATCTAACAGACGCCATTGAGGGAAGTAGGTTTGAGAAACCTAAGTGCATCAGTGTCAGGAAAGGAAGGGGGAGGGAAAGAACAGCAAGGGAGACAGGACAAGACAGGGTGGACAATATATAGACTAACAATTAGCACATAAGGCAGTAACCAGTGGCAAGCAGCCTGAGAATTCAGCATCTCAGGGGAGTCTCTGCCAAACAAACAGGAAGGAGCGGTGGAAGCCCAGGGTGAGCAGGCACCCTCCCGCCATTCATAATGAACGCAAAACCGGTATAAAGCTATTATAGTAAACATAGTACTGCCCATGTACTAGCCCCAAAATGGGAGCCAGGGCACGGCCAGTATTAACAATACTGCAGGAAACACTTGCAGAGGAGTATAAATGATAACCGAAAACAGTGAAATTTGACTAGCTGGAACATTGGGCAGAAAGACTGAATACGTGGGCCCAAAGAATACAAAACGGGTGCAGAGGCCCACTTAAGAAGTGGACAGAGGATAGTCCAACATAGGGAGAGTGGACGCGGATATCACGGCGTCTTCTTTGGCTTTGCGGACCGCGGAGAAACTTGTGTCCACTGTACTCTATCTGGCAGCTGTGCAGGGGATGGCAACACTGGCCAATCTGGGAGGGAAACCTTGGGCAGCGAGAAAGTCTCAAGGAATTTAGGGAGATCCTCCAGGTCTCGGAACGTCGCCGTCTTGCCGTCCTTCCTGGCATGTAGCTAAAACGGAAAGCCCCAGTGGTATATGATGTCAGGCAGGATCTGAATCTGGGCCCCTTGATAGAACAGGTCCTAGGACTGACGCGCTGCCCTCATAAAGTCTTCCTTGATTCTGAAAAAATGCACCCGGCACACAATGTCCCGCAGTCTGTTAGAGTCTGCTGATTTAGGCCCTAGGGCCCTATGGACCCGATCCAGCTCGATGGGGGTATAGTTTGAGCCCTTTAGCAGAGAGCTGAATAACGCCTGAACAGAGGCTTCCAAGTCAGCCGGCGTAACGGATTCTGGCAGCCCCCTTATCCGGAGGTTATTTCTCCGGTGACGATTGTCAATGTCGTCAATATGAGATAAAATCTGGGAGATCTGCAAGGAGTGAGCAGAAAGCACCTGCTGGTGGTCTGCAAGGTGCTCGAAGACAGCCTCCTGCGTTTTCTCAGAGGCCTCCACCCGGTGACCCAAGTGAACAATCTCCCCCTTCAGTACCTCCATCTCCGTTTTGTAGCTCTGCTCGAGGTGGGAGACCGAATGTTCCAAGTCCTCCTTTGTAGGTAAGGCTCTCAGTTGTGCTTGCAGATCCCATCCGATATCGGAGGTGCACGAGGAAGGACTCCTGGAGTGAGTATCTGAGGGGGCCGAGCGGGAGCCGCGATCTGGAAGCGCCGTGGAGGTGTCGGCGGCCATCTTGGGAGCTCCCTGCTGTCCCGTTATGCTCGACTGGGAACCGAAGAATTTCTGGATGTCGGCTCCGTCACCCTGCTGGTCGGTGTCCGCAGTGTTCTTGGCTGTTTTTCTGCCCATGTCGGTCAGGTGAAAGCAGAGTTTATAGCGTGGAAATAGCTGAATATGCTGGAATGGCGGGAGAGCTGCAGCGACGCACGTCTCACTCGGCCATGAGCAAGCCACGCCCCCCCACAGCCCATTTAATGGCCAGACACTTTTTGGTGATTTAGCGATTTGGTGGTGTAATGGGCCACTTTTATTTTTTGGGATGCCAAAATAATTTTGGAGTTTTTTTTTTTTTTTACATGACTCAATTTTCTGTGACACTTTCTTTGTTATTAAGTTTTATCACAGTTTTTTTTTTCCCCTGCAAGGGGATAACCAAATAATTTTTAATGTCTTTTAGAGTAGTTTCATACCTGTGGCATGGCTATCCGGCAGGCTGTTCTGGCAGGTGAACAGCCCGCCGGATCCACCATGCCGCAAGTGCCCGTGTACTGCCGCTCCGTCCCCATTGACTGTAATAGGGGCAGGGGGCGGAGCTACGGCACAGCACGGCCAGAGATTGCTGGACTAAAAGTCCTGCATGTCCAACTTTTCAGTGTGGCGATCAATGCTGTGCTGCGCCATAGCTCCACTCCCGCTATAGTCAATGGGGAGTGGCAGTCCGACGAAATAGCGGCAGGTCGGATCTGACAGGGTGAACAGCCTGTCGGATCCGTCCTGCCGCAAGTGTGAAAGTACCCTAACAGTCCTTAAAAGGAAAATTCTGGCACCGGCAAGGGAACTAAAATACCAGCCTTGCTGGTGAACTACTGGCCGGGTGGCAACCCAAGCCACAGAACAGACATATGATAGTTTTGTTCCGCATCCAATTCCCATTATTGGGGGATTGGATGCGGACCCCTTATTTACAATGGGGCCACAAGAGATGCAGACAGCACACTGTGTGCTGTCTGCATCTTTTTCCGCTCCATTAAAACTAAGGGGTCCGCATCCAATGCCCCAATAATGGGAATTGGATGCGGAACAAAACTATCATGGTTTGATGGGGCTTTATCACTTTATTTAATCAGGTTACCTTTCATTTTAAGGAAGATGGCCCAGGAGAGATGGGAACACGACACTGACTGGAGTCCTTTCCTGCAGTCAGTGACATGTTCCTCTTTGTAGCCCTCTCCACGCCCCCCTTCCTTCCCAAATGTGACATTTATTTTATTGGTGGCAGTGGTGATTTCCCTCCCCTCTCCAGCAGCACGTAAGTGTCCTTTGGAACTTGAAGCTCCCTTACGTGCTGCCGCTGCTGCAGGGGAGGAGAGACCTGGGAGCGCACTGAGGGAGAAAGCTCCCTCCACGTGCAGGTGCCGGATGAAAGCGCTGGTGCCTCCATGTGGAGGGAGCCGTCTCTCACTGCGCCCCTGGGACAGGAGGAAGTGCGCCGGTAAGCTCCTCCTCCTGCACGTACCAGAGTGTGCAGGAGAGGAGGAGCGCTCTGAAGGATGGCCGGGGTCCGGACAACTGGCGGCCGCAGTCCGTATTTGGACCGCGGTCCGCCAGTTGAGTACCCCTGGACTAGAGAATCCTTCTGGATGTTCCAGTTACTTGACATGATTCCATTTTACATAATTAGGTGGGTGATATGTGGGTCATATGTTTTTGTGTCTAATTTTTGTATTGTATTTTTGAAGGATAGTTGTTAATTTATGATATTTATTGCATATTTCTGCTTATTCAATATTATTCAGTCCATTTTTTTCTATGTTACTGGTTTATGCACTTTCATTGGCTGTTTAGCATTATATACAGGTGAAACTCGAAAAATTTGAATATTGTGCAAAAATGTATTTATTTTAGTAATGCAATTTAAAAGGAGTTACATTAATGCAACTTAAAATTAGAATATTGGGAAAAGGAGTTCAATATTCTAGGATCAAAGTGTCACACTCTAGTCAGCTAATTAATCCACACCCCCTGAGCAAAGGGGACCTCAAAATTGTGACTTTGTGGTTTCATAAGCTGTAAGCCATAATCATCCAAATGATAACAAATAAAGGCTTGAAATATCTTGCTTTGCATGTAATGAGTCTATCTGATATGTTAGTTTCATCTTTTACTGTAAGTTGCATCACTGAAATAAATGAACTTTGCACAATATTCTAATTTTTCGAGTTTCACCTGTATGTGCAATGCAGCATTATGTCAGGAGCAAGGATTTGAATTCAATCATCCGAAACGTGCAGACTCTGCTAGTCTTTTCTGTACAGGTTTTATCCCTTTTGCTAAATAGAATTCCCAAGTATTAGGAAGCTGGATTCTTCAGCGTTTTCTTTGCCAAGTTCTGCTCTGTATATTACTGTTGACATCATCATGTTTCCATTAAGGCCCCAGAGGAACAGATGACGTACAGTCTGTGTTACACAGCATGTGTATGGAAATAATTTCTTTATATGGAATCTGAGGGAACATAACTATTTTATTTCTGTTGCATTCAGAAGGAATGGAGGGGGTGTGCTTGAGCAGGGACTGGCTTAACAATCACTCAGTGCCTGATGTGTCCCTCTTTCCATTCATTAAACATTAGGAGATATACAATTTGCCAAAGACAAATATGAATATTTTCTAATTTCCATGATTTATTTTATTGCATTTATTCAACACATCAAGCAATGCAGCAAGTATTTCCTCGTACCATGACAATAACATTTACCAAATAATGTCGTGCAAAGCTATGCCAATAAAAGTGAAGAACATAGTTAAAAGCTATGGACATCCTTGGGGACAACTTTTATATTATTTCATTTTACTAATCATTTGGTGTTTATAAAAAAAATTATACAGCTAATAGTCCTTTAAATTGTGACTTCACCATAATCTGGCTTTGCGCTGCATACTAATTAATTAAAATGAAAAGAAAGAAGCGAAAGAGCTACAATAATTCCCCCGTAAACCAATCTTTATTACATGATTACACTATTCCAGTTTGGTTCCGTATGAGTTACGTTTTGCCTGATATTGTGTGTTGCCAAGCCCCCTTGTTGCATCTCGTCTCCACATTAATAGGGGTATTTTGTATTTTAATGTAATCCTGTAATAAAGATTGAGTTTAAGGTTGAATTATTGTAGCTCTGCCGCTTCTTTCTTTCCGCAGTCCCATCCGGATCAAAAGTCATGATGTTCTGGTGCCATTCACATTACCTCTGCAGCCAATGACTAGCCTCATGGTCATGTGTGCCAAAACAGCATGTAACCACAGAGGCTCAGCAGTCACGTACCATTCTTGTACACATGACCGCTGAGGCCAGACATTGGCTGCAGTTTTCATGTGAAGTCCCATTTCGGAGCATCATGACTTTCAATCTTGCTGGGACCACAAATGGCAGGGATGTGGGCTATAGCACGGAACTTTTTTAATTTTTTATTTACACCTCCCATTTCCTGAAATCAACTCTTGATTTAACTTTTCATTTAGGCCCTACAATCCCTTTATAAGTGTTGGCTTTCTAGTGATATTTCTAAAATGCCATAAACTTCTGTCCTGGCAGAGAAAACTTTTAGGGGAAAATGTATCAAAGGCTGGTGCTATACACTGGTCTTTATTATGGCATCTGTCAGCAGAAGATATGCTTAATTTATGATGTTTATGATGAGGGATGCACCTCATCATAAGTTAGGTGCATCCTCTGACAGTCTGTGCACCTAAACTAAAATCTACACGGGCCCATAGCTGGCGTAGATTTTTATAATCATTTACGCCATAAACCAGGCAGAAATTATAAATGTACCCACTCTCTCACCACGCCTAAAAGGGCAACATAGAAACAGAGATTTAGGGGGTTTGCAACTTTTCTATGTCCAAAAACCAGTGTAGGGGGAAAATACATTTCCCTCCAAAATCTCATTCAGTTCTTCAGTTCCAGCGTTCCTGCTGCCCATGGATACAGTTTGAAAACACTGGATGGTGGTGGTTTCTGTATCTATAGCTCTGAAGATGGTGGCAGCCACGTGAGTTACCCTCATAATGACTTCTCTGGCTGTTCTCTCTTCTGTCTAAGCACTGCGCATGTGCCTAACACATTCAGCAACTGCACAGAAGGGGGTTTATATGGGAAGGTGGTTAGGTGGGTAAATGAGATTACAGTTTTCTGTGCCAAAACACAAAAGTTTATGGTGTTTTAGAAATGTCACAACAAAGTGGCCAACTCCATTAATGCTTTAAATCCTCAGCCAACAAGCTTGTATCTCTACAGTTACTATGTAGTCAAAATATTGCTTACTCAATTACGTCTGCCCTGTATGTGATCAGCCTATGGCCTATTTTTGAAGCAAAGCTGTTTTAGACAGATTTTGCAGGATTTATACTGTACATTGGTGACTTTTTTAGCATAGGTTATCAATATCTCATGAGTGGGGTCTGACTCTTGGCAACCTCTCCAGTCAACTGTTAGAAGGTGCCATGGTGCTCAGGTGACATCATGTCAATCAGTCACATTCAAGTGAATAGAACTGGGCTGCAATACCAAGCACAGCCACTATACAGTGTATGGAACTCTTTTCAGCCCTGTAGGGGAACGGCACAGATGTCCTAACCCCACCAATCAGATATTGATGACTGACAAGTCATCAATATGTTAGTCCTGGAAACCACTTTAACAAAACTATCCCTGATTTACTTGACTGAAACATTATACTGTATACTATATTAATAACAGTAAGCCAAGGTAATGTCTGTAAAAAATAAAAAAAGGGGAATTTATATTTCCAAGAAAGCAACATTTTGGCATATCTGACATATCTGACATATTCAACTACAGAATAAACTGTGTTAGGCTTCTTTCACACTAGCGGAATAGTTTCAGCAGGAAAAGTCTGCCTGAGCTCTGTGGATCCCACACTGCCAGATGTTATTACTGTCTGGACGAACCCCGATATATTTCATGGACCCCATTAAGCCACCTGCACACAGTGCGGAATAGACATGTTTTTTCCGCATGGATTCCTCTGCTGAAGAATTGCAACATAGTATAGTACCAGCAAAGTGTATGAGATTACAAAAAAATTCCCAATCCACAGCATTGTCAATTATGTTTGCGGTTTTAGCTTCAGATTTCAGACATGTTGCAGAAACACACATAAATCTGCATGAAAATCACCCACATCACGTGCAGATGGCCTTACAGCCAATGGGGCTGGCTGGCATTGAGGTAACACCCGGCAATGCTGTTGCAGAGAGCTCCAGCAGGGTGTTCTATGCCACACGTGTGAACCTAGCATTTTACAGAGTGAGGATCTTCTGAAATACAGTTTTGATACATATTACAGTCTCTCCCTCTGAGGCATCTGCTGTTACGTTCTTGAATTTGTACATAGATTAATCATGTTCCAAGTAACGTCAGGCACTCAAAAAATCAAGCATATTATATAATACTGACAGAAAATGTAAATTTCAAAAATGATCAGCTGTGTTTTTTGGAATTCACAAAAATAAATATTCTGAGGACACTGCCTGCTCCTTTTTTTGTATTTTTTTCATGTGTTTAAGGTAGCAGAATAGATGGCATCTTAGATATAGTGTAAGCAGGAAAATCAACAGAAAGGTCTTGTAATATATATACATATACTGTATGTAGGAGTTTTCTATTAATTCAGTAATTTCATCAGAAAACACATATGTGCAGAAGAAACAGAACAAAATTGTAATTATCCAATCTCCTATGTAAGGAACAGAATAGGGATATGAAAATAAAAGACCATGGCAGTAGGTAAGTAACACAAGCTTTCAAAGATACTTGTCTTCATGTAAACAAAAACCTTTGTTTGTGGGACAAAATTACTGAATTACAAATGTCATAGTAGAACCAGCATATATACCAGAATGGCAGATAATATGGCTGCTATGGGCCCTTTAAAAGAGTGAGCCTTGCCTCTTGGTCATATCCCCCTAGATACTTGGTGGAGTAAACATGTAAAGCCTTCCCTTTCCAAATAAACAACAGTTTTAGCAAATAAAGGAGTAAGAAATAGATGTCATGGATAGAGTATGGCAGGAACATACACATCAGAATCTTTTGTTGTAGATGGCGAAACCCAGCACTATAATGATCTCTTTAGAGAGTGGAGAACCTCTCTCCGCTATATGCCACTGCCAGGCCTGCATATGTTTTATATCCTGAGCTCACAAATTATAAACTGAAGTCTGTCTCCATGTCCATAAGTTAAAGTCCATTAAGGCACTTGAGAAAAGTCAATAGAGAAAGTCTTGATATTGTGCACTCATAGACACTCATCATAAAGATCAATGGGTTTTATATTGTAGAGAACTATAAAAATAAGACCACCTTCTTCTGAAGACTATTTGAAAATAACATCTTGATTGTGCATCCATTCCTAATGATGTAGGTAACATGGTTCCTTATTTTTCATAGCCTTGAGTGGATTATTGTCCTCCTGGTGGAACTGAACTGGTTTAGCAGTAGATTTAAGATGTTTACTGATATTTCTATTGTTACCATAGATTATTTTACACACTCAAACTATTAACACTAATGTAGAGCAGCGCTCAACGCATATAAAATATTTTCACACAGTTAAATATCATTCTCTATAGATCTCTAGCAGCAAATAGAAATATACAGGAACAAGGAAGGTGGATAGTGCTTGGAAAGGATCTCAGCATCTTGGTATGGATTCTTCTTTAGCCTGGTGGCATGCATTAAATATTATGTTTCAAATATTTTTACCATATGTGTTTGGTGAAGTTTCTTGTAATATAGAAAAGTTTGTGATAAGCATTGCACATATTTAAGCTGTTCAAATTGTCTTTGGCCCCCCATCACTTCAACTGATCCGACATTTTTCCTTTTTGCTCAGCTTTCTCCTCCTCTGCTCAAGACCTCTTTCTATGAGTTCATCTTCCTCTACAGCCCTGCAACAAATTATCACAAAAACCAAATGTCACACTGGTTGAAATATGAGAATGATGAGATAATATTTAAAGGCACAGATACATACTTTATCTCTTTGATATGAAGATCTCTCACCAGACCATCTCGTTGGTCTACAAGAGATACAAGCTCATCAAGTAAGAGCTTTTCCCTCCGCTTCTGAGCTTCACTTTTTAAGCTCTCTGTATAAAAGATAATAAAAGAAGGTACACCATCAGCTTCATACAACAATGTAAGTAATACAGTACAGTAATGTATCAATGACTTGTTCAGATATGAACACTTTCCATTTAAGATCTGGTAGAACATTCAATGATATAATGGAAAGCCCAAAAATTACTATTGTACCACACATACTATCATGTCTACCAGCTTATTATGCAGAACTCACTACATATGATTTTAGGATTTCAGATTCACAAATAAAAAAATGTTTCTCGCTTCGCGTGCGATATAACTGTAAGCTGGGCAGCCTTAAGGAAAACAAACATTTAAAGGGGTTTTTGATAGCTGTTGGTGACCTATCCCCATCGTTCAGCTATTTCAGGGCAGCCGCCGATGCTGTAAACTATATGGTGGACTATTTCTAGTCCAGAGTACTGCAGCATCAATTCAGTTGAAAGAGAGCAGAGTTGCACTAAGTCATAGGCTAAGTTGGCTTACTTTTATTCCAAAAATGTTGGTGTATTTTATTTTGTGCATATTTTGTGCACAGAGTAGCATCTAAGCCACACCCACTTTCCTTCAATGTGGTGTCCCTTTTCAACTAAGCCACACCTACTTTTTGGTTGAGGTGTAAAAAGGTCAGAAAAGTGTCTAAAACACTTAATAATATGAAAATGTAAAAAACTTGCATATTTCCCATACTCACCATCTGTGCACAGCAACGCTCGCAGGTCTCTACTCAAGAGTTCAAAGCGCCTTTCTAGGTCCTGCTCCTCTGCCCTTAAACCCAAAAATCCAATCAGTATATATTTTCTATAGTGCATCATTTATTTATTTTACTCATTTATATAGCGATACTATATTCCACAGCACTTTTCAGACATTAGCATCATGCTGTCGCCAATGGGGCTCACAAGCATAATAATTAGCTCTAGAATGTGTCATAAAGGGGTATGCTGCAATAATCATTTACCATGGCCCTGCATGACTCTGGAGCTCACACTGAGAACAGGGGCCACTGGCCATAATTTTATGTTCTGGACTTTTTGCAGACAGCATGCTCATAGCAGCATTAGTGCATTAGTACACAGTGTATTTTGAGTCCCATAGTAATGTGGTTGCCTGTTTTGCTTCCTATACTCACATCAACTGTAGTTCATCTTGTCTGCGGATTAATGCATTCTTTTGATTCACCAGTGTGAACCATTCCTGAATCAAAGCCTCCTCAGTGTCTTTGTCATTACCTGGGAAATGAATGTTGGAAAGGTTACATTTTCAAAGAAAAAGAATATCTGCTGCCCCCTTTTGGTTTCCTGGAGGTTTAATAAGATCATATCTTCTTTGGGCCTAAATGTGAATTTATGTTATTGCTTTGACTGATGATTTATGTTGTTCCTTTTGTTTATAACTGTATTTTATGCACAAAAATAACACACAATGTAAAGAAAATGCGGGTTATAATTCTATACCACTTTCCATTAGGCGTCGGAGGTCCTTCTCTACTATGGCTGCTCTTGAGTCAATTTCTTCCTGCTGATGTTCCAGGGCAGCAAGCTCAGAGGTGACATACTGGCTGGTGTCCTTAAGGACCTGAGAACAATACAATGCATCACAGATTAGTACAGGTAGTTGGTGATGCATTTATGGCAGTACATAAATAAATAAAGTACCCTAAAATACCGCAGTATGCCCCATGGTATTTCTAATATCAAATTGTATGTAGCCTTCTAGAATGACTGTTTCTGTGTGTCTAATGGAGAATATTATATGATATATGCATGGTTACCAACAGCCCTGTATTTGCAGGGACTGTCCCTAATTTTCAGACACAGTCTCACGCCAAAAATGGGTGAGGCTTATGTAAGCAGTAGCCATAAATGGAGGGTCACTTAGGGTTTGGTGGTGTTCCCAGGGTTAGGGCTTAGATGCCCTGAATTTATCAACTCCTATGTTGGGAAAGTATGTACAGTAGAGATGAGTTTTGAAAAAGTCGACTTTGCAGCTTTGTCAAAGTTCAACAAGAAATTTGATCTGTTAAACAGGAGCTGTACCCACCCGCAAGTTCGTGGCGGGCCTCATTCACTTTAATGGCAGGCGAACCTGAAAAACATTCAGGTCATATTTGCAGCCACCAAATATTTACTAGAAGTGGACAAATTGTCCCACAACACGGAAAGTGACATACCAAAGGGGAATAAGTTGCAAAAATTCCCACAAAAAATATGTATTTTAATCAGGGGCCATTTTTATGCATCTTAAAAGGGAAACTCTCAAAAATGTGCCCTGCTGGAGCCAATTTTTAAAGAATTTTAAACCATGGGAGTACAGGCTCCAAACATTAGGCATTTACCATTTAGAAAACATCAAGTGATTATGTGGCTGGAGGTATATTAGACGGTTAATGGATATCAATTTTACTGTAGGCCAGAGGACTACAGGCCCCAAAATTTATTTATTCACCGTACAGAAAAGAACAATTGATAATGTGGCTGGAGGTACATTAGGCGGTCACCGTATAACAATTTTACTGTTGGCCAGTTAGATTACAGGCCCCAAAAATTATGCATTCACTGTACAGAAAAGATCAAGTGATTATGTTGATGAAGTTATATTAGACGGTCAAGGGATATCAATTTTACTGCAGGACAGTACAAACACATGTCAAGTACATACAGGTCCTTCTAAAAAAAATTGCATATTGTGATAAAGTTCATTATTTTCTGTAATGTACTGATAAACATTAGACTTTCATATATTTTAGATTCATTACACACAACTGAAGTAGTTCAAGCCTTTTATTGTTTTAATATTGATGATTTTATTGATCTAAAAAAAATTGCATATTTCATCCGACCAATAAAAGAAAAGGGTTTTTAATACAAAAAAAGTCAACCTTCAAATAATTATGTTCAGTTATGCACTCAATACTTGGTCGGGAATCCTTTTGCAGAAATGACTGCTTCAATGCGGCGTGGCATGGAGGCAATCAGCCTGTGGCACTGCTGAGGTGTTATGGAGGCCCAGGATGCTTCGATAGCGGCCTTAAGCTCATCCAGAGTGTTGGGTCTTGCGTCTCTCAACTTTCTCTTCCCAATATCCCACAGATTCTCTATAGGGTTCAGGTCAGGGGAGTTGGCAGGCCAATTGAGCACAGTAATACCATGGTCAGTAAACCATTTACCAGTGGTTTTGGCACTGTGAGCAGGTGCCAGGTCGTGCTGAAAAATGAAATCTTCATCTCCATAAAGCTTTTCAGCAGATGGAAGCATGAAGTGCTCCAAAATCTCCTGATAGCTAGCTGCATTGACCCTGCCCTTGATAAAACACAGTGGACCAACACCAGCAGCTGACATGGCACCCCAGACCATCACTGACTGTGGGTACTTGACATTGGACTTCAGGCATTTTGGCATTTCCCTCTCCCCAGTCTTCCTCCAGACTCTGGCATCTTGATTTCCGAATGACATGCAACAGTCCAATGCTGCTTCTCTGTAGCCCAGGTCAGATGCTTCTGCCGCTGTTTCTGGTTCAAAAGTGGCTAGACCAGGGGAATGCGGCACCTGTAGCCCATTTCCTGCACACGCCTGTACACGGTGACTCTGGATGTTTCTACTCCAGACTCAGTCCACTGCTTCCGCGGGTCCCCCAAGGTCTGGAATCGGTCCTTCTCCATAATCTTCCTCAGGGTCCAGTCACCTCTTCTCGTTGTGCAGCGTTTTCTGCCACACTTTTTCCTTCCCACAGACTTCCCACTGAGGTGCCTTGATACAGCACTCTGGGAACAGCCTATTCGTTCAGAAATTTCTTTCTGTGTCTTACCCTCTTGCTTGAGGGTGTCAATGATGGCCTTCTGGACAGCAGTCAGGTCGGCAGTCTTACCCATGATTGCGGTTTTGAGTAATGAACCAGGCTGGTAGTTTTTAAAAGCCTCAGGAATCTTTTGCAGGTGTTTAGAGTTAATTAGTTGATTCAGATGGTTAGGTTAATAGCTCGTTTAGAGAACCTTTTCATGATATGCAAATTTTTTTAGATAGGAATTTGGGGTTTTCATGAGCTGTATGCCAAAATCATCAATATTAAAACAATAAAAGGCTTGAACTGCTTCAGTTGGTGTGTAATGAATCTAAAATATATGAAAGTCTAATGTTTATCAGTACATTACAGAAGATAATGAACTTTATCATAATATGCTAATTTTTTTAGAAGGACCTGTATTTTTAAAAGAACTAAAAATATAAAATTGGATAAAAAAACATGGCTAACAAAATCCCCCCTCTTGAAAAAAACCCAAATGATAATAGTTGAAATTTGATAACACATGGTGGTCACAGGTGTTGAATTCCTCCGTGTCCCCAAACATTAGGCATTCACAGGACAGAAAAGGCCTTTTATTCCACTGTATTTAAAAAAAGACAGGGACCATTATTTGTTCTGGGTGGTTGGGCATATGTGTGGGATGGCATGAGGAAATTCAATTAAACGTGGTCGTCACAGGTGTTGAATTCCTCAGAGATCCATGCCTCACTCATTTTTAGAAATGTGAGATAGTACACACTGGCGTGAGATGGGCGGTTGCGCTTATTGGTTACGATTGCCGATGCTTCAGACAGGACACTCGATTGTGCCAGCTCTGGCCACAGGTCAAGCCTGCACACCCAGTAGTCCAGGGGTTCCTCGCTTCTCAGAGCGTCCACATCATCCATTAACCCGATGTAGTCGGACACATGTCCGATGTCCGTCCAGGCGTTCCCTGAGGCTCGATCCAGAGGGCGTCTGTCGATCGGTTGGCTGCAAGAATGATCTCATATCTGAAGTGACCAACACATATTCAAACCACCCTCTTCTTGCATGCGCTGTAGGATTGGTACCGCAACTGTTTCTCTGTGGGTGGAAATTTCATCTGCCAGTTCCCGCAACAGCAGAATGCAGCATTTCTCGAAGCAAGGCCTGGAAGTGCTGCATTCTGACATCCCTCTGTGATGCTGGTAACATGTCCGCCATTTTGTGTTTGTACCAGGGGTCTAAGTATGTTGGCACTCAGTACTTGTCCTTGCCCTTTATGCTTTATATACAGGGGTCCCTCTTCAAACACTGGAGCATAAAGGCCCTCATTTGCACTAAATTGGAAGCCGTGGAGCGCCCTGGCTACTGCTTATCGCCCAGGAGAATGTCGTCCTTGGTTTTCTCCCGCCATGCACGGACAACACCAGGGATCCCAGAAAAGTTGAAAGCCTGCTCCTCTTGCTCCCCCCCTCCCAGGCACTATCCTCCTCTGACTCCTCTTCAGACTCCTGTTGACTTGTCTCAGATGGAGTAGCCCCCCCTGGGAATTCATTCAGCATTGCGACACTCCTCATCTATCTGCTCCTGCTCCTCGACGGCTTGCTCAATGACACGACGCAATGCACGCTCCAGAAAGAAGGCGTAAGGTACGATGTCACTGATGGTGCCCTGGCTGTGACTGGCCAGTTTGGTGATCTCATCCAATGGCCTCAGAAGTCTGCATGCGTCGCGCATGAACATCCACTGGCGCAGTGAAAAAAAGAAGCTCTCCAGAACCTGTCCTGCCGCAGAGTTCGTACAGGTAGTCGTTAATGGCACGTTTTTGCTGGAGCAGCCTATCAAGCATATACAAGGTGGAGTTCCAGTGTGTCGGGCAGTCACAAATCAGACATCTGACGGGCAAGTGGTGTCGCCACTGAACATCAGCAAGGCAAGCCATGGCCAAGTAAGATCTTCTAAATATAGAGATTTTCCTGGCCTGCCGCAACAAATCGCTACACGACTAAGTTCAGGACGTCTGCCATGCATGGCACGTGTGTCATTTTGCCCTGTTTCAGCGTGTTCAGCAGATTGGCACCGTTGTCACACACCACTTTACCAATTGTCATTGAGCAGGGTTAGCCACTGATTGGCCTGTGACTGCAGAGCTGAAAGGAGTGCTCTTGGCTTCCAAGCACAACAGCCGCAGCACAGCATGGCAACGTCCCATCTGGCACATCGAATAGGTTCTGTTGAGCTGGGATGGTGCAGCGGAAGAGGCGGTAGCAGTGGAAAAGGAGGAGTCAGCTGAGGAGGAGATGGAGCATGGAGTAGGAGGAGGAGAAGAAGAAGAGGCAAGCCTGCATGCAATCCGTGGCGGTAACACGAAATCCACATGGGTGCCACGGTTGCAGGCTTGACAGCCATCCGAAGGTTCACCCAGTGGGCAGTAAAAGTTATGTACCTTCCCTGCCCGTGTTTGCTAGACCACGTGTCTATGGTCAGATGTATCTTGGCACCGACACTGTGCGCGAGAGATACATTCACTTGCCGCTTAACATGGCCATATAGCTCTGGGATGCCCTTCTGGGAGAAATACAGTATTTCCTTTCGGGGACCTTCCATTGCGGTATGCCAATGGCCACAAATTTTCTAAAGGCCTCTGTGTCCACCAGTTTATATGGCAGTAGTTGGTGGGCTAGCAGTTCCGACAAGCCGGCGGTCAGCCTTTGGGCAAGAGGGTTATCCGGCATCATCAACATTTTACGTTCGAACATTTGGGACTTTTGCCAGATGAACGCGACGACGGTACGGTGGAAGGTGGAGTGGGGGACAAATGGGAGAAGAGAGGATGGGGAGAAGAAGCAGGACATGGAGCACTGGAAGTGTGGCTTTGTGGGTTCTGACGGTGTTGCTCCCACTGGGCTCGTTGATGGGAGGCCTTCTTAAGGCGCTCATCTCTAGGTGAGTGTTGGGCTTACCGCAACTTATGTGTTGACAGGACAGGCTGCAGATGGCAACACTGCTGTCAGCAGCTGACACATGAAAAAAAGCCCACACTGCAGAGCCATGTGCTGGCATCCTGGGAGCACCAGATGTGACCATGCATGATGGATGGCTCCCTTCAGATACATTTGCAGTCTGCTTTTTGCCTCCTGTGCAACCCTCCTTGGGCTGATCTGGGTACTGTCGTCAGACCACTGACTTGAGTGGAGGGGCTATGGTGGTGGTGGTGGTGTCTTTGGGGGTGCACACAGCAGAGAGTGAGGAGGGTGCAGATACAGAGGATAAGGAGGGTGCAGATACAGAGGGTGAGGAGGGTTCAGAAGCGGAAGGCTGAGTGAGCCACTCAAACAACACTGGTGGGTTATTTGACGTAATCGCACACACCTTCTCAAACTTCCTACTTAGGCCCCAGCCTGGTGCACCTGCCCGAGCCCTCCCACTCTTGCGGAATGGCCTGCCTCTGCCCATCATTTTCAAAATGACCCTGTGACAAAGTCCCTACAGAAGAGCAGTATTTGTGGAAGCAGGTATATTGCAGGCCTCAATCAGTATTTTGTGGGAGCCGGTATATCAATCCACTCTATCAGTATTTTGTGGAAACAGGTATATAGAACCCAATAATGAATATTTGCTTGAAGCTGGCAAATCAAACCCCTTAATTAATATTTTGTGGAAACTGGTGTATCGCAGGCCTTAATCAATATTTGGTGGAATATCCACACAGCAACCTCTCCCTACACTGGCAAAAAACAGAATGTAAAATGGCAGCCAGATCGGTATATCAATACCCTGTATCAGTATTTTGTGGAAACAGGTATATAGAACCCAATAATGAATATTTGATGGAAGCTGGTATATCAAACCTCTCAATCTATATTCAGTAGAAGCCAGTGTATCACACCCTCAATCAATATTTTGTGGAAGCCGGTGTATCACACCCCTCAATTAGTATTTTGTGGAAGCAGGTATATCGCACCCCTTAATCAGTTTTTTGGGGGGCAACAGGTATATTACACCAGTTGAAATTTGTTATTCGAATAGCGTTTGTCCCTCTATCTAGCTGCGGTATCTCAGCAGAACCGCACACAACTGCTGCACAAAACAATTGCACTATAATATACTTTCTATGTTAGAAGGTATATTATAGGTATATCACACCCCTCTATCAGTTATTTATTTTTTTTGGGGGGGGGGGGGCAGCAGGTATATCACACCAGTTGCAATGACTTATTCCAATAGCGTTTGTCCCTCTATCTAGCTACAGTATCGCAGCAGAACCGCACAAATCTGCTGCACAATACAAATGCACTATAATATACTTTCTATGTTAGAAAGTATATTATAAGTATATCACACCCCTCTGTATATCACACCTATCGATAGCACACCTATACCAGTCCTTAAAAGGACTTTTGTGGCCCTATTAGCTAGTGTTTGGTGTCCCTAACAGCCTGTCCCTGCTCCACACAGCAACCTCTCCCTACACTGGCAAAAAACAGAATGTAAAATGGTGGCCAGATCGGTTTTATTTATAGGATAGGGAGCATGTCCATGTGCTGAAACGTCTCAATTGGTCAAAGTTCTTCACAATGCTAAGAATATTGCGCTGGTAGACATCGCCATATGTTTCGCCTGTTCGGCAAACCGCAAACGAGCAAAGGTCGCCGCAAAATGACCGTCGGGTGAACCACAAGGCCATCTCTACTCTCTGTATCTTGCTGACTTTTCTAGGACATGGAGACTTTGAAGTGTGATTTGGAAGAAGTAAAGCCAGCAAAAGTTGAGGATGGTCATCATTAAGACCTGGCCACCCTAAGGGGTGAGGACTGGATAGTACTGGTTGGCATGCTGGCAGTGGAATAATAAAAGCTTCATTCTTAATGTTATTGAATTACATATCTTAGTTTCTGGCTGATGTTGGAATAAGTAAATGTAGGAATAAATAAAACTGATGCAGAATAAATCTCTCTGCACTCTCCCTGTTCAATATTCGTCTATTAATCGTTTTTAGCAACACTGTCACTAGCACATGAACACTTGCCCCATCTCTCCCTATGCTCAGCTCACAGGACATTGGAAGAGACTGCGCGGGATGAGGGTATCATAGGGATGTGACATCACAGGGGATGACTATCTGTGGATTGGTTGGCTGCAAGGCATTATTGGTGATCTTGCTTTCCTGGGCTTGTCCTCTCTACACTTAGCGTACTTTAACACTTGCGGCCGAATCTGTCAAAACGTATGTAAACTGATGGCATTTGTCCGACGGATCAGTATCCTGATCCGTCTGACAAATGCATTGAAGTGCCGGATCCGTCTCTCCAGTGTTATCCGGAAAAACGGATCCGGCATTTTTTTTCACATTTTTTGCGGTCTTAGCATGTGTAGACCACTATGCCGGATCCGTTTTGCGGGAACACTTGGCATTAATGCATTTCAACGGGAAAAAATGCCGGCAAGTTTTGGGGAATTTTGGACGGAGATAAAACCGCAGCGAGGCAAAACGACTGAACTAAAGACATCCTGATGCATCCTGAATGGATTGCTCTCCATTCAGAATGCATTAGAATAAAACTGATCAGTTCTTTTCCAGTATGGAGCCCCTAGGATGGAACTCAATGCCGGAAAAGAAAACCACTAGTGTGAAAGTACCATTAGTTTCGCTTCTTTGTAAAATGTGCAGCCACCATTTTAAGAAAACCAGATGTTACCATGAAGCGTGACAAAATTGCAAATCGAATGCTTCGCTCTGCACTAATGTACAGTATATAACATTTAATATGATGCAATATAGTCTATTTTGTACAATACTGGAACATAAGAAAATGAAGTTTTGTATTATTTTGCCTCCAGCATAACCAAAATTATGTAACCCAAATATTACATCAATTTTTTAAATTGAATAACACAATGTTTAAGAACTTGACTTCTTGACCACATATGGTATCACAACTGGAAAAGAAATATGGTATTAAAAATGTGTGCCCCTGTCACCTGGATCAGCTAGATTTTAAACCAGGCCTACTGCCTGTAGGGTTGATCCTGCTGATTAAAATAATACTAGTCCTGTGAAAATCAGTTGTAGTGTTCCAGAGAAAAATGAGTTTTATTCTTTATGCAAGCAAGGGCCTCAGTACACCGAGATGCTGTAAAGTTCGAATTTGTAAGTTTTTTTCTTTGAAAATAACGTAACCAATTTTCACAAGACATATAGCACTCTAATTAGCAGGGTCAATCTTGCCAGGTACCAGGGAAATTTACTATTGGGCCAACGCCCAGTGGGCCACTCCAGCCCTCTTCATGGCCGCCAGCCGGAAACAAAACAGTCAGATGCACTTAGCATTAATTAATGCTGGGAGCATCAGATACCTATGCACTTAGCTGGCGGCAGCAGGTGCCTCCCTGAATACAATTGTATTGCCATCCCTCCAGTTGAATACCTCAGCTGGGGCAACAGTATTTTGTTCTGCACTCTGATATTGGTTCAGCTATTGCAGTATTTTGTGTAGCCCTGTGGTATTCGGTTATGCTGGGGCGGTATTTTATGCTGCACTGTGGTGTTGCTGGCCCTACCTACTTGTCTCTGCCTACATGTCTTGGCCCTGCCTACTTGTGTTGCTTGCCTTCTGTCAGTATGACCCCATCTACAACATGGGACCACTTTTAGTTTTTTTTTTCCAGGGCCACTTTAAGTCCCCCTATCTGCCTGGTTTAATAGGGTTAATCCTACTGATGAGTGCTCATTAAGTACATGCAGAAGCAACAAAACAAGAAGAGGACTCGATCTTAGCCTGATATATCTATTTCTGGATTATACTAGTATCTTGTGACTCAGCCATGACACTGGGATCTGCCTGCCAGGAGGACTTGCCAAGAAACTGATGTGAGTGATAAATTGCCATGAAATAATGTATAATGTTATATAAATAAAAGAACATAACGATGATAACAGCAGTTTTTAAACATACCACAGTTTCTTCCTCTTTTACTGGTGTTTCCGGTGTTGGAACCACAGTGGAAGAAGAGGATGTGGAGGCAGAAGGATATGGTTCTGTAAAAAGACATTTACGGGATGAAAAACAAAGGTTTAAACATGTGTATACAATGTGTATCACAACTACAACACTTGTAGCTGGTGCAAAGCAGCATACATGTACAGTGTGGGGGTGGTGCAGAGTTGTATCAGCTGTTTAACCCCTCTAATTCTGTGGAAAATGGCGATCACAGCATTTAAGTGGTCAAGTGCCAACCCCCCCCCCCCCCCATTGGCATCCCTGCAACGTGATCATGAGGTGCTGATAAGTTTCCACTGCAGCCAGGTGCACTAGGCTTGATGTCAGTTTTACACTGAGAGGCCTGATACACTTCAAAATAGGAGTAAAGCACCGCATTATGTCAGTGATCATACTATCCCATGTCAAGTCCTTTCAAAGGAGTAAAAAAGATTCAAATAAAAATCCATTTTTAGGGATAGAAAAAAGAAAAACTGGAATTGAAAACATTTGAAATGGGGAAAATAGATTGAAAGAGATAAAGGATAACGGCTGGTTATTGGAATAATTATTTTCATTCAGCATCTTTAGAAGGTGGCTTTGAAACTCATAGTTTGGTATAGGATTTCAGCTCAGCTCTAGGGTTTTTGGAGGCCATTTTGTAGGTGAACTTGAATATTTAAAGTTAAATAACCCAATAGGTCCAAATGGTAATCTAAAGATAAAAAGCAGATAATTTATGGGATGACTAGATGTACTATGTGGTCTTTTTCTGCCATCATTCTATGTCTCTATATTTATTTTTTAAAGCATTTTTCCTTACAAAATGCTTTATTATGGGAAAAATGAAAATACAAAGCTAAAGATGAAGAGTATGGCAGTGGATTTCAATCTTTACAATGCAGAGGGTGAAATATGTGGTAAATCTGCAACATTTCCATACCAATATCCACAGCAAAATTCACAGTATTTGGTGAGGATTTTTGCCCCTGTGAATTAAATCCAGATACAGATTTTCTGCAGTGCAAAGTCTGTAGTGGATCTGCTACCTGTGGCCTTACCCAAGGGTGTAAGTAATGTCCATGAAAGAAGCGTTTTTAATAAGAAACTAACACAACAAGTGAAGTTAGCTGCTGAATAAGATAAGGGGGATTGTCGGTGGCACTGCAGACAGATGACAGTCGAGAACTGGATAAAAATAACACTTTATTGGTGACAATTCAGAGTGTTTTGGGATTGGACTGATGATTCATTTACTACCAGATATAGGCCAGTTTTCTAGCTTATATCCATCACAGATTGCGTGAAAGGTTATTTGCACCACAGTCTGCAACTTTTTCAAGCTCATGCCAGGTCTAAAAAAAGGGGATGTGGCGTGGCCGGGGAAGAGGGAGGGCCGGAAGGCCCATCTCACTTATGATTTTCTACGCCTGTTTTACAAGTAGAAAATGTTCCAAATCTACACCAGCAAGGAAGCTGGCTGTATATTTAGACTGGCGGTGGATTCGCCGAAGTTATGTGGAGGCGGGCAGCTCTACATAATTTCAGCAGATCCACCACCAGCGCAGAGGTTATTAAGTTTGGCGTCTAAAACGCCGGTCTTAATAAATGACTCCCTAAAGCTCTATATATGTGATGTATTCTGTATTGCTCTTCTCTTTGTTCTAATAGTTGACTGCATTTTTATTAGTCTACATGAAAGCTATTATAAAGAATCAGGCAGTGAAATGTATATGCTACTAACCACTGATAACTTGAGAGGAAGGCCGTGAACTTGTTTCCTGAATTTTTCCTGTGATATCTGTCTCCTGTAGAGGAGGGTACAACATAAAATGAGAATAAATACTATAAATTGGCCAATAAAAATAGTGCTGAAAAATAACAGACTATTAAGCTCACCTCATCTTGAGAAAGTGACTGTGATCGGATAAGAGAACGTCTTTTCTTCACAAGGTCAGCATCACGCAGGTGACCTAAACCTCCTCCCTTTCGTGGAGGAGCAACTGGAGTGGATGCTGAAGACTCCCCCTCATCCAGGTTCATTTCTAATAAACTCCCATTTACGCTTAGTCTCTTTTTAACGCGAGGTGGTGGAACCATCCCAGAATTATTGTGCTCTTTAGCACCAGTGCTTGCCTTCTTTTGTTCCTCAGTATTCTCAATGTCCTGTTCCTGGGGAGCAGTTACCTTTGTGAGTTGTTTTTCAGGTTGAAATACAATTGTATTCTTTTCCTCAGCAGGGTATCTTTGGAAACTATCCACTGGGGAATATATTGGCACATCTTGTTGTGACCCATTTGTGGCTCTTTCTTTGTTCTTATTCTCAACAGAAGGATGCTCTTCTGCTCTCTGAGATAATTGATGCTCATCGGAGACTATGCTAGAGAATGTTTGTTTCATGGTCTTTTCTCTAGTAAAAGAGTGTGGATCAATATGTTCCTCAGAGGCGGTTCTTGTTATGCTGTTTTTCAAGGATGTAGCATTTTGTTGCTTTGAAGTAGCGTTCAACGTCTCAGGTATTTCAGAGACAGGGTCTGTTTTTTTCACATCATTAGGTGCCTGTGGAGGAGCAGCAGCCTGAGAGGAAGTAGGTAGATTATCAAGATGCGTATTGCTTGTAAAGTGAGATCGTATTTGGCAAATGTATGTAAGGATGATAAGTTTGTCCGGGACAGGGCGAAGCAGCATGTCTGATGGGGAGAGAAGAGGTGGTATCCCAAGAGCAGCAAAACCATCATAGGCCTATAAGAAGAAGTATAAAATGAGACAAACACATTTTTACGTGCAAAATATTAATATTTTAAGTAAGAAGTCATGCAATTTACCTTTTTGTTATTTTCCTTTACATTTAATGGATCCAGAACTTCATAGTTACTGTAACAAAGCAAAATATATGTTAGAGAGACTGTTCACCATTAAATGCCCTTTATAGAACTTATAGTCATAAACAACTCAAACTCTTTGCAGTGGTATTTTTAACATGTGAAATGTAGCTTTTATTCCAATTCAACTTTGGGTAATAACTAATAACCTTACCCTAGCACACTCCAGAAACCTTTGAATGTCCACCGCCACTGTGTTCTTTGTAGTGGCACTGACCTTGATGAAAGATGGCACCAAGCCAATCGAAGAAATTCCATATTTTCAACTGTGGTCTCCTAATGCCAGTTATTATGATTAATATACTGTGCTCACTGTTATCCTGCACTGTTATCCTGCATGTAGCTGCTGTTCACTTAGTTTCCCTTCACTATTTGTATCTGATTTTATGTACCTTGTTTGGGTTGCTGACCCTCTCAGTCTCCTGATTACATTAGTTTGACTCGTATTACCAGGTTGTACTTGCCAGAAAAACCATAAACTCTAATATTTACTCATAAAGAACTATTCTGATGAAGCATTTATGCAAGCTCTTCTTTTGTTAGACCTGCTACAGCATATCCTGAGATATCAAACTATAGCAATATATTGAATTTCAGCAGTAACATTATAGGGATCCATAGTTCCTATGAAGAATGAACCCCTTAATAAAAATATAATAATGTTCTTCGACCGTAACTTTTCTAGAGAAGGAGTTTTGCCATCTTACATGCTTTCAGGGTGGAAGTGATGAAGTATAGCGCAAAAGGCAAGACCATTCCTCCATGATGTGGTGAAATTATTTACACGCACACCTCGATACCCTGATGTTACTTCCTGGCACCAGCGCAGAAGGGAATCTGTGCTTGGTGCTTCCTGTAAAGACAAAATGAAATAAAAATTAATATACATGGTCCAAACACATGAATATGTATGAATGGATGAATGAGGCTTCAGATCACAAAAGTAGAAACTGTTCAGAACATATTAGTACCAAGGTACTAATAATATAGCAAGCTGTTTCCTTCACAATAATTTTATATCATACAAAAGGACCCCAACACAAGACCAACAGCTTAGCATTTGCCAGTACAGCCACAGATAGCCCCATACCTACATGCAAGTTGTCAGTTTAAGGGTAATTGGAATATTTTGCAGGATTGCAGCAGGAAAGAAACATTCTACATGTCTGTCAGTAAGAAGCTACTGTACACTACAGTTCTCCAATCTAGCATTAACTGGTGAGCAATAATTTTATAAATTAAACAGCATCCCAGAGGAGTTACCTTCATTACAACCTAAATTACAGTGGCCGCTGCAGAAAGGGTATCAAGCATCAGTAAAAGTAAGGGCAACAACAGAAAACACAAATAGAAGTCAGAAGTAGCTCTAAAGGTCCTATCACACTGCACGATTTCAGGTCAGTTATGGGGAATACTAACACTGGTTACTGATAATCGAGCTGCCGATAAGCCGATGAACAAGCAAGCATTCATTCATCAGCTGATCTGCATTTTTCATCAGGATGAAAGATGCCCGATCATCCGTAGCACATCTTACTGTGAAATAAGTGATGTGTTGCCGGTAGTGAATGGAATAAAAAGGGGGTGGAACGACTGTGCTAGCAATTGTTCCTCCCACATTCAGTATGCAAACGAGTGCCGATGGATGTGTTATCTTCCATCGGTGATCGGGCAGTGTGATTCCACCCTTAGTGTTATGAATTAATAGAAGGATCGGACTATTGAGTATGGAGCAGAGCTCAGTGGAGGACAAGTAACTGCAATATCAGTATCACGGAACAGTGGATATGAACCCACTGTGCCAGGAGCAAAGGTACCGACAGTACAGACGTAGTAAACCAAGCAGGGTCGTGACCAGGAGCAACAAGACAGGAAGCAGAGGATGATGCAGAGACGTAGTCAAGACGAGCAAAGGGTCAAGGCAGGCGGCACAGGAGCAAGCTCAGACAATCCGGGTTGGCAACAGGAGAGGTGATGCAAGCAGGCTGGGATAGGAGATAAACGAAGTCCAGGAACTAAGCATGAAGGCAGGAACACGAGTGGTAAGCAAGCTCTTTAGCATAAGATTAGGACCTTGACACTGAGGCGTCTGGGAGAAGGGCTGAACCACTTAAATACCAGCAGGAGAGCCAGGGTTGGTCAGCGAGGTGACCTGACCTAACCCAGCCTGCCCAGGGAGTAATGCGTGCAGCCCTTAGAGCAGGGTAACATGACACCAGCCGAACTCAGGCTGTGTCCAGGGCTGAATAGAAGCTGTGGAGCGAAATCCTCAGAAACAATATCACTTATACAAACAAAGTGTTCGAGACTGCAGCGGTAGTCGGGGGAAAGCGTTACAATCAGAGTTAATGCAGCACATTGTAAGCACCAAAAAACCTATTGAGGCAGATTTACTAATCCGGTCTAAAATGTAGACAGCATATGCTGAGACGGGCAGTCTAAAGAGGCACCAAACTTATCATGCTGTATGATAAGGTTCGTGCATGGCTCAATACTTTTGTCTATTGGTTGGCTTAAATTGTGCCAAAGATTTTTGGTCACGTCTTAAGCTACACTCTTTTCCAGTATGCCATGCCACTTTCCAGCTAAGCCATGCCACGTGTCAAACAAGGCGCAGTGGATTATTCTTTTTGGTGCATTGCTTCATGAACAGTTGACACAGCTTTATGTGCCAAAATGTGCCAAATTTGGGTGCATCTTATGCCAAAATCACATTATAAATATTGTCCAGTGTTGCTCTAAAACTGGGAGATAGTAGAAATAACAACTTTGAAATGTACAGATTTTAGTGGTCGAGAAATGATTAAATTGAGCTGTGTACACTACAAATCAGTCATATTTAGGAAAAGATCAATCAGCATAATATTGCTGATCATGTAGTAGTGCAGAAGACAGCCGGAGCAACAAACAATGAACAGCTATTTGAAAGATGCGCTTCATAATGCAAATAGGATGCAAAAAAGCTATATTCCTCACAAAAAATTCCTGATATTTAATGGCTCGATTATAAAACAACTGATGAAGACTGGTATTCTGTGTAATTTTTTTGATTCATCCATCTATTGATCTAATAACAATATAACTATTTGGTATATAGTGCAGCAGTCAATTTTATGTATTATTTTATTTTATGCATCAACTGTACTTAAATCATGCACTCTAATTTATTCATGTAATATATTTTTAATTTACACTTGTCATGTGATGACATTATAGTGCATTAATAAGTGCAATCATTTATTCATGAAATAAGATTTGCACGCTCAGTGCCTTCTGACTGCTGAAATAGGACAAAGATGTGATGCTGGACATCTAGACACATGCACTGTGGGACTGGAACGATAGGGAGCATATGGGGAGAAGTTATATGTAAATAGGCAGCCAGTCCACTTATATTTAACCCCTGAGGAAGCTACTTTGCATTAAGGCTTGAGAGGTATGTCTGTATCCATTATATCATTATGGGTTGAATGGATGGTAGCTAGCTTTATATTTGTTGCACTTGCACTTTATACAAAGTATGTACATTTGGCAAAATATTTATCATTGGGAGTGCACGCTTATTAGTGATTTATTGTGGATAATAACTCATTACCCATGTACTTCGGGGACTATTTGGGATGAATTGGAATTGTGAATCACAAACTAAGTTGATATTGACATTATGAATTGGTTGCCATATATTATAACTTGAACTGAGCATTCTCACTATGACTCCATTTATTTATTTTTGTGAAGAATATTTATTAGTATTATATTAGTACTGGTTATTGAACTGACAATGGGAAAATGTCAATAGAATTAACAAGCTTTGAATATGCCTTGTGATAGCCATGTAAGTGATAAGGGAAAACACTCTGTAGTACACACAATGCTCCAGAAAGTTGAAGAAGAAGAAGGATATGGTAGAAAGTATGGGGAGTGATGGACACCCTGCAGTTATATAATGGATAGGTACAGAACAACGGGAGGGTCTGTGAACAGGTACCAGGAATTTTAGTTCTAGATAAAAGAAAATTCATCCAAACATCAAAGAATGTTATGTTAAATAAATGAATGATCTACTGCAATTCCTAATGGTTCTACAAGATGAACATCACTATTATGCTTTATTAAAGAGTAGTTGCAGCTCACTGTTTTTGCTATTTAAAATTCTGCTATTTAGGAAGAGCAACAACTGGTTCGCAATGCCAATGTCAGGTTTTGTATAACTCCACAAACTGTAGGTCTTTCCGTGATGTTAACTGGAGATGAACCTCTGGAAGACAAAGCCTCCTCTTGTACCTCCCAGCCATGCAATTCAGAAAAAGGGTGAGGCATTTGAGTCCAATCTTTGGCCATCATGTCCATTCCTTAGTTTAATTCAAAAATGTACACAGCTGGTCGCTCAAAATGTAATAGGCTTAATAAAGGGTTTTGATGGAGCCAATATTTCATTGGTACAAAACAGTAAATAAATGACAGGCACCGGTGAAGAAAACAGAAGGAAGGATGTTATCCTACACGCCAAAGAAAATTCTACTTGTTTATATATAGTGATAAATTATTCAGAGTACTGGATAAAACCTGTTCTTTTTCAATCTGTGAATTAAACAGTAGCTGTGTAAACCTAGAAGACCAAGTAAGAGCACTGCACCATGAACCATCTCCCACACAATTCCTCCATTATGTTATAACTGCAGAGTGCCATCACATGAATGTTTATTGCTCAGCATGTATCTCAATAGTATTCACCCCATAAAAAGTCATTCTCCTTCCTCTTGTCACAGTATTAACCACATCCCATGCAGTGTCTCTTCCTCTTCTAGGTCACAGACTGTCACATACCTCCCCTACTTGCCCTGTGCTTTGGCTCAGTCTCTTCTTTTCTTTGCTCCTCTGTTGTCCAAGGGTTTGAGGAGGGGATACGGAAAATGTGCACTCTGACTTGTGAGCTTCGTTTTTCTCAGCTCCTGATGAACTATAATCTAAAGAATAGTTTTGCCATGTCTCACTGGGGGTATGCTCTTGGTTTAAAGATTCTATGTCTTTTCTGGAAAGTTTATTTTCTTCCACCACTGTCTCTAGCACATTCTTGATGCCTTGATCTACATAGTCTGACTGTTTATGTCTTTCCACTTTTACTTCTGGTAGGAAATTATTTTCTTGCATGCCTGTTGTATTTGGGGGGTTGTTTACCTGTATAAATTCATCAGAAACCGCTGACATTTTTATCACCTTTTCAGTTCTAAAAGGTTGTTTTGTTTGTGATAGAAGTTCTGGGAGGATTTCTTCTGACTCAGCATCCATGAATGTAATTTCTTCTGGCACAACTGCACTCTCCTCTATATCTTCTCTTTTCTTTGACTCCTTAATATCTGATTTTATTTTGCCTTCCGTAAGTGAAGCAGTTTGTGCATCATCCTCATGACTTATTTTTTCCACAGTTCTATTTTTAGCTTGGTTAAATTCCTGTACTTTGTGTGGCATAACACTTGTCATGTCCTGAAAATACATTGCTATTCCATCTCTCTTACCTTCTCCTGATACTGCCTTTAATCCTTCTCCCTCCATACCTAATGACAGTTCAGCGGTCTGATTCACGTTCTCATTGGTCTTTGTTGTCTTTTCTACATTTTCTTTCAGTTCACCTTTTTCCAATTCTGAGTCCAGCACAGAGTTTATTACTTCTACTGTCTCTGTACTACTTATCCTGTTTTTGATAGTTAGTTGTGGGTTTTCCAGTTGTGTCTGTTGTTTGTTTCGATTGTCTGTGTCCTGTAGTGTTCCAACCTTTTCTACCACAGGCTTACTGTCCTCAGACCTATCTCTTTCATCTGCATTTCTCTCTTTACTTTCCTGCTGCTCATCTCTGTTTTTATCACTTACTCCATCATTTTTCTCAATTAAATGCAGTGCTTCATAGAGGCTGCCTCTTGAAAGCAAACATTCTTCAGGTTCATTTTGTACTCTATATTTTTCATCTATTTCCACTTCATTACTAGCTGTTTCCTTAGATAGCTCTTCATTTGCCCAGAACCATGTCTCTTCTCCTTCATGATCTTCACACTCTGGAGTTTCAGTTCTGACAGGCTTCATATTTAGGCTACCATCTATCAAAAGATAAGTTTGCAAATCTTCTTGATCTCCTTGAATTAACTCGTTTGCTTCCACTTCTGCTACACCCATAGGCTTCTCATTTTTTTCTGCAGCTTCTACCAGCCTAATATTTGTCCAAATGTGGAAATCTTTCTCCTTCTTTTGATCTAATACTTGCTTAGCTAAGACTGTTTTCTCAATCTTGTCTGTGCCAAGGTACACATCTTCCATGTTTATGTTTTCATCTATCAAAAAGCAAGTATTCAAATCTTGATTGG
The DNA here is from genome assembly GCF_014858855.1 of Bufo gargarizans. Classification (NCBI taxonomy): domain Eukaryota; kingdom Metazoa; phylum Chordata; class Amphibia; order Anura; family Bufonidae; genus Bufo; species Bufo gargarizans. The sequence continues at coordinate 77,352,116 of NC_058089.1, forward strand.
GTACCTCTTTTGATCCATTTGCTTTCTCTACTAACCTCTCTGCTGTACAAATAGCTGTATCAAGAACCATGTATTTTGTAGCTATACTCTCCTGATTTGTTGTTGTCTCCACAGCCAGACTATTATTTGTCCAAAGGCATGAATCACCCTCATTTTTTTCATCTAGTACTTGCTCAGCTATACCTATTTTCTCGATGTTGGTTGTTCCCAGGTACACCTCTTCTATATTTAGGCTCCTGTCTATCAAAAGACATGTATTAAAATCATCTTGATCAGCATCATTTGACCCATTTGCTTCCTCTTCTAAAGTTTCTATTGTCCATATATCAGTACTATAAACTTCTTCTTTCTCATTCACATGCTCCTCGTTTCTTGCTTCTTGTACATCCAGCATGCTATTTGTCCAAGGGCATACATTATCTTTCATGTCTTGAGCCAGTACTTGCTTATTTATGTTTGTTTCCTCAATCTTGGTTGCCCCAAGGTACAACTCTTTCATATTAGGATTATCTTCTATCAAAATGCAAGTATTCAATTTTTTTTGATCAAGTACTTCTGATCTATCCACTCTCTCGACTAATCTATCTATTGTCCGTATGCCTGTATTATGAACTTCATCTTCTTTTACCCTAGTCTCCTCATTTGTTTCTGCTTCCACAGCCAACCTATTATTTGTCCAAATACACATATCATTCTCCTTCTCCTGATCTAATACTTGCTCAGATAAGTTTGTCTTCCCAATCTTGGTTGTCTCAAGGTATACTTCTTCTATATTAAGATTCCTATCTATCAAAAGGCAAGTATTCAAATCATCTTGATCAGGTATCTGTATGGATCTATCTACTTCCCCTTCTAATTTTTCTATTGCCCACATTTTTGAATTCGGAATGTTGTCTTTTTGATCCAGTTTTGCATATGATGCATCCATGTCCAGCCTATCATTTGTCCAAAGGAATGAATCTTTCTGAAAAGAATTGTTCTCCTTGTCTTGATCTAATACTTCTTGTTGTTCAGTCTTGGATGTTCCAAGGTAGACTTCCTTCATATTTAGACTACCATCTATCAAAAGGTAAGTATTTAATTCTTCTTGATCGACAATATATTTAGGTTCACCTGCTTCCTCTTCTAATCTCTTTATTGGACAAATTCCAGAACTATAATGCTCATCGTTTCTATTCATAGGCTCCTCATTTGTTACTACTACTGCATCCAGCCTGCTGTTTTTCCAAGGTAATAAATATTCCCCCTTCTCTTGATCCATAACATGCTCAGCCGCATCTGTTTTTTCAATCTCTGGTGTTCTGAGATATACATCTTCTATGTTAGCTAAATCTGTTGCTTTACCAATTCTCTCTCCATCTGTGGGTATACTACTGTTTGTCAAAATACATTTCTCCAATAAATTATCTTGACCCTGTGTCTCTTTATGTCTGTCTTCTTCTCTGGAAAGATTAATTATTTCTACAGCCAAACTATCTTCTTGATTTGTTGAATTTCTGACTGTCAATGGTTCTATGTCTGGCTGTCCAAAGGACTGAAGATATATCTCTTTAATGCTAATTAGATTTACTGATTCTTTTGTGCTATTGATGTTTTCAAGTAGTTGCTCATTTTCCTTTTCGGCTCCAATTGTTTGCTTTTCAAGTCTGGCATTAGTCAACATATGCGTTTCACTAACCTTATTCTGATCAAATACTGTATCATCAGGATCCTGATATTTCTCTATTATATTCTCTTCCAATATATCTTGAAGTTGTTCAAATGTAACTCTGTCAACGTTATTTTCTTTAGATATTTCTGCCTCACTGCCTTGTTTTTCCTCAGTAACACATTCTGCTTGAATATCAATTTCTTCCTGTTCTAGCTTTTTAGCATTGACTGCCATATCATGTTGCTCCAATACCAGTACATACTGTGTTTTATTGGTAAAAGCGTCTTCCTTTGGAGTTTCTTCTACTCCACTATCTACCACACCTATAGTGTACTTCTCTGCTACCTGTTCAGAAAAAGTTTGTATACCTTCAGACTGAACCTCAGTTTGATACTCGGCTCTATGCATCATAGCCTCTACCTTATCTACCCCATTCTGATTGTCCCTACTTATTTCCCTTTGAATATCTTCTATTAAGCTTTGTGTAACATAACTGCCCGTCTCTATCCCTCTGTCACCTCTAGTCACTGTCATGTCCTGTAGATCTTTGTCTTTATCTGTCATTTGGTACAGTCTCTCATCTAGCCGTCTTGTATTTTCCTCTACTTTTTCAGGTTCACTCACTCTATTTTCACTTCTGTCCGTAGGCTCTTTGATTCGTGTATCCTTTTCAGTGTCCACTGCAGTCACAGCCTCATCTTGCCTTTTCTTATTTTTGTCTTGGACTTCATTGTTGTATGTTTGCACTGGCATGTCTTGCATTGCATTCTCTGCTATAGTTACGGGGTGTTGTGTGCTCAGTTGTTCAGCAGAAGTATCTTGAGTATGCTCAGTCTGGGAGACGCTCTTTAATGAAATGACTTCTTTCTGAAACATGGGATTATCTGTGTGTTCTTGATTGTATATATCTTCATGTGTTTTTTCTACTCTAGTTTCTTTCATATCATTGTCTGTTGGTTCCTCTATGACTCTTGGGCCTTGCAGTCTTGCATCCGTAGCACAAGATGCATCTTCTGGAACTGTGTCTTTAATACATATTGGATCCTGCATTAGATGTTCTACCAACAGTATGTTTTCTGTTACGCTATCAGGTACACTAACTATAACTTCACTTGCTTTTACAGTTTTGCATGCTTTTTCTAAAATCACTTTCTCTTCAGCTCTACTTACAGTTTCTTGATCTCTCTGGGCTATTAAGTCTTGTGAGTCACTAATCTTACTTTCAACATCTGTTTTCTCTAATGCATCCTTTTTCTCTACATTGACTATGCTTTTTATTCCGTCTGCCTCCTGTATATTTATTGAAATCTCCTCTATGCCCTCTCTCTCAAACAATTTTTGTTTTTTGTTTAGCTCTTTTAGCTCTTGATTATCACTGGTATCCTGAGCTAAGTTATATATATTTTCTGTGATATTCTGAGACATCACATTTATATTACTATCTGTTCTTGGCAAACTTTTATCACCAGCACTTGCTGGTTCTGTTTGTGTACCTAGGTTGACTACTCTGTCTTTTCCTACAATATTTTCTACAAAAACATATTGTGCATCCACTACATTATTTGCCTTTGGATAATTTTGCATGCCATCTATTGCTGTCACACTGTCAGCTGACTGGCTTGCTGTTTCTTGTACATTTGTTATTTGTACATCTTTTTCTGCAGACCTGACTATAATCTCAGGCATTTCAGGTATTTCATCTGGGCTCTTGTCTGCATTAAGTGATTCCTTGGGAAAAGTTACATTTTTGCTAAAAGATGATATTGGTGGCATCTTTGTTTCTGGAAGATTACTCAATGTAGTTTCCTTATCCAAAAATGGAAGAGGTTCAGGAGGGTTTTCTACTGGTTTGTTTGCAACTTGCTCACTCTCAACTATATGGCCTGCTTTTGACCTCTTCGGTATACTTGGTATTTGAGGTATCTGGACCTCTGTTTCATCTCCTGTTATTATTACTGTGTGATCTCTTTTCTTTATTGCTGCATCCTGATGAACAACTGGCCCCATATCTTGTAGACATCCCATTTTGTGCATTTTCTCCCTATACTCATCCCTAGGGGCTGACTCTGGCTGTTCCATGGCTCTGTCACTGAGAAGTGGCTTATTGTCAGGGGTGGCTTCTCGGATCTTCCATACCTCGTTATTCCTAAGGAAACATAAAAAAAGTAACAGACTGGAATAAGCAGTAAAATATATATATTGTAATAAAAACATTTATTTAATATGTAGGTTTTACTTAGTATAATTAGCAGTTTTACTGTACATACTTAATATGCACATTTTCGAGAAATACCCACATACATGCCGATAATAAATTACATGACATTACTTTACACTTCAAAAACAAGGAAAAACACATTAACGGGGTTTTTCGGGATTCTGATATTAATGGCCTATCCTCCAACATTAAAGTGTTAGAAAGGTGATGAGGCCATCATGCTGAAACTAACTTAGATTTTTGCAAATGACTGTATTTGTGGACTGTAAATATCTCTTTGAAGGTTTAACGCTACAAGATTAAAGATTGGATCACAATACTTTGAAAAGGTATGTCAACTGCAATATGATTCCAAGAGGTCTTCACATTAAAAATGTTCAACATAATAGTGTGGAATATGATTTGTTCAATTGCACTGAGAAATATATATTACATATGAGGAAAACAGTTGAGATGAAACAAAAGATTTTCAATATGTTTACACATCTCTGGAGTCTGAAAAAATTCTCCTTATGGCTGGAGTTTTGTGAACTACATGAGAACACCAAAGGGAATATTTCTAGACTGAAGTTGTTTAGCCTAAGTTCATACTAAAACATAAGAACATACTGGTTGACATGTTAGCTATACATCTTCAGAAATAGAGACTGCAGATTTAAACTATTTAGACACCTCTTATGTAGTAAAAGAAGATATACAGTAATGTGCAAAAGTATTAGGCAGGTGTGGAAGAATGATTTAAAAAATAGAAGTGTTCATAATTTATTTTTATAATTAACAAAATGCAAAGTGAATGAACAAAAGAGAGATCTCAATATTTGGTGCGACAATCCTTTGCCTTCAAAACAGCATCAATTCTTCAATTCAATTCTGGAAGTACACAGTGAAGCTTGGTGAGAATCCTTGCAAGTTTGGGGCTGAATTTTAGTAAATGGAGTTGGGTATTTGGCCAGGATTAATGGGGTCCTCAATGCTGAGAAACACAGGCAGATACTTATTGATCATTAAATACCATCAGGTAGTCATCGCATCGGCTCCAAGTTTATTCTGCAGCAGAACAATGACCTCAAACATATAGCCAATGCCATAAGAACTGTCTTCAAGAACAAGGCATCCTGGAAGTGATGATATGACCCCACAGAGCCCTGATCTCAACATCAAGTCTGAGATTACACGAAGAAGCAGAAAGATTTGAGAAAGCATATATCTGTTAGCAGTGGCGTACACACAATCCATGGGGCCCCGGTGCGAAACTGATCTATGGGGCCCCCTCCCCGTCGCGCCCCCCCCCCCAACCTGCCTCCTAGCCCCCCCCCCCCCCCCCACTACCTCCCCTACCAGTGGTGTAACTATAGTGTTATGGGCCACAGTGCAAACATTTTTTCAAAGAACCGGCAGATTTTTTTACTAAGGGCTCTTTCCGTGCGGCTAATCCGCGGCGTGACTGAGTGCCAAGCCCCATTCTAGACAGCAGAGACACGGAGCAGTGACATGATTGACTGTGATCTTTTTACTACAAAATCACGGTGACAACTTTATGTCTCTGTGATTTTGTAGTAAAGAGATCACAGAGAGGCACGGAGCATAATCAGTCATGTTAATGCTCTGTGTCTCTGCTGTCCGGAACGGGGCTTGGCTCTCATTTACGCAGTGGATTCCTCGCACGGGATCCGCTTGTGTTAAAGAGCCCTAAGCCCAATGCATGGCTACACTCACCTAGTCCTAATAAAATCTGGTCCTACCTCATCAAGGGTGTCGCTGGCGTCGGCGTGATGTCCGCTGGATCCAGAACAAGGTCCCTGTGGTGAGAAAAAAAGAATAATCACATAAGGAAGGGATGGTGACTGCCCCTGTGAAATCACCAGCTGGCCTGTAAGACTGAGCCATGCCAATGTGTAGCAGGGTAATCTAGGACATTTCCCCTAAGTGCAACCACACGGTACTAATGCCCACCTTGTGGCCCCTCACAGTAGTTATGCCCACCTTTGTTCCCGTCACAGTAATTATGCCCAGATATGTGCCCCCTCATAGTAGTTATGCCAAATATGTGTCCCCTTACAGTAGTAATGCCAGATTATGTGCCCCCTCACAGTATTAATGCCAGACTATGTGCCCCTCACCTAGTAACGCCAGATTATATGCCCCTTACAGTAGTAATGCCAGATTATGTGCCCCTCACAGTATTTATGCCCAGTTATGTGCCCCCTCAAAGTAAATATGCCCACATATGTGCCCCCTCAGAGTGGTTATGCCAGATTACGTGTCCTCTCACAGTAATAATGCCAGATTATGTGCCCCTTCACAGTATTTATGCCCGGTTATGTGCCCCCTCAGAGTGGTTATGCCAGATTATGTGCCCCTCACATTAGATATGCTCACATATGTGCCCCTCACATTGGTTATGCCAGATTAGGCTCCTTTCACACTAGCGTTCGTCGGTCCGCTCGTGAGCTCCGTTTGAAGGAGCTCACGAGCGGACCCGAACGCCTCCGTCCAGCCCTGATGCAGTCTGAATGGAGCGGATCCGCTCAGACTGCATCAGTCTGGCGGCGTTCAGCCTCCGCTCCGCTCGCCTCCGCACGGACAGGCGGACAGCTGAACGCTGCTTGCAGCGTTCAGCTGTCCGCCTGGCCGTGCGGAGGCGAGCGGATCCGTTCAGACTTACAATGTAAGTCAATGGGAACGGATCCGCTTGAAGATGAGCCCATATGGCTCAATCTTCAAGCGGATCCGTCCCCCATTGACTTTACATTGAAAGCCTGAACGGATCCGCTCAGGCTGCTTTCACACTTAGAATTTTTTCTAAGTTATTAATGCAGACGGATCCGTACTGAACGGAGCCTCCGTCTGCATTAATATGATCGGATCCGTTCAGAACGGATCCGATCGAACGCTAGTGTGAAAGTAGCCTTACATGCCCCGTCACAGTAGTTATGCCTTCATATGTGCCCCCTCATAGTTATGCCTTTATATGTGCCCCCTCACAGTAGTTATGCCACATTAGGTGCCCCCTCAAATTAGTTATGGCAGATTAGGTGCCCCTCAGTAGAGATGCCAACTTTTGTGCCCCCTCACTCTAGTTGTTCCCATCAATCCCCCCCCCCCCCCTCTGCCCCTCTGCCTCTCTGCCCCTTTGCCCCCCTGCCCCCAGTCTGCAGCATTAGAAAAAAAAATTCTTACATACTTACCTTCTTCCCTGATGAGAGTAGGCAGCTTGCCAGGTTTTTAGGTCTCCTCCCACAGTGACAGGCAGCAGCGCGATCTGGGGCCAGCAGGGGGAGCTCCTGAGCTCTGAAGATCAGTGAAGCAGGGAGCAGAGAGGTTTCCCTGCTTCACTATAGAAACGGAACTGCCGGCCGTGTGTGTGTGAGTGCGTGCTCCCCCCCCCCCCTCCCTTACTTGACCCTCCGGCCCCCCCACCCCCCATATTATACATGTAATGGTGGCATGGAGCGCTCTGATGGGGCCCGAAATTGCCACTGTACTTCATGC